>NW_026706877.1:0-600000 GCF_024137745.1 Phymastichus coffea | reverse complement strand
GCCTCGCCAGCTCGTTAGCCGATTAGGCCTTTTCGTAATGAATATCCTCCGGCAGAATGCACGAAAGCGAGTCTTATTAGACGGAGAAGCAGACCGCGCGTGGTCAGGGAAGGTCTTCCGCAGTGACGGGACGAAATTGAGCCGAGATAGGCGCCGTTCCAGGCAAGTAAACAATAGCTCGGTAAATCATCGGCGCGCGCGCGCGCCACGTCGAGCAACGGCGACGACAGGAGGACTGGCGCGAGCAACGACCTCGCGTCTGGCTAATCAAATCTGGAAAAGCGGGCGCATTCGTTTTCGGCGAAATGAGCGACGGCGGAGCCGCACATGGGGCTGCTCCGCGCCCTACGCAGCCGGGGCAAGGAGAGACGGCGAGCGCGCTAATGCTCTCGGCGATTGATCGGCGCGACGGCAAGTCGAGCGGCAGGAGCCAATCATCAATCAGCGCGGCAAAGTTAAATGGCCGGGACAACGGGTTTTAATATCTCTTCGGGCCGACGAGCGGAAACTGCCGAGACAGAGACGGAGCGCTCATATACGCAAGAGCTCCGGCGGCGAGAGCGAGAGCGAGAGCGAGAGAGCGCTACTCGCCCAAATAAAAGTTGGCGCGATAAATCAAAAGTGAAAAGTCGCCGTCCGAGCGCCAGCAGACGCGCAGCCTTTTTCGGCTCCGTCACGATCCTCCCACCCCCGAGGTCGCTCGCTCGCTCGCTTTGCTTTCTTTCTCGCGCATTATCCTCTCGATTTAGCGCCGATTTCCGCTCGGCCCGTCCCCCGAACGATCGATGCGCGCCGCTCTCTCCTTTCGCTCTCGCCATCCCCGAGCCCTGGCCCCGAACCGCGAGCCACCTCGGCGGCTCGTCCGCGAGATAACCGCGACAACTCGAGCGGCATCGGCGCGAGTCCCTCCGAGCGGCTGCCTCGTGGCGAGCGAGGCTGCGAGCAAACGGCAAATAATCGAATGGGCAATAATTTACCGTTAAAAGTCCTCTTGGCGGGCGCGCCCGAGCGATAATTATTCATCGATGATAATTAAATGGGTCCGAGAACGAGCGCGCGCGAGCACTCGGCCAGCGAAAGCCTCATTAGGCGATTAACGCCGAACATGTTCTCGGCGGAAGCGGCATTAACGCCGGCTAAAAGCTCCATATATCTCGTAAGCTGGTTTTAGCTGCCAACGCTAAGCTTTTCCGCTGCCAAGCAAAAATCTCGGCCGGCGCGCCGATTAACGGATTGCCGACAGGCTCCTCCCTCCTCCTCCCCCGTTAGATGATTCGCCGGGGCTTGGGCGCGCCAGATTAGCGCTTATTACTTCATCGTTATTCGCGCGAGGGCTGCTCGGTCGGACCCACATATACAGAGCTAACAGGTGGGGCGAGCTAGTCGGAACAACAGCGTACGCCAACTTACGACTAACTCGCGGCTTGCGGGCAAACTTTGTGACTTCTTCGGCTGTCGATAGAAGCACAGAGCCGCTAACGTTCGTTATCCGCGCGAATAAACGAGCGGAGGCCCTCCGTTTGACTATCCTGCACTTGCACCGAGGAACTGCGCAGCTGGGGCGGATACACACACATAAGCGCTAGAGCTCCTCTCCTCTCCTTTCCTTCTTGCTCATCTGTCTGCCTCTGCAATCCCTTCTGCCCCGAGCCAGTTCCACCTTCTGCGGAGCACGTACACGAGCCTGTATATACATTCGGCCGAAGGAAACTTTAATTAAAAATAAAAACTTGCTTGTTCTTGCGCTTATTGCAGAGTCCACGCCGCCCAGCACCAGCCCCAGCCCCGTCACCACCGAGATGCCCAGTGAAGGTGAGCAAACTTTATGCTTTAACGGCTACGTTCTGCCTTCGATTTCTTACCACCAGCGCACGTATCTTTTATCCTTTTTCGTTAGAAAAATAAAACCACCTTTCTTATTTTCATCCAAATAAGACTGTTCGGTTCCCGACAAGCTTTATTCGTAAATCAGCTGAATAATTTAATAGCTTCCGTGGCGCTGACAAACTGACACAACGAAATAAAACTGATTTACGGCCTTCTATTATGCGTGTGTCAATATTCCTTTTACGAGCCATTTTAAACATGTTACGCAATTCTGCATGCCAATAATGGCTTTTTTCTCACAACTTTATTTTCCAAAAATAATATTGTGGAAAACAAATTACACGACGAATAAAAACAAATCAATTTTTTTTCGGAGTTATTCTCCATAATATTTAGTTAAGAATTTATAACGTATATTTATTTATAACATTTAATTTAAATCTTAGTTTGATAATTAAGATTATCGCTAAATTGTTTGAAATGTTTTCAAAGTGTTCTAATTAATTAGATTTCCTGCAAAACACAAATTCAATAACAATTAGAAACAACTTGAACAGCGAATAGCATAATAAGCCTTGAATACGCTAATCGGTTTATTGACCTATTCTCATGATCAATTGCAGAGTGGGAAACTTCATCGGAGCTGAATAACTCAGTGTACGGCAACCCAAGTTCGCTGACCATACACAACGACAAGAAAAAAGGTGAGCCACGTAACAAGTACCGAGGAGATGAAATATGATCAATTTTCAGCGCTTACGGACATTAATTCAGTGTGTTGTCATGTAGAGCAGGGTTCTGTACTGCAATTTTCCAACTCATTGAATGCAAGCGAAGGCGCGCACCGGCTCACACGATCGGCACGATCGGGGGTGGTAAAAGCTTCGAGACACTTATCTCCGATCTCGTATACAAAATCAATGTATTTATCGACGCCTAACATCATATAATTGTATTCCCCGCGTTGACGAACCGACTCGAGCATGAAATCGTAGATTAGGGATATGAAGAGCACCGGAGGTTGAGGAAAGGGAAAAAGAACGGTCGCGAATCAAAAAACAAAAAGAAGAGCGTGTCTTTCCGTCTGTCGAGTGTAGAACGGCCCATGATAAAAGGGGGTTGCTAAAATGTAAGGGGATGGAGTGAAGAGGAAGAGTAGGGGGCGTAACATCAATATTTCATGTATGCTAACGCAGTAGAACTAATAATGCCGACTTTGGGCTGAAGCGCGAGGAAGAGCCAAGAATAATATCAGCGCTCCGTATTCCGCGGTTTTCCTCTTCACGCGCGCGCACGAGAGAGAGAGAGAGAGAGAGAGAGAGAGAGAGAGAGAGAGAGAGAGAGAGAGAGAGAGAGATGCCTTTCTATATCCGGTAGCACGAGCATGAAAATAATCCTCGTCTTTCCACTGCTTGGCTATACCTACCACGACTAGCTTTCACGGCTCTCTTGTTTATTGAATTTTCGCGGCAAACAAAAGCCTTTCGAAAATGTTGTCTGCGGTCTGCCTGTCGCTTTTATCATACCATTGTTCGCGCAACAAACGCTTCTCCGGTTCTTTTCTCGTTTGGTTTTACTTTTTTGCACCTCGATTTTTGGTACTTTTTGGTTCCCGTACAATTTTCTTAACCGATTACAAGTAAATGGAAACGTCGCTTGCTCGTTGTTTCGAATGTTTGTTCATAGTTGAACTCCGAATTGCTGTGCGCTGGGCTATAAATTATCCAATGAATTTGGACAATAATTACAAAGTATAATGCTGTAAGATCGTCTAAACTAAAGCTCGCATCAGAGACGGCGAATTTGCCGCTCAATTATTCATTGGCGTGTTAATCCTCTCGAGTGAACGCTAGGCCACTACGGGATACAGCAGGCGAAGGTTAAGACTTTCAAAGTAGCACCACACGCCAGGGTTTGTAATTGGCAAGAACCATCGGGTGACATTAATGCTTCTCGACAAGAGCAAAACCTTATGGTTCTTGCATATATATTGAAAGGTCCACATAGCAATCATTGAGGGAATAAGTTGTGCCTTTATTGTTTGCACTCTCCTTTCAACAAACAAAACTTTTCAAATTATTAATCCAACTGTTATTAAAGTCTATTCTTGTTCCGTTATCAAAAAGTCTGCTTAATTCATTATTTTCCTGTCAAATTTCAGGCGTTTTCATTGACGTATGCTACTATACAGCTTCACGGACTTCGACTACCGGTTCGTCATTAGATTACTTTTAAGAATTGAGATTTACGTTGTTTTCAATAAAACATCACTCGAAATGCAATATATACCAATTGGTGATCGACTTACATTCTGATTTCAAATTTTTATTCACAAAGAAACAATATGACGGCATAAAAATAACGTGCGTCGTCGTTGAAGCTTGATGATGTTAACATGCGGAGCCGTGACAGCTTACGGTGCGTTATTAACCATTTAATGGAATATTTCACGCTACGAGAGTTTAATCAGAATGATATTCGGGAGACAAGACGTACATGTGACGATAAATCGAGCGCTTGCGTGCGGGTTTGCATTCGTATTAAAGATGTTCGATTAATCGGCTCATCAATTACGTATTTCAATAAGTGATAATATATGCCTTACAGTTCATTATGATCATGGAAACCATTCAAACAAGTGTCTCAATTAGGCCCCATTTTTTTAAATATTTTGATAGCGTTCTCGTCAACTATCAAAGGCACATGTTTTTATAATTTGCAAATTTTAGTAGTCCCCGTGGTTTTTTGCCTATTCGGAAAAATTTGATCTTTCGTCGCACGTCGTTATAATGACCTTTTGTTATCCACGCTAACAACCATAACAACTAAACGGAAAATTATTAATTTTAAAATCTTGTTTATTTTGGAGTTCGCTATAAAATAAAAAATTGCACAGGGATTAAAGCTTCTATACGCAAATATTGGTTTTATAATCAATATCGAAAAATAGAGTAAAAAATTATCCAAGTAATATATAGCTCTCCATTCGTATCTTTTGCATAATTGAAATGGAATGATGAAAAGTTGCACAGTAAAAATTTCGATTAACGCTGTTAAAAAATAAATAAATAACCAAAGCATGGTCGAACAAAGCATTGACGATTCAAAAAACAAACTTGTTATTTTATGAAAAGCTCTAGTATAAAGAGCTGTACTCCATTATAAATTGACCGCTAATCAAGTGCAGCGAAACCAACGTTATCGAAAAAAATGTTTTTATAAATAAAATAGAAACAGATTTACGAAAATAGATAAGTTATGACAAGCATTTAATTTTAGAGACTGAAAATGTCGGCATTCATGACTAATAGACACATTAGAGCTAAAATACGAGTACACCTACGCGTGTGCTTATGTGTACCGTTTCACTGAATAATAAATGCTCGATTGATATATAAAAGAAGCGTGACTGACGTATGGAGATTGCGTAGCAGTGTCATTGGAGGATTGCAAGGTGTATTCGGTAAGCGCAAGTCGCTTAAAGTACATAACGTAAGCGTAATACGCAGGGATAGTAATAACGGCTGATCGTACAATTGTGCAGCACAAAGCCGACGGCTCGTGACTGCGGCTGTGTCGAGCACGCGTATACACACACAGCTCGCACGCGGGATTGCCACCAACGACAACAACAGCAACAGCACCACCACCAGTCACTTAGTTACCCGGGCGTGTGCAGTCGGCTCTCTCTCTCTCTCTCTCTCCCTCTCTGTCTGGCACGCGTGGACGCGGAGGCTGATGAAAAGCAAACAATCGGCGTAGACGATCGCCATCAGGGCCGATCACGCGCATAGCACTCGTCGCGCAGGTTGGCCTGGCCGATTGAATGACATAGCGTGCGAGCAGAATCAGCATACGTCCCGACGGTCTGCATCCGTTTCTCGGTCGGTGTGTTGCCCGGCTAATTCCTACCTATAGTTAGCTTGTTATAAGCCACATAGTTTGGCCGTAGTCCCTGGCTCCCTTGCGGATTCACCGACCATTAAGAAACTGTTATCGGATACCTGCGTATACCTCGAGTTATATATCCCCGCCGCCAGACTTCTCCATCCGGGAATTACGTGCAAAAACCTTTCATCTTATTCTCTCAATACACATATTTTGATTATCTCGTTATCCCAATGAAACTGGACATCTCAATTTTCATCTGATTTTAAGATTTTCAGCTTTGAAATTCAAAACTAATTTGGAGTTATTTAGTAACGATAATTAGTCGACAATGAAGCATACGAGTCCAGGGTAAGGAGGCGGCGCAGCAGTACAGCGTAGTAAACGGATCTTTCTTTCGTGCTTCTACATAACTACTGGCTCTTCGTTGAGACGTGAGCAGCGCGTGTATTCCGAACGTGCAGCGCATGATTTGCCGCGTCTGCACATTCATTCATGCACACGTGTACACCATCGAGAATACATCTAGACTTTTATTCGAGATAACCGGTCAAGCTTGAAACGACTTTTTCTAAAACATAACAGACTTATTATGCACCGTGATTTAGAAATCTGAAGATTTTCTACTTCGCGATATCTTTGAATAGTACGATAATGTCAGAAAATAGCACTTTTATCCTCTACCTAATGAGATTTTGAGCAAAGTTAGTTGATGATTTTACGAAAAACGACTTATCCCATTCTACATCATGGATTCCGAAGGTTTAGATTGATTCCTCGCTTTTCTACGTACCATTCATCTTCGAGAGGGGCACAGTAAGGACCCCAGTGTTAACTGAACTTTATGAATTTCGGATTTATCTCGTTAGATCGAGGAGTCACTGAATATTCGTTAACGATTAAAAAATACTCGTGTTCGCTTAATGGAAGAATACGATTGTTAGATCGAGTGCTGAGCTAACCGGACGAAAGACTAGATAGCGCACTGTGAAAGTTAAACGAACAGCTAGGTAAATGCAACGAGACGACCTGTCGAATTGCATGTTTTACTAACTCGAGACGACCATGAGAGAAAAAACAGGCAGCGAATGTTTAGCGCAAGCAAGCGAGAGACGTTCGGTGCGTGCAGGATGAGAGAGAACTGTCGAGAGGCAGAGCAGAGCAGGATAATAAAATTGTATTTAGCCAGAGTTTGCATACTAGTTAGGCGACGCTTCCGCGTCTTGGGGCTGCACATACATAGAGCGTTGCGAGTCGAAGCGGAGGCTGAGGCCGCGAGGTGGTGTAGCGCGCGGTGGCGTAAACACCTTCTCTTTGTGTCTCTCTGCCGATTGTGTGGCGCGACGTCGTCCCTTTTGCCGGCAGCAGCTCTCACGGGCTCCTCGGATGCGTACACACAGCTGTGCTCGCAGCGCACGCCCCCGCGTAGACGTAGCGGGGCGTGTGTTTGCATCGCGCCGAAATACACGGAGATCGCGACTCCGGGGCTAATTTATCCGAGCGAGGCGCGTGACGAGCCTCAAGATCAGTCGTCTCGGCGGACTCGGGGCTGCTCGTGAAAACTGCTGCTCGTTTGCACCGATGTAGCCTCGCGCGTTCTCGAGCGAGCGCACACATCTCCCGATTGTGCTCCGCGACTATATCGATATCGCAGGATAATGCCGGCACGATGTGTCTGTAATGAAAACTGACGTCGGTGCGCACGCTACTGTTCCAGGCTCTAAGATGCAATCAAACTTGAACGAGATTGGAAAATCCGAGCAGAAGGCGAACGACCTGAACAAGAAACGTAACACGGACTGGCCTGCCAACAATGGTAAGCTTTGCCTCGTTTTCGTCTCACCGCATGCTATTGGATAATCTTGTTTGATTTCAATTACTCGTCCACACCATAAGTGGAAACAAGTGAAATAGTTGCGTCGACAATAAGCGCGGACAATGAGGGAGGGGGCCTGCGCGACGCGGCTTCGCCGAAGAAAAAGGAGCGCGAGGATAATGAAAGCCGGGGCGCCTTTGATTTTACTGCTCTATTCCCTTCAGACAGTTTTAAATTAGCGAGAACTTGCAGATCCACGGCACGTCCGCCGACTGAAATCCACCAGGGATTTTCAGCGCAAGGCCGCAGCTATATTGGATATTTCGCCTCGCACTCGCGCTCCTCGCTGGCCTTTGCTCTTCTCGCTTCCCACCCTCCCTAACAACTTTTTCTTCCCTGCGTAGCAAAGAACTTTGGCCGGCTTTGCACGTACAGCGCTAACCTGCCTCTCATCCCATTATTAGCTGCATTATTTGTTAATATTGCTCCGGCCGATGTCGGTCCTTTGGCTTTGGGCGACGCGCATCAGAGTAATGAGAATGCAAAGGGAAGAAAAAGCGCCGGGCCGGATAGGGCAGATGCAACAAAGCGGAAAAGGGCCGTCGGGATTGGAAACGTCAATTAAGGAATACTCGGCAAGCTGCCTGGAAAAGTGCGGCTCTCAGCTGGGGCGCGAGCCGAGAGCACCAACCAAGTCCTCGTCCGGAATCGCGTCGCGTCGTAAATCATCCTTGCGCTCGATGAAAAGTGGATGTGTGAGGGAATTCGCGCAGCGCCGCGAGAGAAGGAAAAAAAAAGGGGACGAAAACAGAGAGGCCGGAGCGGGCGGCGCCGGCGCCGTTGCAGAAAAACGATCTAGCCGGCTCGCGGAGCGGAGATAGAGCAGTAGAGCGGCGAAATTGCCATGAAAAATTAATGGGCAGCCGATGCGCGCTCCCTGTCTTGGCCGGCGCGAGCGCGCGATATCCGCTCGCAGTCTGCGGCCAGTCCATCTGCCGCCGCGGACAAGGGACAACGGCGCGAATAAACGTCTCCGTTAAAAGTTTCCCATCCGATTCGCAATTAGAGATGAGCTGGCAGTCGGGACGCGGCACGCACGGCTGCGCGAATTTGCGGAGTAAGTAATAACGCTAAAAGGACGAGGAGCGGGAGCCCAGCCGGAAGACCGACTCTTCCTCTCTCGTTTCCTTCGCGGGCGGCTAGCGCGGCTGTCTTGCGCTCCCTCGTCGCGAGCGACGGATTCCCGGCGATCTCTTCGACTCCGCTGAGAAAGGCCTCGGTGCGACTGCACACAGCGCGCGGTCGTCGCGCCGTGCTCGCCCAGAGAGACCGAGAGCCGGCAAAACGACCCTATCGAACGCGAGCTGCCGGCTTATTTACGGCCTGCTCGCTCGCGCTCCTTTCACTCCGCGGCCTTTCTTAATTACAACGGACGGCGGCGACTCGGCGCGCGCTGCGGATTTCGGCCCGCGGACGGAAGTGAAAAACGCTGTTCCGCGCCCGCTCTGCGCTTGTCGTTGCTGCGCGCTCGCCGCCGACTACACGGCTGCGCCTTCGTTCCTGCGCGGGAGATTAAATGAGGCCGACGCTACCGCGATAGCACGAGCAAGCAACATTTGCGGAGGCGATAAAAATACTTGGGTAAATAGAGGCGAAGAGCGAGTCGATGTAGCGTAGTAACGCAAACAGTGGGAGAACAGGGAGATCACTAAACCAGTGACTTTTGTGTCGACAGGCCCGAGGATTGCGGCGGCGGCGACGTGGACGTGTTCGAAGCTGCTAGGCCTGCTGCTGATCGTGGGCTGGATCCTCCGATAAGCCGTGTGGCGCTGCTTGCGCGGCCGCTGGTGAAGCCGCGCCGAACGCGATAATGCGCGGCGGCGGCGGCGGCGGCGACGACGACGCTGGCCACACCACCGATTATCGCCCCGCACAGCCCTTCCACCCACTACAAGATTACATTACGGCACACACGCGCGCAAGCCAAACTGCCCAACGAGCTAGTTGCGGCGATGCTGCGTCCTCGTGTAACGTTACACCGAGCGCAGCTGACCAACGAACCCAATAAAATGCAGCATGCAGCCTTTCATCGAGTGCCAGTCAGTGCGCCCAACACGCGAGCCAACACCCTGTCGCTTTCGATGTAACATTTTAAGCGTTTATGCACCGGCCGACGAGCGACACCGCGCGCTACGTATTTTATGTTTGGCTTTCGCGACCTTCGCGCATCGTGCTGCTCGTGCTAATTGTTTCAAGCTTGACACCTCCTCCAGACACTTTTTTCTCACCACGCGCGTTCGTCATTTCAAATTGTTTGCCAGCTTCGCGCCGAAATGCCTCCTTGTTTTTAGCATTCAAGAGCGCGTGGTCAAACGAACGAACATTCGCAAGTCATTGCTGTCAGGGTTTATCACAGCGCATATGCATTTCGGGCGATGTCAACGTAATCATACAATTTTGCACGGCGTTGTTTGGAAAGCCTTCCAAAAATATTGCACGCTGCGGATCCAAAGTGAGAAATGGACGGACGCGTCGACTAAAAGTGGAACGAGATTCGTTTTTATTGGAATTCGAAACGATGTGTATTGTCCAACGCAAAATGATTGGATTGTCGAATCGTAGGGTTAGTTTTCGGCGAACAATCAATTACTTGAGTAGCAGCAGCGACCGAAAATCCATTGCAGTTTGGTCGTACAAATAGTGCGAGTCGATCGTTGAAAATACCTAGTGTATTTGTAACGCGTGCAAGTTGGAGGGTCCGTCGGAAAGACAGAATAGGGAAAGAAAAGAGCGTGGGAATGTTCGCTGGCCCTGCGATGGTTGTAAAGCACGTTGAATTTACGCGGGCCGGCCCTAGCGAGGCATCGTCGAATCCCATCTGGATACTTGAGATTGAAACGTCAGATTGGCGCACGCGGCAGGCACGGGGGCTCGGCTCGGAGACACTCCGCTTCGAAGAATCCTCGAATATTAAAAAGTCGAATATTATAATTTGCGAAGGTCTTGGTAGGGCACTGTAGACGCCAAGAAAAACGAGCAGAGGAGCCGAAGCGAGATGCGGGGAAGTGGAGGCGGGGGCAGGCTGGGCGCAGCAGCCGTTGCGAGCGTAACCTTTTTGCTCGCTCCTTTTCTGTTTTTCTGTTTTTCTTTTTTTCTTTCCTTTTTCTTGCCCGCGGGACGGAGAGGAGGGCGTTCACAGCGCGATTGCATAATAATATCGTCAAAGGGAAAAAGGAGACCGAGGAGACCTCGATCGAGGCGGCCCTTGGCGAGGAGCTGCGGCAAAATGATTTCGCGTCTCGATAAGTTTGGAGTGATCAGATGGTGCGATTTCTGGTCCCAGGGCGCAGCTCGTGCCCAATCCTAATGAGAATTTTTCATGCCGACTGGCGCTAAACAGATTGCAATCCGCCTTTATCGGGCCGCGTAAGCACTGCGCCGGGCGCTTCGATTTCGATCTGACTGTGTACGCATCCGCGGCTTATGAGACATACATTTTAATGAGAGCACGGAGAGGCGGAGGCCGAGCCGCAGCAATTTGTGATGCCGGCGCCGCGCGGCCCGCCTCGGCTCGGCTCGGCTCGGCTCCGTTCCGCTCTTTTTTCCTCTCTCCTTTTTTGCGCTCCAAATTGCCCCGGAACTCATGCAAATCGGCCAGCGTATTACAATGTAAAGCGTGTCAGCCTGGCGGAGGCAAGGGCAAAAATTAAATTGGCCAAAGTTGCGGCCGCGGTGCGCCGCGGTGCGCCGCAGCGCGTCGCGGCGCGCCAAAGTGCGTCAAACGAATTTAGCTTTTTATGCGGAAATTATGCACTCCGGCGTCGCCACGTCAGCGGTCTCGGCGCTTGCTCGCGCACCCACGCGCCCACGCGCCCGTGCACCCGTGCACCCGTGCGACAGGCAAGAGAGAGAGAGAGAGAAAGAGAGAGAGAGAGAGAGCGGGCGCAACAGGTTTGGCGTTCAGCGCGCAGCTAGCGAAGAGGTTGGGGGCTTTACCATGGATTAAGGACGGAAGAAAGGACTCTTGAGGCTTACACAGATTTACCGACCAGATCTGGCAGGTAATCGTGTCGCTAAAGCAAGCCGTTCGCGAATACCCACTTTCTTGCGAGCAAACCTCATTGCCTCGTGCCCCTTTTCCTTTTCAAAATCTTGCCTCGATTCATGCATTCTTCTTCACTCTCAAATTTCGCATCTGACTGTCGCTTATCCATTGTTGCTATAAGTCTTGGAAATTCGATACGAAAAGTCCGACTCGTTAACGTCAACACAATCATCAAAACCCTAGCGATGCTTAGGTATTCCGTCTGATTCAATCCGCTCAATGATTCTCGATGGTGATTCTTTAACAATTGTCGTTGGGTGTATTCGATGTAAATAATATTCCTTTTGGTGCACGAATCAGCAAAATTATAAACTTATCAAGAAATACGTTGTGTACGCGTTTACAACAAGTAAATTTTATATCGTATTGGTGTCGCGGGAGTGGATTGTCTACGCAAATCGTCGTATTTTCAACAATTTTTCTCTAGAAATGCAGTTGTTTTACAATAAAAAATAATTAGTACCTCCATACTTTTGTTCAGTGCTTATGAAATAGATATTAGTGATCTATGATAATATTGTGATTCTGTACACGAAATTCAAATAGGTTCTATGTTTCATTTCATCCGTATTAATATACTCAACGTATTATGCGTAAATTTTGTAATGAAATCGTTGTTTGTTGTTACAAAAATTACAAAAACAAGTTATGAAAATGTTTGGTGAATGCGATGCGAAAGAGCAATGTTGCCAGGGACGCGAAGTGTGTTGTAAATAGAAAAGTAAATAAACCAAATATACATATAGGTAAGCGATACAGCTATAGTTTTACCATGACACAATTAAGTAAGTCAAGTAAGAGGGTTGAGAAACTAGAAAAGCTTAACGATGAAGCCTCTTACAACGTTATTTTCAACGTAGTTCTTAAGAGAGAGCGAATTAATTTAAAAAAAAGTTTGTGAACGCGTCATTATGGGCAAAACAACTCGACAAAACGAATTATTGCGAGGGTATACATGTATACATATACATATATATATAAATAAAACAAAATATAAATATATAAATATACTTAGAAAGGCCAACAGGGAGAAAAATTAATATTAAATAACGAATATCACCATGTTACACGTTATACACAATGTATTATTAAACACTGTATATCTATGCTTTGAAATGTTGAGTTGTATGTTGTTACCCAAATCCGAATGTGAGAGACTGTCGAGAGATTCCCGTGTGATTAATTGACATCGGACATGTAATAAAAATATACGAGAAGACATTTCTCACGAATTTTCCTATTATTTTATTATTAACCTTATTCTAACATTTTGTTTCTCTCTTCCTTAAAAGGACATCAAAAAAATTACATATAAAGACTAGATTTAGATTTTTAATTATACAAATCCATATATTCATTTAAAGGTTTCTAATAGATTAAATTTACCTAACCAACCTTAAAATTACTTCAAATTATACTTAAAATTATAATCCATATTAATTTACATAACCGATGCCCCCATGGAGCTATGACTCTTAGAGTTAAAATATCATTTTCAGTAAGTTATACTTTTTCATGTAATTTATATGTGTGTTTTTATATTTTTCGAATTTCATTCCTTTTCTTGTAACAATATAATTAAGCCTGTAAAAAATACAGCGATTTAACAAAATAATAGTGTATCTTACGTCAGCGGGAACCTCAAATATAAGCATCAAGACAAACCATTTTTATAATATATACAAGCTTTTTTAATTTCACATGGATATGAAGAGTACGTAAAATTTTTATTATACACACAAATAATCTCTCATAATTGAAAAATTGCATTTTCATCAAGTCACTTCTTTCAACAGTATTTGTATTGCGAAACCTTAGAAATTACTTTATGTAATATAAACGATATTAAAAATTTGTACTGTCAATTATTAAAAATACATGAGGTGATCAGCGATCGACAAAACGAAGAATGAAATTGCGATGCTGATCAAAGGTTCGTCTACGCGAGTCGGTAGACGGAGACACAGCGTGTAGACGTAAGAGATTAACGCGTGAGAGCGAGGCAGAGCAACAATCAGGCCTATAACGATTCTAGCCGATTACGCGTATGCGGCATGAGAAACATTTTTGAACAGTGCCGAGCGAGTGTCCAATCCTGTCGGCTGACTTCTTAGCCAAAACGAGACGCCGACTAGCAGCGGTCTTCGAACAACCCGAATGCTCCAAGTCAACAAGGCTCAACGTTGGCATCGTCGACGTCGAATGAATATAATCATCACAAGCTCATGGTTCGTAAGTTGTTGTCATCCGTGTTGTACTGCAAGAGAAATTAGTTCGCGTATTTCAGTTGTTTCTCTGGCCGTGATTTGTTTACGCCGTGCCGAATAGCAAAGGAACTATGCACGGAACCGCACCAACGAAGCAGCAATTTGTTTCGCATCGGAAATCAATTAACGAAAAGGGTTCATTTATCGATATGTGATTGCCTACGGTAACATGAAAATTAATTATGCACGACAATAAGACGATAGTGATAACGTTGAAACAAATTGCGAAACTAGGATAAGCAATAAATTGATTCTAAGATGGTTTTTTTATTCCAATTGATTGATCTTATAAGATTCATTCAAACTTCGAAACTCAGCATTCTTAAATTTTTTTTGTCAAAAAAGCTTTCTTTGAATTATTATTTAAACTCCAACTTATTTCATTATTCTTTAAGACTCGGAAGATTAGCTTCCTAATATCATATAGAGACAAAACTAGGTCCTTGAGATGAGTTAATATAGCCCTGTATATGGTTATAAGTGTGCTATCTTATAATAGGGGTGACCGACGTTAGCTACTGGTCCTAGTAGACGTATAACGGCTTAGATCGTTACAATCGACAGGTAACCTAGTAATTATATACTGATAATGGAATTACCATCTAAGCCGCTGTAATTTTTTAACACTTTGTTAAAAAAACTGCTGGAAAACGATCGCAAGAAATACAACTGTATTGCAGCGATATCAAGTGTTTGATAAACGTAAGTTTCAACGTCAATTTAGAACCCTATAGTACAAGCTCTGAAGAATGCTCCGACAGCCACAGCTATAGTCGCCAAGCAATCTGAGCACTAAAGTAGCTGTAACTTTAAACGTCGGTACACAAATGATTTTTAAAAGAGAATCTGAAGGATGTAGCCTGACGCTTGTTAATATTGTGTTTGATCTCATGAAATGATATTGAAATGATTGAGCAGCATTCTTTTCATTATCGAAAAATTGTCTTACTATCGACGAAGTGATTGAGATTTTAGAAAAAAGATTTGAGTGGCGCGGTGGCAAACAGAACATGTAAATAAATACGCTGTCGCGTAATGGAGTTATTTGAAGAAAAGTATTATAAAATTCTTAGCACGTTGGCTGAGGTCTTGTTTTCAGTGCCACAAGCCAACGTGCCGCTCATATTTTCTTTTATGGCTGAGGTCTCGCACAGTTCTCCTTCCACTTTGTTAAACTCCCTCGTTCTTTTAAGTACTACAGCCTTAATCGATATCTCTATCAAAGGACAAATTTCACCCTCCGCCAGGAATAATTTTGAGGCGACGTCGTGGCTTTTTTGGTTTGAGGAGAGCCGAGCAGAGAGAGAGAGAGAGAGAGAGAGAGAGAGAGAGAGAGAGAGCAGGGCATTCGTATGCCTCGCCGACTTCGTATGTATAGCTTGTATCCATATACAGAGAGAGAGAGAGAGAGAGAACCTGAAAGTTTGTTGCCAGAAGCACGAGCGCATGACAGCTTGATCGTTCCGCCGCCCGCACTCCTCTGTACGTGCGCGCGTTTAGGGAGACCAAACAGAAAGGACGAGCAGCCAAGTACGGAGGGGAAAAAGGGGAGAGAGATTCGGCCTCTTTTATGGCTCGTCATTATGCCGCCAAACTTGGTAAGGGATTTTATATCAATTTTTATGGGATATTCACTATAGTGCCGAGGAACAGCCCAATAACCGCATTTACGAGAAAATCAAGTAGAAATAGACATGTCAGAGATGACGAACAGTCGAGGAATCATGCAGAACGAACGAAGCGAACGATACTTCAATGAGAAGCGTGTAGCTCTCTTTTAAGTAGAACAATGGACGTACGATCAGACGCCATGAATAACGAGATATAATGAGATATAATGCTGTAAGCGAAGCCATTGTATGTGCAGAGGGGACAAGCGGTTATCAATATCGCCGTTAGATCAGAAATATAGCATATGCATAGAGAGCAAAGTGAGACATAGCGAAGTGCCCAAGAGGTTGTTGTGCTGTAGCGGCGAGCCGATGCTACATTGTCAGCTAACAAGTATAGACGGTTGCGCATATCAGTGGTGCGCTCGGCGTTCCAACTTGGCGCGGCGTCGAACTCAAGAGACGGGTTGGCGATCACGTATGTACATAATACATATGATGATATCCATCCGCGACATTTCGACAAGAAAGAGGTTCGAATTGATTAATCGAGACGCTGCGATTGCCACGGGTCGTATGTATAACGACGTCAGGAAATGATAATGTTTGAAGAGATTAGCTGTAAGTGTAGAGCAGTAGCTGCTCTATTAGCATCCGTCACGGAAAATTGATCAGACCTTGTGATGGGGGGGGGGGGGGGGGGAGTTTGCGTCGGCGCGCAAGCTTTGGCTTTCGATTATCGGAGCGCATTATTACGGCCAGGCACACAACTAACACCGAATCGAGGTGGTTGGATTTAGCGGCGCAGAGAAAAATCAAAAGTACGCACAGAAACGAATAACAAAGGTCCGGTTGAATGAAACGAAAGTCGAGCGGCGTCGGCGATCCATCAAAAAGTCATAAGCCGGCAAATAGCAATCGAGGATCGAGGTTGTAGAAGCGAGAGGGGCGTAAAAACGGAAGCGGCACTTTGGTAAAGCTTTGCACAGGTGCTGGGAAAAGTTGGCCGTGGGTACAGTAGGTTTGCTTGTACACACGAGCGCAGTGAGCCACCTACTCGGCGGCTGCTGAAAGCGAGCTAATAAAGCGAACAAGCGCCTTGCGGAAGATGAAGGCGCCCGGGTACTTGACTTGAGTTTGTCGGCTAGAAACGGGGAGTGCTGCTCGCTCTCGCCCGGAGGCAGCGCCAGACTGGATGTAGCAGCAGGGCTTGCCGCCAGTAAGTGCGCACGGATTTAACTCGCGATGCGTCACAATAGCCGGTAACTACAGCCTCCTGCGGTCCTCCGCGCCCCATCAACAATTCAAGGTATAATCCGCCACGCGACCCAAGCTCCATTTCTGCGAGCACACTTGCGTTCGTTCTTTTCCGTCGCGGAAGAACGCTACGCTTTGTCCGGCATACACCTGCCCACTGTTAAATACAGCCTTAGCCCGTTCCACCTAATTATTCAGGCAGGCCGCTCATCGGTTTTGCTCTCTCTCTCTCTCTCTTTCCTCTGCTCGCTGCCGAGCTTACGACGATTAAGCAGCAGCTACTCGGCTCAACAATCTCAGCCTTCGGTGAATAATTGAAGGAGAGATCAGCCCACGGAGTTTACTAGCTCTGCAGCTTCTTCTAATTTCTCAGCGCTTAATCATCAACGAGAAAACAACAACGTTAGCCCCGTTTGGTCGACTTTCCGAATGCAATCCTTTAAAAGTCGCACGTAACCGCTGTACAGCGCAGCTCGAGCTTTCTTCTTCTCTTTTTTCATTCTGATAATACACACGAGCGTCTTGTTGCCGCTAGACCGCAGCACTCACGCGAGCTGATCTCTGGTTACAGTCTCGTGCTCTTGCCTTTTCTGCCAACAAAAAACTTCAAAGGGAATCAGGAACAAAAGCATCGGACCCATTTAATGAAGACTGCCAGAGCTCCGGAGCCGGCAGAGTCGACGCTTCGCGGCCGGTCGATTTTTCATCAGCGTCCTAGCCGCGTGAAGCTTCGGCGATTTCGCACAATATCGGCGCGCGGTAAAAGCAGATGTAGATAATCACTGAGAGCACTGGCCCGTCGCCTCTTCCAACCAAGCCCTCGGCAAGCCTGTCCTTTCACTTGTGCGGCAGCGGCCGAATCATTGCGTCGACCCATTGTCTCTGACGAGACGACCGAGAGGAAAGTGTCCACTGCGAGATATGCCGCGTTCATCAATTGGCAACAAATTGAAAAGAAAACAAACAGTAGCGAATCTACCGACCAGCAATCTGAATGCCGGTGCTTTATTCTTAAACCATCTTCTTCATTTTCTTGACTCATTTTAATCTAACTCAAGCCTATCTCTAGGCGATAAGACTATTCATTTTCGGATTAAATGCGCTACATACTTATTTCAACGACTTTTATGCAGCCTGCACTATAGACATAGCAGCGCAAGAGTGGCGATGGGTCGGCAGCGCTCGATCGCGGCCACTTTGGAGTTTCGCGGTCGGAAATTACGCTTCAAATTCCAATGTGTCGGCCGCCAGTAGCAGTAGCAGCAGCGGCAGCATCAGCAGCGGCGAATTGGCAAGCGGCAGTCGAGCTTTTGCTCTTCCGCGTCTACTCTGGGCCTCGGCTGAAGCCGCATTCTTGAATGGCAATAGTGATCGAATCGAGCGTGGTGTTGGGCCCCTCGAATTCCATTTTAATTAATTTCCAGACACCTAGCTAGCCGATTGCTCGCGCGCTGCACGCATTTCGAAGCCTCATCCTCTGCGGATTCTCACTTTTTAACTTTTGCTTTCCGACAATACTGACGTATCGGATTCCAGCACTTGCACGCAGCTCCTCATAATTACACCAATTTTACTTATAACGAATAAAAGGATTCGTTATTGGGAAAACGAAATGTCTGATCTTTTCAGCTTTTGAAGGCAATTTTTTTATATTTTCATTTTCAGATTATACGAATGATTGATTTCAAAGACATACTCTACCATTTACATATGATACAGATTCTGGTTTTACAAGACCCCTAAGACTAAGGTAATAATGTAGTTGTCGGTTATCCCAGATAGTATTCGACGTTTACCTTGTCTGATTTTCATACGTCACGGCTCTAAGGCAGACAAAACCCCTACTTTCTGGATCAATTATAGTTCACCTATGTATACTCGTACAACTAAGTGACCGTTCCGCGGACGCTCTCTCCAAAATTTCGAACTTGGATTGCGCATCACGCAGGGTTTCCGCGCCAGCTGGCGGTCTCGACAACTGTCATACGAGATGTCTTTTCGTTACGTCTGGGCTTAATAGTGATGTGATTACGTTGATTTTTATACATTTTATCTACCAAGTGTAATAACATTTAACGATCCTATCTTATCCTATAAAATACATTTTCTTGTACCTCCTCGGCATCTATAAAATCATCTCTACATGCACTGTGCGTTTACGAGGGTAAGAAGTTTCTTTCATTGAACCGCCAATGTTTTTTATATATATTTTGAAATGAAGCCTCTTGATTATGCCTCGTCTATGAATTACAAATTATATTAGTAATCTTGATCTTAGGAGTCGTCCCTATAAATAAACTAACTACTGAGGTGGCAATAAATAAAATTGCGAAACGTTTATAATAAAATAAGTGGTTAGTTTATTTATAGGGACGACTCCTAAGATCAAGATTACTAATATAATTATCAAACATCAGGAGTGGAAAAAATTAACAATAATTTATATCATACGATCTGTGATTGAAAATTAAGATCGGATTCCATTGGGGAATTATGGGTAATTTTTTTAAATACATTTTAAGAATATATATTCAACAGATGTACTGAGGAGGCAATAAATAAAATTGCGAAACGTTTATAATAAAATAAGTGGTTAGTTTATTTATAGGGACGACTCCTAAGATCAAGATTACTAATATAATTATCAAACATCAGGAGTGGAAAAAATTAACAATAATTTATATCATACGATCTGTGATTGAAAATTAAGATCGGATTCCATTGGGGAATTATGGGTAATTTTTTTAAATACATTTTAAGAATATATATTCAACAGATGTACTGAGGTGGCAATAAATAAAATTGCGAAACGTTTATAATAAAATAAGTGGTTAGTTTATTTATAGGGACGACTCCTAAGATCAAGATTACTTATATAATTATCAAACATCAGGAGTGGAAAAAATTAACAATAATTTATATCATACGATCTGTGATTGAAAATTAAGATCGGATTCCATTGGGGAATTATGGGTAATTTTTTTAAATACATTTTAAGAATATATATTCAACAGATGTACTGAGGAGGCAATAAATAAAATTGCGAAACGTTTATAATAAAATAAGTGGTTAGTTTATTTATAGGGACGACTCCTAAGATCAAGATTACTAATATAATTATCAAACATCAGGAGTGGAAAAAATTAACAATAATTTATATCATACGATCTGTGATTGAAAATTAAGATCGGATTCCATTGGGGAATTATGGGTAATTTTTTTAAATACATTTTAAGAATATATATTCAACAGATGTACTGAGGTGGCAATAAATAAAATTGCGAAACGTTTATAATAAAATAAGTGGTTAGTTTATTTATAGGGACGACTCCTAAGATCAAGATTACTAATATAATTATCAAACATCAGGAGTGGAAAAAATTAACAATAATTTATATCATACGATCTGTGATTGAAAATTAAGATCGGATTCCATTGGGGAATTATGGGTAATTTTTTTAAATACATTTTAAGAATATATATTCAACAGATGTACTGAGGAGGCAATAAATAAAATTGCGAAACGTTTATAATAAAATAAGTGGTTAGTTTATTTATAGGGACGACTCCTAAGATCAAGATTACTAATATAATTATCAAACATCAGGAGTGGAAAAAATTAACAATAATTTATATCATACGATCTGTGATTGAAAATTAAGATCGGATTCCATTGGGGAATTATGGGTAATTTTTTTAAATACATTTTAAGAATATATATTCAACAGATGTACTGAGGTGGCAATAAATAAAATTGCGAAACGTTTATAATAAAATAAGTGGTTAGTTTATTTATAGGGACGACTCCTAAGATCAAGATTACTAATATAATTATCAAACATCAGGAGTGGAAAAAATTAACAATAATTTATATCATACGATCTGTGATTGAAAATTAAGATCGGATTCCATTGGGGAATTATGGGTAATTTTTTTAAATACATTTTAAGAATATATATTCAACAGATGTACTGAGGTGGCAATAAATAAAATTGCGAAACGTTTATAATAAAATAAGTGGTTAGTTTATTTATAGGGACGACTCCTAAGATCAAGATTACTTATATAATTATCAAACATCAGGAGTGGAAAAAATTAACAATAATTTATATCATACGATCTGTGATTGAAAATTAAGATCGGATTCCATTGGGGAATTATGGGTAATTTTTTTAAATACATTTTAAGAATATATATTCAACAGATGTACTGAGGTGGCAATAAATAAAATTGCGAAACGTTTATAATAAAATAAGTGGTTAGTTTATTTATAGGGACGACTCCTAAGATCAAGATTACTAATATAATTATCAAACATCAGGAGTGGAAAAAATTAACAATAATTTATATCATACGATCTGTGATTGAAAATTAAGATCGGATTCCATTGGGGAATTATGGGTAATTTTTTTTAAATACATTTTAAGAATATATATTCAACAGATGTACTGAGGTGGCAATAAATAAAATTGCGAAACGTTTATAATAAAATAAGTGGTTAGTTTATTTATAGGGACGACTCCTAAGATCAAGATTACTAATATAATTATCAACATCAGGAGTGGAAAAAATTAACAATAATTTATATGAATTACAAAACTTGATAAAAATCAATAATAACTTTGCTTCTCTAAGGAACAAATTAATGATTAATTTATGTATATAACGAATTATACGATAATATAAATTCCACGTGATTTATGAATCTATTAAAATATGATCTAATTGATTTACAGACAAATTGAATTGTTTGCTCGATTGTTAAATTTTAAGGGCACCAACCATTCAATTACTTTTCTTAACGATTGCTTTAAGTGTATTATTAAGTATGTCCCGATTGTTGTTTGAATTGATATAAAGAATAAATTTTCTAATATAATCGGTATAATTATTGACTGAACAAATAAATGTACGTACAGGACCAAGTGAGAATTGAATAACAGGAAATTCTACCGAAAACTGTATTGATGTTTGGCTCGGATGTCTGCCGGGAATGCCGAGCCGAGGACATGGCAATAAACAAGCTGATTTAAATTTCACTAGTCGCGTGAAATAAATCGAAAACAACTCGGTGCTCGAAAGAAGGAGTATCTTTTACCGTACGAGGGGTCCCGGGCTTTTCCGCGCATTTTTCAGCTTCAAATTGTCTGAATGTTTTCTTGTTTTCCCGAAATAACGGCCCCTAACAGTTGAAAAGCTGAAAAGCCAGCGAAAAGCAGCTTAAGAGGAGTACGTATTGCAATTGGCTGTGGTCGTCGAGGACGGAGGGCTGAATTATGATGTCTGCCGGGCCGGTGAGCGCGGTTTAGCTTTCCATATCAAAGTCAAGAGACTGGTGATCTGGCGAATCGGCTTACTGTACAGCGGCTGAGCAGCTGGCCATATTATGCTGCGTGTGTACGCAGGTATAGCAGACTGGCAGTGAAGCGGGAGGCCACGGGCAAAAGCGTGTCTTATCAGTGATAAGCGGTTCCGATCCTCCGTAGCTACCACCGTGCCTTGGCATAACAATTACCCTATTATACCCTTCCACGTGTAGCTCGAGCTCGAGCTCGCGAGCCCGGCATTTGCCAGCCTACGCTGTACACGTATATATATATATACGCAACCAGCCATTTACCCCTCGCGCCGGAGCTGCTTATCTCCCGCGGCCCATCTCCTTCCTCTCCTTTTCTCTTTGTCTTATAGCCTCTTTCTCGGCAAGCGCTACCGAATATTTACATCCCTTTCTTTCCTCCCTCAAACAGTTATCCTCTCACATTTTCCACCAAGGCTGCTTTAGCGTCGGCAAACTGTTGCGTCACTATCTGGCGCCTTCACCGAATAATAGCTCCGATTCCGCCGCCCTCACATCATTCATTTTATTTTTCTTTTTGCATAATCGCTCTCGTTAAATTTATAAGAGTCCGTTTCTTCCATGAATGCCTTGTAACGCGCGGCTTTTAAACAATTAACCTAAAACATCGGTAAATCAAATAATGGTAACGCCAGGGCTGCCAGGCGCAAACGTAAAGCATGTAAAAAAGAATACCTCAATTCAATGCAATTGGGTGTGAAATTAGAACTGCTGCCCTGCGAACCCTCAGTGCGGTCTGCGAGAAGCGAAGTAGCCAGAGCTGGAACAAAAAGATAGAGCGGTACGAAGAAAGGGAGAGAGAGAATGAGAAGAGGATAGGATAAAGTTTGGAAAACTTTGCAAAACCTTAGCTCAAGTTTTGCTTCGATCGGAAAAGAGAGGGACGGAAGGGAACGAGAGAAGGAGAAAGAGAGACAGGGAGGGAGGAATAAAAAAAATACATGTATATACTCCAGATAGGAGCAAAGGGACAGAGAGAAGGAACGAGGCTAAAAGTTTCCCCAGGAATCGGTTAAGAAGTACTCCCAACTCGATGGACTCGCGTCGAGAATACTGAAAACCTTTCCAAATACTGGCGCGCTACATTCTCCAACTGTATAGATATGTGCCATCGAAAAAAAAGAACTGTCAAGGCAAATAAGAAACTAACGGCAAAAATATCTGCGGTCAGTTGGCAATATCATTTTCCTCGCTAAATAAATAAATATAACCATGTCAACAAGAGAGAAAAATTATTCCGTTGTACTTCATGTGGAGCGCCTGCTCAATATATTTAGCTGTTTTTCGAATTGCTTAGCTTTTGAGCTGTAGGGCGCACACGTCGAGTCAAAAACTACTTATACGACACAAATTCTTAATTTGACGAATATTCTTTTCATTTTTCCAATTCTATCGTCTGTGCGTTCAAGTGTACTTGTTAAGTAAATATCGCTCAGTACATAATAAACACATAAGAAAAGTTTATTTTCGAGTATACTTTCTATGCAAGAACTACACGCATAAAAGTTTATTAGAATAATTTGAAAATAGTTGTGATTAGTGAAAGGTGAACATTAGAAAGTCATATATTGAATGACAGAGCAGAATAGGAATGTAATTTGTGGAAGCAAGAATGGAGGATAGAGTTTGCAGAATTAGGAAAGTATGTACGCGCATTGAAAAGTGACACAATACAGTTGTCGACAATGGGCGCCGAGTAGGGCGCGGTAATTTGGTGAATGCAAATAGTCACACGCAAGTTTTTAGTTAATTATCAGGAGGTGAAGCGTCGCAGGCGCCTAGCGAGCTAGGAAGATTGGACGTAACTTCAAGTACGGAAGTCCCGCTGAATGGAGTCTAATTATAATTAATTTTACATTGTCTGGACGCCCGCGCGAGGCGCCGGGGCTCGTTCGTATTCTCTTATAGCGTCGACGAGAAAGAGTTAGCTGGCCGCCCTCGCGGCATAGATACACGCTCCCTCCGGTGTATAACCAAGTTGCGCTCCTGCAAAACTTTCGACCGCGCCATTTTTTTTTTCCTCTCCCTTCTCCGCCCACTGGTCTTTCTTTGGCCATCTTTTCCCACGCTGAAGGCCTAAACAATGCCTTGCAATTCCAGTTTCCAGGCAGCCGTCGCGCCGCTACAGAGCAACTTTCCGTTGGCGGCTTTACACAGAGTGTGCAATTTCTATAATTTACATAACTGTTTTAACTTGGCAGAAAGACTGCCGTCGGCCAAATTTAGCCTTCATTCGGCCAAATTAAGAGCAACGCTAATTTTTTCCCGAGCAAGTTAGCGCGAGCCGACGACTTTGAATATCTTAGCGCTGATTCGCCGCTGATTTTCTATTTGAGAGCCGAGTCGATCGATCAATATTTATCTTTACTTGCTTTAGTCGCTCTTTTTCATAGGCCGCAACTTTCTCTCGAAAACTATACAAATTTATGCCAGTTACGTACATTACTTCGATATTTTGCAACTCGCCGTTCGTTTACTCAGTCACGTCTCAGATTATCGTAAAAAACCGATCCTAGTCTTATCCTATATAATAGCGGGCTACGAGTCTACCTACAGCAATTCCCGCATCACACAGTAAAGCTCAATTAACCGCTTACTCAGTCGTCTTGATTGTGGCCGCTGAAAACTATGCACCAGACCCATGGAGTCTAGCATTTATACAATTGCCTATCGAGCTGCCAGTTTCCTCGAAAATTCCCGATGGACGATCACCAAACTCATCATTTTCAGACATTGTACCACCCTCTAATCTATCAACTAGTTTCAATATCTGTTCTCGATCTACTCCTGTTCGGATTAAGGGAAGTGGGAATATACCGGAATGATTAAAAAGTATTGACACTTAACATTTATTAACAAATATAAATACTTAAATTTTACCGAATAGTAACAAATCAACGCGCACTTAATACGAATGCCACGATACAAAAAGAACAAACGGAAATTTTACACTAACGATGCAATATAAACGATTATCAAATATTTAGTTTTTTTTTGTTGCGTGGATTGTACTCGTAGCTAACTTTGAGCAAGGGCATCGAACTGGTCAGAAACTAGTGCGCGTCTGGTCTCGCGCCAGTAGGCTGACCAGGAGGAGAGACGCCAGCCGGCCACCGTCGAAATTTCCCCCTCTCTTGCGGCTTTTCTCCCGCTCGTGGCCCAAAGGCCCGGGGAGTAGCTTTTCCTACCCTACTATGCATGTCGCGCAGTATGCTATGTCGCCCCTCTTGCGAGTCTTACGACTCACCATTGATGGCGACCTACTGCCTGCCTTATTCTTTGGAGGAAGTGGGATTTTTTAACCCTACCTCCGTTTCTTTGGTTTTCACTCAAGGAACCTGCATATTTCGAGTCGTTGGGAGCCCTAGATTGTGCCCGAGCTTGCTTAATGAGTTCGAGGACGGTGATAGCGATTTTGCGATGCGCTATTGTGGACGACCTTTTCATTACACCGGGCTACGCCAAGAGAGTTTCGACAGCTTATCGTCCCGTGAATCCCCGCAAGAGGCGCACCCAGGGCGTCGGTGCCCACGCATTACTCGCTGTCGATATTTTTTTTTTGTGTTCGGTATCCTTTTAATGCGGACTTATACCTACACGCGATCGACGCATTGACGTGATTAATCACTAACCACGGCTACGGATGATTTTCACATTCTTTTTTTTATCCGCCGAGCACAGGCTGTGTTTATTGCTATCGAAGAGGCAGACATCGGTAGAAATTTGAGGAGCACACGTGCGCCTCAGTTTCTGAACCAAGCGGCCGAGCGATAAGATCTCGGTCGTAGGTTGACTACTAGGCAATTCTTGGCTATTTCAAACAGTTTAAAATATCAAATCACCAATTTTGTTCAAAGTTGGTAGACTTGTTACCTATACAGAGGTCAACATCTGTGCAGAATTTTAGATCAAAATATTGATAAGGGGCCGACTTATCAACTGTTGAAAAAATATTGGACTTTTTTTTATTAATTCGATTTCTCGGAGACTAGTAAAGATATGGACATGATTCTTTTTTAAAAGACGCGGAAAAAGTTTCACTTTTAAAATGTAAATAGTAAAATAGCAAATCATTTATTTATGTCATTGTTATCATCATTTTTTCAAAAATCGACGATATCTCAAAGAACGATTTTTTTTTCTTTTAATTTTTGCACCATAGTGTTCCTTGTCATTTTTTACATAAGAAACCGTTGAGAAAATCAAGTGCCCGCTATTAGGATTAAGACAGCACTAAAATGAAACAAACCGCGCGCTAGCTGCTCGGCCGCTCGAACGTCCGCTACTCGTGCGGTTCCAACGTTGCTTGCTGCAATTGCCTTTAACGAATAAATAATTTCATATTCTGTCAGTCTATATGTATTTATTTAAATAATATATAAATTTATCGTTTAAATAAGTAATGTAAATGAACTATTTTTTTATACAATCTGATATAATATTGAAATTAAATATTTGCTCTCTGCGTTTGATCGGACTTGAGACCGATGCATATTTACGAAGCGGCCGCATTAAAAATGTTTTTTTTATCGGACCTACACCATAATACTCTTAATAAGTTATTTACAAGTAATTTGTTCTAACCTATTTTCTACCATATATTTTTGAATATACGTCATTCTCACGCCCGATCAAACGCACAGAGCAAATGTTTCATTCAATGTTGTTTCAGATTGTACAAAACAATAGTTCATTTATATTACTTATATTACTTTACTTATATTACTTTATATTACGTCATATTAAGTAAATAAGTCATTAAATTTAATTTAAATTTAATTACTTATGTAATTAACTAATTTATATATTATTTAAATAAATACATATAGACTGATAGAATATGAAATTATTTATTCATTAAAGGCAATTGCAGCAAGCAACGTTCGAACCGCACGAGTAGCGGACGTTCGAGCGGCCGAGCAGCTAGCGCGCGGTTTGTTTCATTTCGACACTCCGTGCGCAAAGTGCGTCTTTCCCGCACGCTCGGCAGAAAACGTGCGTTGAAAATCGCACTTTCCACACGTCGTATCAAAAAATACGGTACGGCACATGTTCGGGAAAGAGTTTCTCGTCTCGTGTATCTTTCCACCCTCGCTTCGCTCGGGCGTAAATGCCACACGAGACAAGAATCTACTTTCCCGCACTTGTATCGTAATGTACTATTTTAGTGCTGTCTTAATCCTAATAGCGGGCACTTGATTTTCTCAACGGTTTCTTATGTAAAAAATGACAAGGAACACGATGGTGCAAAAATTAAAAGAAAAAAAATATCGTTTTTTGAGATATCGTCGATTTTTTGAAAAAATTTTTATAACAATGACATAAATAAATGATTTCCTATTTTACTATTTACATTTTAAAAGTGAAACTCTTTCCGCGTCTTTTAAAAAAAGAATCAATCTTTTAAAAAAAGAAACATATCTTTACTAGCCTCCGAGAAATCGAATTAATAAAAAAAAGTCCAATATTTTTTCAACAGTTGATAAGTCGGCCCCTTATCAATATTTTGATCTAAAATTCTGCACAGATGTTGACCTCTGTATAGGTAACAAGTCTACCAACTTTGAACAAAATTGGTAATTTGATATTTTAAACTGTTTGAACTGTGGGTCGTATGACGCTTGAGTTTTCGCGCTTTTCCAGATCGCCTTCGAAAAGCTAGGCAAACGTAAGAAACGCGAGGCGCGCATGTGCGCCTTAGAATGTCTGAAGGTGCCGATCCGAACCATGTGGCGAAACGTTGAGATCTTGGTCGTAAATCAGTGACCGCGGGTCAAATGACGCCTCAGTTTTAAAAAAATATTTTACGCGTGTTACGGACCGAACATGAGGACCGCGCGCCCACCCTCGAGGCTCCTATGAACTCTTCATCTGCCCTATTGACCGAGCGACCGGAACAACTCGATCCAGGTTCACTTAAATAGCTCAGTATGAAATTTCGATGATTTATATTGGGATTAAAAAAGATCACAAGCCAAAAGAGCTACAATTTGCTCTATCGTAATATTTACTTTAAATATACTTAAGTTTTGTTATCGCTATATTTAATTAAACCGTAATTATAAGTCAAAATTCTATGTCAGCAGCAAAAGTCACTTCAATATTTACTGTTTTGCACAACTTTTATGGATCAAATTACGTTTTAATTCGTATAAATAAATAATTTATGAAATTTGGCACTCAATACCAACAAAGCTCATTTTTA
Source organism: Phymastichus coffea (assembly GCF_024137745.1). Classification (NCBI taxonomy): domain Eukaryota; kingdom Metazoa; phylum Arthropoda; class Insecta; order Hymenoptera; family Eulophidae; genus Phymastichus; species Phymastichus coffea. Next base: position 571,669 of record NW_026706877.1, on the reverse strand, counting down.
TTTTGAAAATTCAATAGAGGTATTATCTGTAATAGTTGTAGATATTAATGATATGGTTTGCTGAATAAGTACGTATATGTAAGATTATTGTCAATCTAATCATTAAGTAATTTATTGTTCGAGTCGAGTATATTCTTAACTTTAAAATAATATAAACTTATACAATAAACAATTTAATTATTGAATTGGCGGCATTTCTTCAATATTTATGACAATTACAGATGATCTCTTTTAAATTTTAAAATTGAAATGATTTTTGTTAATGTTAAGTGCGAATTTTAATGAGTAGATATTATATATAAGCTAAAACATATTTTGTATCTTAAAAGTTGTACCATATGATAAATATCGAAGTGATATTTGCTGCTAGTATATAATTTTGATTTTTAATTCCGTAACAATCAAATGTAATGATAAAAAATTACGTGTACTTGATGTAAATCTAATGGCGGAGCAGACTACATCTTACTCTCAGTTTTCTTATCTTACTCGCACTCGCGCGACTGACTAATAGAGGACTGATGTGAACTTTTTCAATCCCAATAGTATTTTCCAACGAACTATGCACTTCTGCGAAATTTCCCTCGAAACAAATAAAATTTTGTATACTATTAGTTTGCAGCAGCAACAATTTCTTAACAAATTCATGAAGCAGAAATATCGATTTTTGAAGTACTATCAATGAAATTAGGGTTATCTAATTTAAAAATATACGAATATGCATTAAATACAAAAGTGTGGAATACTAGCATTTCGGTTAAATATTTCACAGAGAAAACGTAAATAACTGTTGCTTTGAAGCTTGCATACGATCGAAGATTTTACTTTGACTCATCCAATAAAAGCTCTCTAATATTCTACTGTAAATGTCAATATCACTTATAAGAAGATATCAAATCTTTAGATCGATGATTTACCTGTAAATATAGAGAATCTTTTCGAGCATAAAAATATTTAAGTAATCGTGTTCATACGGAATTGTCAATTTTTCAATGCAAGAGATTCGTACATTTTTACAGATTCGTAGAAAATAGCCTGTAACTTTGGGTATATTGAACGTCAGGATGAGTGATACAGTTTCTGAGATATTCTTGTGTGAAAAATGTTTTCAAAATTCCAGACAAAATTGGACGTTTAGCTAATTAGAGATCAAAATTTTCAAAGGCTTATATGTATAAAAGTGATTCAATTCTATTGCGCTTTAAATTCAAATGAAATGAATCTCTTCCGATTGATACTTCGTAGAAACTGAAAGAGATATCGATAAATTATAGCGTATGAATTAAATATAGTTAAGGAAATTGGTGAGGAGTACAACTGCGGGTAGTGTGTGTAGCTTGTAGAAATGAATAAAATGAATCATGGTGAAACTGGTTTGTTATTAACTATAACGAATGTAAAATCTATCTGGTATAAAAAAAACTAGTCTTAAATGGGGGAAAGAAAACATGAGCATTCAGGCACGGATTATGCTAGTGAATGGACATGCATAATGAATGCCTGGAAAGTACATTTTATGAATGATTGATTAAACGCTTAATTAAGGCATACTTTATGCTCAGCTTAGATTTTGTTTAGCGATTGGTCATAATTTAGGTATGATTTATGCTTCAATAGACATGCTTATTGAACTATAGTTTAACGAGAAAAACCACGACAAGTTATTTTACATGTCCAAACCGGCGTAAAACAAAGTTAATACTCTTATTATTTTAGACATTTCACCTCGAAATTATATTGCAAGAATACATTGAAATAGTTATAAAGCTCCTGAAAAGAGAGATTTTATATTGTACTATTTTTCCGGTCTTTTAAAAAATTACTTTTGCCAAAAAAGTATTATGAAAATCTTTTACTGATATCTTATGCTATAAGAATTTATCTGCAAATAAAGATTCACATTAATGAAATAAATACAGCAGAATCTAAAGTTAATATTTTTGCTAACGAAATACTAGATACTTTATATGGTATTGAAAAATGTTCGTTCAATGTGCATGTAATGAAGCGCTATGCAGCAAGCTTCGTAAAACAATACGGTTCTTTATACGGATGGTCTGCATTCTTATTTGAAGATTGGAATGGTTACTTCAAGATAATCAATCATGAACCAAATAAAGTAGATCTCGAAACAGCGAATGCTCTAAAAATGTTAAATGCATTTAAAATTTTAAAATGTATGGTGATAGCTAATAAATACCTTGAAGAAGATGGCGAAGACGTTCTTAGAAATGTGAGAGTTACAGAATTGAATGAGAATGAAATTGAAGCGTTTCGACGCTCAGAAATGACTAAAAATTTGATTTTCAAATTAAAGAAAATATTTGTTATGAGTAAATCAAGGCATAATAATGAAATTTTTACTTCGAAATGATACACCCAGCAAAAGATAAGAAATAATTTTATTGTATACTGGAATAATTAGCAACATTTCGGCCAGGTAAGCTTTTTTATACAGATTAATGATCGTAACTATGTACTTGTACATGAATTTCCTGCAGATGTAAACATAACCCAGCATATTCCTACAATACAAATCGATATCTGCCAAATACTTATTCCTATACATTAAACGTACATGTATTCACTTGAACCTTTAGATGAATTGTCAGAGAAAATGATCTTTTTTAATAATCATGTGTATCTATCATCTAACAAATATGAAAAAAAAATGTAAACTATTCATTCATATTATGTTATTTTTTATTATATCTTATGTATTTCTTTGAATGTACTATTTTTTATAATAATTTTTATACGATTGTTAAATATATTTTTTTAAAATATATATTTCAATCTAACAATAATTTAGACATAATTTATGATCAATCGCTAAAAATCCTAAGCTAAGCATAAAGTATGTCTTAATTAAGTGCTTAGTTAATTATTTAAAAGAATGTATTTCAGGCATTAATTATACACATCCATTCACTAGAAAAGTCCGTGCCTGAATGTCTATGTCTGATCCAAGCTTGAATTGAACATTTTTCTTACATGGGATTGTAAAAATAGGATATTAAGAGCGTCGTATAGAATGTATTATCGGAAAAATATGTACTGTATGAAATACGCGGCGTAATACTGACCCCGGCTAATTACAACATAGCTATGGTAGCCGCTGCATAACATACGCTATTGAAATTCCACTGTACAACTAACTGAGACCTTGTGCGCACAATTCGCTACGATCACTTCTTGCTATGCGATTCTCTATAATACACTGTGCTAACGTTATTACATCTCCCCTTCACGCAAATAAAACAAATTCAAAACTAACCACAATTTACAGAAAGGTGCTTGTTATTATTTTCCTGCAAAACTCAGGACTTTTGTATATCTGTGAGTTTAATAAATTTTCTACTACTTGAAATTGATCATCGGAGCCGAGAAAGACTCGTTACAATGCCTTCACGCCAGAAATTTCGTTAACATTTGTCGACACCTTTTAAAAGTTCATCATTGATTAACTACTTTTTACGTGGGTCAAAGTTGGTCAATATTCTTTCAATTATCACTGTCAGAATATCTAAATGACATTGAGATACTTGGTAATGTTTTCTAGATCTTATCTTTTTAATATCACAATAACCCGGTCTAATTCGCCCTGACGATGACCGCCAAGAAAATAATTGGAATTTATAGTGCTTCCATGTCACGTAAATCGATTGAAATTTACATGAATGACCTACTTCAATTAGTACAATGTTCAATTTGAATCAAAATAGTTGTAAAAATTTCTTCCGAAAATGATTGTTTTTTGAAACCAACCGTCCGTCACAGCGTTTCTTATATTTTGAATTAAAGACTCCCGCACGAAAAGCTGTTGGAGGGTTATAATTGCGTTTAATACAATTTTGAAATAAAATATTTTGAAACTTTTTCGAATTCAAATTTTCAAACAATGATAATGTTAATTTTCCGTGCAAACCAACATAACTACAGCTGTTATTAAAAGACGTATGAGGAGTGACTCTCTGAGCTGAAAAAACATATTAAAGCCATAAAGAGTAGAATCCGTGCTTAAAACATCTACAATTTCTAAATGGATCGCACGTAGTCATACAAGGAAATATCGCACGTTTTTCGAATTAGCGTAATTAGCGTTCAAAAACAATTAGCGAATGAACGTAAACAGAAAGCTAATCTGGCAGATGCCGTTTTCGGATTATATGATTCAGCATTTTCAACAATTCATACAAGGTTTTATAATTATATTAAGATTTTGTCTTAAATATAAAATCCAAAACTTTTATCTCAGTTCATGTAAGACTATTCCCATTGCCAATACTTTATTTAAGAGAAACTGCACGACTTTTAGCCGTAATAAATGCAATATATGGAAATTTATATCTAACAATAAGAATTATTAATAATGCACCGTGGCTGTGGCTTGAAAGCTTGCATTACAAAAATATGTAACTCAGCAAACTGTGTTTGCACGTCTTTCATTCGATAGTGTTAAATTGTGCTTTAATTATATATTCAAACATATATTTCGCTTCCTTCGAGGTCGATCGGACTCTTGACGAGCTAAAAGGGTGTAATAAAAAATTCGCAGGTCAAGATTGCATCTTTACTTGCTCGCTTCGGCGACTGCTATTGTCGGCATGTTATAAAAGCGCAGAACAGCGTTGATTCCCAACAGATAACAACGAGAGATCCGACAAGATCTTATGATTTCAACTCTTTTTTGCCAATTTTTCTACGATAGAAATTCAGTATCAGGCAAAAGATCATCTAAATTCTTTTTACTCAACCAAACATTTTGCATAATAACTCACGACTGAATGGTGAAACCGTCCTAAAAAAACAAACGCATAAAAATCGACATTATAATTGATGAACATTGTCTTTTGTTTGCGTTATTTAGTTCTGATAATATATATTTTTAATGATTATACACTTTATCAGTGATTAGACTTTTCATTCCTCGAAAAGTCTTGTAAAATTGTAAGATCATCAGATACCTATTTATGCATTCCTAAATTCCCGTATTATTTCAGTAACTTCTTTGCTTCGCGATGTAGCTGCTTTAGTTGCACAACTTTCTAATAAAGTCATCCATGTAAAAACTTTCGATTAAATTGTTTATAAAATCAGAATATTTTGTTGAAAATAAAGAAGCATTTCTATTTTTGAAATAAATCATACCTGCTCCAAAAATCATATTTGAAATCATAGCATACTCTTGTGATGTATTTATCCTATCTTTACGTCACCAATGAAAACGTTGTACTACTCGATCTTTTTTCCAAATTTTGATTATCAGAAGCATACTAATATCTGATTTGATAGTGTACGAGTATTGTCTAAAGCGCATTAATATATAGGACAATGCTTTTGAAAGATCAGGACCAAGTAAAAATAAATCACTACAACTGACTGTCGGTTTATGCTACCACATGAACTTTATCCAATTTATTAAAACTTTGCAAACCAAAGTGTGACAAATACCAAATTTTATTTTTAATACTTTGTCTCATAATATCTCATAATATTAAAAATTCTATTATTTGACGGAAATTATTTATTAAAATGTTTGCGGGTCTACTATCGGTTAAAAAGTGATAGGTTCAATTAGTTTTTAATAAATATCTTAGGCAAAAACAATTGCTCGAGTATAGGACTGGCAGAATATCAAAGTTTACAGTTTTGGCAATAGAATGCACTGAATTGTAACTTTCTAAAATCATTATGAAAAATTTAGGAGCATAAAATATGAAAAAACTCTGATTTTTAACAAGTTTTTTATGCCTAACTTTGAAGGTCTCCCATTTCATAAAAAATGAACTAATTTGTTTGAAAAAAATTAGGTGGATACATTCAAAAATGTATTGACATTTTAATTCAAAAAGCTATTTAAAACACTGTTAACATATTAATTTTCATGAAATATAAAAATTTGTCCATGTTGAAAAAATAAAAAATCAATCTCAGCATTGATAAGTTATGCAGTTATCAGATTTGGCTTAAAAAATCATAAAAAACCACTAGTAAATAATTTTACCAAAGAACTTGAATTTGTTAATTTATAAGGAACGATAAAAAATTTGAGGCCTATTTATTTAGAGTTTATGTGTTACTGTACAAAAATACAGCAATAATCAAAGTAATATTTGATATTCGATATGAATAAGTGGCGACTTCGATATAAGTCTCTGAGTTCGAGGAATTATTCATAGTTGACAGTTTTTACGGATTATTTTATAAATGAAAATCTACCAAAATTACTACTTTTATTTTTTAAACAACATATGTAGATTAAGTAAAATAAAACATGATTAGAATTTATTAAACTGTATTGTTACCCGACGCATGTTTCGCACGAATCACTATCACTTTCTTCTTTTTCTAATTAACCTGTATTGATGATTGTAGTTTCAATTTTTTCTGCTAAAGTACTTTTACGTCTACTATACCGATCTTGGTCTAGTCCACAATGACCACAGTTTTTTCATAATTCAACTGGTACATCGTTAATTAATTTACAGTATATAACAACGTCTTGCAGTTTGAAAGTACTATTGATTCCTATTACTCGATTTTTAACGTAGGCCCATACAAGCTCAATCCTCTTATAATTCTTTTATAATCGTCTTTCCTCTTATAGAAAAGAAACCTGACAAAGTGAAGCTAGTTTATTCGTGATTTCATTAGCTGAAAGATCGTTTTATAATCAACTGTTATGAAATTTTATATATATATATATAAGCGGTGGTTCGAATTATACCTTAAACTGTAGGTCCAGTCATGATGCGTGGAAAACTTTTTCTTTCTGCACCATTTCAATGAATGGAAGGAGGTCGGTTAACATACTCCTGATTATGGGGAACCAAGAGTAATGCATACAGGTACCTCTGCAGCGTTCCACGTTGCCGTAAATCTTCAAATCCAATAATAATAACAATGTGTGTGTGTTTGTGTGTGTGTACACTAATGAAAAATTACTTAATGAAACATTAATTTAAATAAATAATGTAGGCAATCAAAGCTATACATTAATAAATTATCACGATAAAAAATTGTACAGTGATTCCGGCTCTATTCAGTTACGTACAATATTAGAATATTTTTTTGAAAATGCATTAATTATAACCGTCAACATCTACCGAAATATGTTATTTACATCGTGAAGGATAAGATTATAGAAAACTGTAACGTATTTAAAACTTATATTTTTTTTATTGCATTTTTGACTTTTTTAAATAATATTTCAACATAGAATTTCGAATGATAAAAACTTAAAACTTCATATATAACATTTTTAAATAATGAGTTTCAACGTAACTGTATATTTATTTGCCAATAAAAAATATCGCCGACTATATCTCATATCAATTCATATTGAATTTTCAAGTATTCAATTTCGTCACTAGAAGTCTCAACCTTTATTCGTGCATTAAAATAAATATATGTGCTCTAGACAACCACAGTGGTGTGTACTTTAACTTCATCTCGTCTAACTTGTTTGCATATTTTAACCAGTAAGTATCCTTTTTCAAACTTATAATGTTTACATAAATTGAGTAAACGTGATTTCGCGGTTTCTTCAAAGCTACAAATATAATCGGGCACAGGAACATCTCTTTTATAAATCCACTCGATAATATCACTTTTATGCCAAGCTGATATTGGATTGCGAAACTTCGAATCCAACACTGTATAGTACAGGGCTTAATCGATGAAAATCACAAATGTTTTATTGGAAAAAGCAATAAAATTGTTCAAAACCATTCTTTGTCATGTTGGACGTTCATTTCATGAAAGATTTATTAATATTAAGTATGTTGAGCATTTTTAATATATAATTGCATATAAGTAGACTCTCAGAAATTCTGTCACTTGAAATCTGCCTTCCCACTTGACGCTTTTTCTCTTCCTGCGATCTTCTTTTATTGCTCTGTTATGTTCCTTATACTATTTTACGCGTACCTCCTTATATTTTTATGTGTCTTTTTCAATAAATAACCTTTGCACAAAACTCTGCCTATTCATTCTTATATTAAACTACAAGAATCTAAGAAGAAGGCATGGGTCCAGTACGCTTTCGCAAAATATTTATTGCATTGATTAATTATAGAAACAATTGTGTATAAGTGTAGAACTGAAACCTTATTTGTTGAAAGATATTATCTCGATACTGCAGAACAACTTTCAAAATGGCAGAAAAATAAGTAATGGGTCTTACAAAATTTGATCGCAAAATAGTTACCCCACTTGGAAATTTGGCGTTTTGATTATCCTTATGTGCAAAAGATTCATATGGTTTCGTAACTGGTACTCAAAAAAGCTTGATGCTACAATACAGCAAATAAACTTAAAAAATGGCAGAAGACATCATTGCAAGCTTTGGTGATTCTTCTTTGCTCAGTCGATAGAAATTTGCTCTGCGATTTTCAATTATCTGTTCATTTGTAGTACGCAAATATAGAAAAAGCTTGAAGATTTGTATGATGATGCAATTTGCATGAAGATTTGCATGCAAATGCAAGTGCAAATGGCATAGAACATGCATTGCATGAGAACAATTTTACTTTTTTCGTTTCAACGAGACCGAAACTATAGCATCTCAGATCGATAAATTTGAGAGCATTTGTAAGAAGTTGACAGATACAGACGAAAAGCCAACGAATGCGATGGCGCTACTTTAGATGTGGAGGAAACAAAAGATAAGTTAAATGCCCAACTAATCAGAAAAAATATACGGATTTCTAAGGATGAAGTTACGTCATTCGCGCTACATGTTAATAAGAGTAAACTCAGCAATGCATTAAAAGGGAACGATAAGAAGAATATTGAAAAGCTTTACCTAATGCGTAATTTGCAAACAAAAGGGATATTGGTGGCGCGAGTGTCCGCAAAAGCCAGATGTTAAAAAAGATGACAATAAAAAAGCTAAAAATATTGGAAAACCTGCATCGGCATTTATTTGCGACATCATTGCTACATATGTGGAATATATAGAATAATGCGACAGAGATGTTGAGTAGACTGAATAGTTTACGAGCAGAGTAAGTCAAGTATTTGTATTTTTTGGAAAGCGTCTACGTCTTGTCTCCACATGTTGATTGTCTGTTAAGAACTAGTTCCAACTTTGATAGGATTGATAAAAAAAGGAAAATATTGTAGAGATTGCAGAGCAGTGAGGGAGGGCCTGACTGGCTAAGTGCGAGATAGTTTATGGTGAGCTTTTGTTTAATGCACAAGCAAGATTTTCCGAGTTCTAGCCACTTTCTAATAAAGAGAGTTATTTGTTCCTTTTTAAATCCTACTGTTATTCCTATTAATTACACACCAATCCCACACATATATTATGTGTACGACAGAAAGTACTTTTGACGTGTGGATTGCAGACACCGGTGCAAGTAACTTACATATAATTGTAAGTAAAATATAAATAATTTTTAGAAAAAATTATTTTTCTGAATTGAAATCGAATTCGAGTGGCTATAGAGAAAAAGTTGCAGTTGATCACATGATAAGCGCGTCAGGCATTGGCGCAATCCAGATTGAAGAGAAAATTAATGAATGACAGAATATTCTCTATATTTTTGAATTGAGACACAATTTATTCTCGATAGGCACTGTGAGCAAACGAAAGCCTTCTTATAACGCCTATGAAGACAGATTCAAGAAATGAAAAATTCAAGACCTCAAAATCAAGATTTTTGCTGATGAAGAGCCTCATAGGAAACTATTGAAAGCAGTTCCATGTTAAGTTACATTTTTTTGAAAAGCTGAGCTAGCTGACGATCAACATACTTTAAAACTCTGGTATATGCGCATGGGATATTTAATTATGTGCGCCGTCAAATGCAAGAAGAAGTAAAAATGAACGAAAAGCAAGATTTTTTTGTAAAGAATGCGCTGCGGGAAAACAAACTCGTAAATCGCACCCAAGCCTTGAAAGAGTGACTAGTTTTGGGCAAAATGCTGCTTAAACACAGTCACTAGTTTAAGGAAACTATACTTCCTACATCATAAATCTAAAGTTTCAGAGAAGTTCCAAGAGTTTAAGGCATAGATATCCGCACAATTAGTAACGAAAATTAAAATACTTAAACGTTTACACACCTCGAGCTCTTCGTGTAAAAACTAATTTAGCGCGAAGTGTGATTATTGGTAATAATGGTTCTAATAAAGTAAGTGAACTAAAGTGAATCAAACTAATTTTATTTCAGTAAGTAAGATGTATAATGTAAACTTGATATCTCTTCTAGATCTACTGACTTGACTCACTCAATAGTGATCTTAGCCCAGCTAAAGAGAATAAATAACAAGTGCCAACGGAAAAATTCTTGAAAGGTCGTGCGATAATATAACCGTCATTAGATTCGGCAGTCTGTCGCCTAGCATACATAGCTAACACACGCTGATCGCAATATCGCTTAAAACATAAGAGAATAACAGATAAGGACTGTAAAACTATAGAAAATATTTTTTTACAAACACGCCGAGGAATTTTGTACTTTACAAGTGAATTTGTAAATTTACAAGTTGCTTGGAATTACTTGTATATTTATTATTTAATATATAATTTACAATTATAAATATAAATAAATAATATTATAATTTACAAAACTTATAAATAATTTATTTATGACAAATACAACTCAATAATAATATTGACATGAAGATCGTAGGAAAATAGAGATAAATAGAAATAAATAGAAATAAATTAAACTTATGGTTTTTAAATAGTTCAATGGATAAGTTAATAAAACACTAAGTTTCGAACAATAATGCATAATAATAACATAATAGAACTAAATGCATCTGCGAGAAGCTTAACAATTTTTTGAAGGTAAAAGTTTATAATCATAAGCAATATGGACGGACTAAGCGTAAAATTTGTACTCTACAGTAGAATGTGCTCGCTGAATGTTTCACGCGAGAGGTGTCGACCAAAAACTTTGCGCAGAAGCCATAAACACAGCATGCTCTGTTTTGAAACGAACCGTTCTGCGGCCGAACGACTGCTTGACTCTGTTTGAGATATTTAACCGCAACCTACGATCAAGCATGAAAGGATTTTTGAAACTGACGCCTACCTAACTGTGTCCAAACAAAAGCCAGATAAATTTGATGCAAAAAATAAGAAGCTTATGGTCATAGGCTACAATAAATTACAAACGATGCGATGGGGAAAATAAAAAGATTTGCATAAGCAGTGAAGTGCAACGAAGGCATGAAAATCAATGATGTTGAAATAAAAGAGAATTCTAGCAGACATTCCCTCATTGATTTCTTGCTCTATGATGAGGACTATTCGGAAAATATGGAACCACGGGTCAAACAGCAATAATTTATTCCAGATGGTGAACAGTTTCGGTGATTAACAAAACGAGCCGGTTCATACGAGTAGACTGGCAAACCAAGCGCAGCTGAAGGAAGTCACGACAACTCTGTTATTAAGGAAGCAATAGTCGATGCAGCGCAAGGCTGACAATTACATGATCGAAGAACAGTGAGAGTTCCTGAGCAATACGGCATCTTGATTTCATTCCATGTTGACGTGATACCGACTTCACATGATCAAGCGATGTCCGGCAAAAGTGTAAATGAATGAAAGCCAGCTATGACGAAGAAATGCATGAAGTTTTTAAATAGAGTGACATATGGAAATTATGTAATACCCCACAAGATATTTATTTTTTATATATTTTTACAAGAGAGATCTTCCTTGATATACTTAATAGATACATATATATTATAATCTTCAACAATCGATTTTTAAAACACCGAACTAGGTTCACTGCTAAAGTATTTTCATAGAGAGTAGGGGTAGATTAGTCGTTCGCTGCGAGTTAGATTTCTGCTCGCATTAGCATCCAAACAAGATCATGAGATGGCAAAGTTTGACGTCAAAATAGCATTTTTATAAGAACTTCGTGAAGAAATTTACTTGTCACAGCCCCCGTTTATATAGACAAGATTCAACCAAATGCTGTGCTAAAGTTGACTATAAGTAACAAGGGCATGCTTGTAGGGGTTGTTGAAGGTTACACTGTGTACTTTTACATGCAAATGACGATCTGATTATGTCTGAAAGGAAAAAAATACGATTAGAAGCGTACTTGCGGACTTAACTTAGTTCTGCCAATGAATTTGTCGGTTTAAAACTTAAACGTGGTCATGAAAAGAACTTTTAAACATTTATCAAACGAATTACATATGGAAAATATTATAAAAATTAAACATGCTTGACGTAAACTTCACAAGTTTCTCTGTAAAACCAAATATATGTTCAAGTAAAAATGCGAATAATTATGATCTTAAGATTCCCGATCAAGAGGCAATAAGCTCATTACTATTTGCGGTACATCTAACTCGTCCCGATATAGAATTTGCTGTTAATTACACGAATTAATTTTTAAAATTTTATAATCAATCTCATTGGCAAACCGTAAAGAAAATTATGCTTTTATTGCATAGCACCCACGATTACGACAAAATGCTATTGTTTTTTCAATCGCCAAATCTAAATATATTGCTTTATCTCATGGTGTAAAAGAAGCCGTAATTTTAATTTTTGTTGAAAATTGGGCAACAATAAAGATCTCGAATAACTCTGATGATCATAAACGATAATTTATTCAAAGTTTATTTATGTCAAATATTATTCTATCCGCGACATTGCAAGTCGTCACGAGTTAGAAATTACATACGTTAAATCAAGGGAGCAATTAGAAGATATTTTAACCAAACCATTATCAAAGCAACTATCTTGTTACTTAAGAGGAAAGTTAGGCGTATTCGATCCTTCAAAATAAGCGGGAGTGTTGGGTATTCTAAATATAAGTACAAGGGTCGTTTGAAAAGTCCGTGCAAAGTCAGAGAGATGGCGCTACTATTGCGTATCAAGGTTATTTTCAGTTAGTGGCATATCTTGGAAGAGCACACACCAAGTTTCAGCCAGATCGGCCAATTACTTTGCGTTTTACATTCGTTTCAATCAAAGAAATCGAGTGGTTGTAAAAAAATGGACGAAAAAGAATTTCGTGTATTGATTAAACATTACTTTTTCAAAGGCAAAACGCCTCAGGAGATTAAACAGAAGCTTGATAAACATTATGGTGATAGTGCACCTTCGATTAGAATGGTTTATAAGTGGTTTCAAAATTTTCGGAGTGGCCATATGAGCACAAAAAACGCTGAACGTTCTGGACGCCCTGTTGAGGTTACCACTTCAGAAATCATTGATAAAATCCATGATATGGTGATGGCTGATAAAAGAGTGAAGGTGCGTGAGATTGCTAGTACTGTAGGCATCTCGAGCGAACGGGTACATAATATTTTGCACCAACATTTGGACATGAAAAAGCTATCCGCTAGATGGGTGCCACGATTGCTCACGATTGACCAAAAACGAGATCGTGTGAAATGTTGCAAGAATGGTTTGCAGTTGTTCTGCTGTTCTGTTGCAGCTGACTACTATTTGTTCCCTAATATGAAAAAATGGCTGGCGAGGAAAAGATTTTATTCAAACGAGGAGGTGATTGCAGAAACGAATGCCTATTTTACAGACTTGGACAAATCCTATTATTTGGAAGGGATTAACAAACTAGAGCAGCGTTGGATGAAGTGTATAAGCCTAAAAGGAGACTATGTTGAAAAATAAAAAAGATTTATTAAAAAAAATCAAGCAGTTTTTATTTTTGCACGGACTTTTCAAACGACCCTCGTATATGAGTCGACCGTGTTGTAAGTTTATTCTAAGAAACTCTCACTTGAAATCTGTTCTCACCTCGACTAGAAATTCCGTCGCAGGATCTCATATGTGATCCCACATGGGATCCCACATAGTATTCCATGAGAGAAGTCTCGTTTCCTGTTACTTAAGCAGAACTGGACTCGTTCTCTCACCTCTCCGGCGTGCCTCGGGGGAGGAAACGCCCTCGTGAAATTGGGCCTCGCTGTGGGGGATCAATCAGAATGGAGAGAAAAAGAAAAGCGGTTTTCCGGCATAGCATATGAGGCCAGCAGCCCCGTTGGATGGGGTTTCCCCAGGCATATCGCAGCCGGTAAGCGCCCGGCTATTCACGTCACATGCCCCCGTGCTCTTGCGCAAACAGCCCCTCTCATATGCGTGTATCAAGAGCGCATATGCCGCGTACATTCCGCCGGCCTTCATCCGTTGGACAAACATACTCATATTACGGTCCTAAACTATTCTCCCTGCTTGCTCTTGCCTTCTTGTCATTCGGGTTGGTGCCAGGCACGCGATGTGTTGACGGAAGCGGTTGGTAGCGGTTTTCCGTCATCTCGTGAACGAAACCGTCCGGCCCGTATACTTAAGTATACGTCCTAAGGGCCACTTTGCTGGAGGGTAGAGGTTATTTTTCATGAATACTAGCTAGCTGACGGCAAAGTTGTCGTTAGGGCCTTGTCACTTACTTCGCTCTTGGAACAGGAGTACATACTTTGATGCTCACAGATGAAACGGACCTGTGTAGTCCAAGCTGGTGTTGCTGAAGGGTCGGGTTGAAGGTGCTATAGAGACTACCGTAATACGTTTTTTTTTCACTAATCATTATTTTTTCTTACAGCTCAAACGATTGTATCTGCGATTTGTCACATACGTCAAATTTTCGATCCATTGTTGGTCCACCACTTTAGTGTCACTAACCATAACTCATTTCTGTAAAATCCGCCACAGTTGTCGGTCCGTAACCTTTGTACTTACCTTCCGTAACCTTTCAGGTTAAGATGGCGTGGATCAACAACGTCGATAAAGAGACGCTAATAAACCACCTAGCCCAAGTCAAAGAAGACACAACTGAAAATATCAACGAGTTGCAAACACGAATCCGGGACTTCATAAGAGATAATCCCGAGGACCCGATGGACTCCAATGGAAGACATGTTAAACATTCGCTCCTTCCCCTCCAACGCCACCAGCCATGATACCACCACTCGAGCTACGTCAGCAGCTAACCGACAATATCAAGTCTGAGGAAACCATAAGAAAGTGGAACTGCCAATTCGCCGGGAAAGACCTATATGCTTTCAAAGACCAAATAGAATATCTAACCGCCCTCAGGTTAAAGAAAACACAACTCCTACAAGAAATTTCAGAAATGCTCGACAAAGAACATTCAAAATAAAACAGAAATAACCACAAAGCATGGACTTCTTGGAATGACTTCATCTCAAGCTCAAAGAACAATTTCCTACCCCCTAACGTAGAAACCGAACTACAAGACGAGATCTACTGTCGCAAACAAAACCAAACGGAAAAATCCAAATATTTTCAAACCACATGTAGGCGCTAGCGCGCCTAGCTACGAGAGACTGACCATATCGAGTATCGGATATCGCATACCGACCGTCGATAACGACTCATGGCCAGGATTAGTCGACCACGTGAATGGTCAACCCATAAGACTCGGGTAAAATAGCAGAGGGGCGAAAACACCCGTACGCTTGTGACTTGGAGTATTGTTTTCACGTCTGAAGGGAGTTCGCAATGCTCTAGGCTACTCCTTGCCTTTTGGCAGGTCGTGTATATGTAGTAAAAATGCACTTTCCGGTTACAGACGTGAGTGGTCGAGTGGCCGCCTAGCGGCCGATCGCGGAATAATAACGTTAACGTTACAATTCTTACCACAAGATCGTACGGTCAATAAGGAGTATTACCTTGAAGTTATGAGTCGTTTGTGAGTGGCAATAACAATTCTTGGATTTTACATAACGATAATGCACCTGCTCATTCATCGTTGCTTGTGAGATGTTTTGACAAAACCAACACCACAGTCATGCCTGGAACTTCCTCTAACGTCCAGAATCTCTCGATTACGTTACTGAGGTCGTCGTTAAAAACGCAGCGCAACGTGGGGCCCGATATAATGCAACCAAGCGCCGTATTCTACGCGACCAATAGACTCGATGGGAAAGTCTTTAGGCCGACCCGAAGCAATTGACCGTATAGGTCTGCACCTATTGAAACGTCAACTCTATCGGATATGATAAACTCAGGATCCGTTAGAGGTAGGTCAGCTGTTGCAAGCTCAGCTGTTTGAGAAAATAGCGTTTTGCCAAGGTATTTATATAAGCAAAATTGTACTTTAGGTATGATTATAAAAAAAGCACATTTTGTAACTTTAGAAATTATTATGATTGTTCTTAAAAATGTAAATCAGTGTATATATTCTCTATCGACAAATGTAGTATGAAAATACAGAAACCATAAGGAATATTATATAAATGTTTGCTTTTCAACAGAACAATAATTATTTTACTATGAGCAAATTACTGACTCGAGTAGCGTTTTTTGGCACGCGAAGCCTACTTTTAGCAGTCCCTGAGTTGAACCTTCTTGTACAACAATGTATTAATGAGATATCTCATCAAACTACAAATTATTTAACATTTTTTAAGTTCAATTGACTAATAAATGAAAATGTTATTAAGAGTGTTACACAATGGTGTTAGTAATTGAAGAATCATTGGTTTTCGCTCCACTAATATACCAACTTGTTCTTGTAACGAAAGCTCGTTCGTTAACCATTATTTAGAGGTGGGCAAGTGAGGCGCACTCGCTTATAGTAATTGAGGCGGGAAGGGGGAAGAGGCAAAGAAATAAAAATGGTTAATAACTTATGTACACCAACACATTCGCATTTTAACAAATATAATTCCAATCAATTCAAGGTCACATTATCTTTAAATTTCGCAATTACCGCACGTTAACAAACCACATAATGATAAGCCGCATTACACATACTCTTAACCTAACATGCACATCGACGTTCTTAACACCTATTACAAAAGAGAGCAAATTAACTAACTAATCGCGCCTACAAATCTATAGAAAACACAACGCGCGTCGCCCGGCAGATGACCGCCTTGACGACGAACCGTCTTAAGCTATTTAGTTAAACGAGAAAGTCGCCCGGCGAGGGATCGCCTGGACGATTTCTCTTTCCGCGATTTATTACCCGACCGTTATTAGGGCAAGTAGCCGGCGTGTGCACGCCTTGCTACTCACCTAATATTAAAATTACGCACAGTGCCGTCGATGAAGAGAGAGAGAGAAAGAGATAGAGATTAAATTGCAAACTTGACCTTTGATGCTGGAGGGGGTCCCGGCTGCGCACTGCGCACGGTGTTGCAGGTCGTCGGTAGGTAACTCCTGCCGGCTTTCTAGGCAACGTCCCGAGTAGTTGCAGGACCAAGTCGCCCTCTCCTCTCCGTTTCTTCTCGGCCCTCTGTCCTCTGCTAAACTTCTATCACCGCTGGCCGTCCACCATCTTGCTCCGAACGACTCAGAATACCTTCTGAGTCTGCCCTCGACTTACTACCGTCTGTGTCGCTCGTTTTCCTCGCGATCTACAGCTTCTTTTCGATCTTTTCTCTCCCCACTTGACCTACTTATTAGGCGGCGCGCGACCAATGCGCTAATTGGTTCGAAACGCGCGCCTGCCTAATATTGCGTAGGGCACGCATACCCCCGACTATTTCTCTCTCTCTCTCTCTCTAACATCTCTATACTCTCTGTCGCCAGCGTAGCAGCTTCAAGCCTGCTCGGCCCCGTTCGGCAATCTCCATCAGCTGAAACAGATACCATGCATTAGACGCATTCTTAAATGCGCCCAACACTGGTCACCGTGTCTTGCCGAGAGAGAGGGGAATTTGGGAAAATTTCGACGAGAACAAGCGCAACGCTTGCTCTCGTCGCACTCTCAAGATAGCCTGTGCTATCTAAAAAGTTCAGATTGTCTCATCTGTGACAATAAATTATTAGAAAAAATTCATATGCCTATTAAAGCTTTTAATAATAATATGCAGAATATAATAAGTTATCAGTTTTAGCCTTGATAAGTTTTTAAGATTGATTAATTGCACATTTATACAGCCAGTAATATTTGAAACTAAGTATGTGCTAGATATAATTTTCAACCCTAATAGTAATGCAGAATTAAATGCTATTAACCTGCAATGTAAATTATATGTTGGTAAATTGGGTAACTTTAAATCATCTGTTGTACGCAAAAGTTACGCAGAAAATATTGATTTGTCGACACCGTCATACGATAACTTTTTTGTTCTTATAAATCCGTCAGATGCTATAGCATTATAAATTATTATAACTATGTAGTGAATAGAAGGGTATCGAGAACGGTATTATTAATGATGTGTGTGTGTGTGTGTTTATGTATCACGGAAGATATCGAAATTTTGTGTAGCAATTACCAGCAATTGCAAAGAACAATTATTTAACTGCAATATTCAAACTAATGTTGCAAATCGATTGGAAAGTTAAAAAAACTCTATCTGGCCTATTTACTCACAGATCAATAAAATACCTCCACAAGCAAGGTTAAACAACCTAGTTGTATGTGGAATATATTTCGGCAAAAAACAACTGGAAATGACCTCTTACTTGGATTGATTTGTTTCAGCGATAATTAAATATTCAAGTAAAGGAGTTCAGTGCAATATAAATGATAATCGAAATTTATTTAAATTGTATGCTATTTATTCCTACATTGATGCAAGGTATTAAACAGTTCAATAATCATTATGGATGTAATTGGTACATTTATCTAAATATACATGAAGCTGGTAGCATGAGATATTCTTTGATAGTACCTGCCCCAGTTAAAAGATTAAAAGGAAGTATGATTGCATATTTGATGGAAGTTGTAAATGCGGATATAGAAGCTGAAGATGGATTAATGAATTTAACAAATTTCGATATAGTCAACGGTTTTGTCCCAGATCCTATGCCCTGCTGTACTGAAATTACGAAGCAAATAGTCAATTTATTATTAAACACATTAACAACTGAACAAATATGTCGTATGAATGTAGATTAGAAAAAATCAGAATTCCTATAAAGTTAGGTAGACTTACTCGATCGTTGGATGATATAGATAACTGGAAAGCACGTGAGTAGAAGAATTTTATTTTTTAATACAGTACTCTATTATTTTTATTAATTTTAAGTAAAGAAAGAGTAGAATACTAGGTTCTACTTGTTGGAAATATGTATATTTCAATCAACAACTAATAATCAATACAACTTGCAGGCATCAATAAAGCAGCATCATTTATTTAAAAATTTTGTTAAACTTGATTTAAAAATTCAAGATTGGTTTCCTCAAACAGCAGAATGGATTGCCTGGAGTAAATCATGATTTGCTGCTTCAACGGGATATGCCGAATGTGCCCAAAAAAATCCCCAATACAAAACACAGTTTGCAAGGTATAAAAGTTGGTGTATATTAAAATGACTTTCAATATACACCAACTTTTATACCTTGCAAACTGTGTTTTGTATTGGGGATTTTTTTGGGCACATTCGGCATATCCCGTTGAAGCAGCAAATCATGATTTACTCCAGGCAATCCATTCTGCTAAAGTGATCAACCAGTAGATTATTAGATATGTAAATCTTCTTAGATATACAAATATTTTGTACAATCATATTTATCAAGATTGCTCCGAAATTGTGAAAAATTTTTATGACGATATACCTATCAACGAGACACCGTTAGAAACCATTTCGTCAAGACTACTATATTCATGAACCCAACTCCAGTCATTGTGGAAGATCAAGATGTTTCGGTTTTAGCAGAAATAAAAAATAATAGAGTACCAGTAGTTATTTCGAACCCTACAAGTATGGTGAAATTAACCTATAGCAATGAAATTAAGATATACGAGTGCGACGAAGCAAGCCTAAACAGAATAGATAGTAAAGCGCCACGGATTTTTAACACTATTCCTACGACAAGGGAAGTGATCAACCGTGAGCGGTTGCTAAGCCAGGCAACACGTCTAGATCACGTACTCTCAGAGGAAAAGAATGAAATCATGAGAGTGTTGTATAAGTTCAGCGATCGATTCTTCCTACCCAGGGACGCGCTACCAGCAGTAAAAGGAGTGACACACGGCATCGAGCTGAACACAGACACTCCAATTTTCACCAAGCAATATAGTTTCCGCCTTTCCAAAAGGAAATAATCAAAGGACAAACGCGCGAAATGTTGAAGAAGGACATCATCGAGGAATCAGATAGCCCTTATTCAGCCCCCCCCCCCCCCTGCTAGTGGTCCCTAAGAAGAAGGACGCTGCAGGCCAGCAAAAATGGCGAGTTGTTGTTGACTTTCGCAAGATAAATGAGCACACTCAGCAAGATAATTTTTCTCTGCCGCATATTGACGAAATAATCGAAAATATGAACGGAGCTCATTATTTCAGTGCTTTTGACGTATACTCTGGATTCTACCACATCCTGATGGATCCACAATCAAAAAAATTAACGGCATTTTCCACTCCAGATGGCCACTTCCACTTTAAGAGAATGCCGATGGGTTTGAAGAACGCGCCCGCCACTTTCCAGCGAGCGATGAACTACATACTGCGCGGTTTGATAGGCAGAATCTGCTATGTATTTCTCGACAATATTATCATCTTTGGAAGAACTTTAGATGAACACAACGAAAGGCTAGGGACACTACTACATCGACTAAGAGAGTACGATTTGAAGCTACAGCCCGACAAATGCGAGTATCTACGTCCCGAGTTAAAGTACCTCGGACCCCTCCTGAAAATTAGTTAGCAAGATCTTGGGCAAGAACTTGGGTAAGAAATTGTATAAGAAACCACATAAGAACTTATGCAAGTACTTGGTCAAGGACTTGCAAGTGTTTTTCGATTTATCCCATTACCATATACGATAAGTTCTTACGCAAGAACTCGGGTAAGAACTTGCGTAAGAACTGGCCGACTATTTTATTTTACTTAATGGGTGACAAGTTCTTACATAAGAACTTACGTAAGATCTTGTTGACTATTTTATAAAAAAAAATGAATATGCACTTTCATACTCTACCTCCGGGAATAATGATCATATGCGTTTGCATTGTACTTATTTCATAATAGTGACGAATGAATTGACAGTGATTTATTTCACCATGTATTGTATAGTTAAGATATTTTCATGCAAAAGTCTACAGGAATTATAAACTCAGGCGTTCATTGGCAACAATTCAAACTTTGTTTATTAGCTCAAATTCAAACTAGAAAAAATTATGTAACAAATAAATACATTTTCAATTATTATACGCAGTAACAGTTACCAGACTATTTTATGATAAGAAAAATCATAAACATTGATATTGCTACATTATTAAGACGCATAAAGATGGAAATGTACACGATGCGATCAAGAAAATAATAGATGAGAGCGTACAACACTCTGTATATATGCATACATTTCCATTCAAACATTTCCATTAAAAATCAGAAGATTCATTATAAGCAATCAAGGCTAACATTTTTAAACATTCAGAAAAGTGTTGACGCATATACATTGTATATTATCTTCAACTTGATCCGATGGAACTTACAAAAATAAAAATTTTAATGTAATTAGATATTTACTAACAGAACTATTGGACTTCAATTAATAAAATAACAAATTGGGTAATGGACAAATATAACTCGTATCGAAAGTTTCAATAAAAACACAAATAGTTTTCACATCATTTGTTTTGATCATGCAGAGTGTTTCGTCAACGTGAGTGATTTTACGTAGCACATCATAGTGTTGACTTGTATAATGGTGAGTGGTGTTTATCACGTTACAGAGAGTATGCTCCTCACTGCTATCAAAATCCACAATAAATTTATCCATCTTGATAAACCTTCCATCGTTTAATTGAGCAAAGGAATTATCTGAGCGGCGATTCACCTTCAAACACGACGAGTACAAACAACCGTTTTTTACCATTCGCTTATAAAATTTGCTTTTGCTTGAAAGCCCATAATTTTCACACATTTCTTTTGTTAGAGGGAAACCTTTTCCAAAGTACGTTATCTCATTAATTTTGACGCTCTTTTTAGCTCGCAATTTCAGAGTGCTTGTTAGATATGATTTTACTGCTTCCGATACATTAGGAAAAATTTTTTTTTCTAAAATCAATGTGCTACGATTGACATTGATATATCGTAGAATCTGTGTATTTACCCCTCGTGCACAGTGGATAGCTTGCAGCATGTCGTGGTTTCCCGATTCGAAAGCAAATGCTGAGTGAGACCAGAGAAGACCCCAATCGAGAACACTTTGTGAAAGATGTAGTAGTGCGTGAATATTTGAAGTCATAGCAGAAATGCCAAAATATTCCTGAGTTTTATAGACAAATTCGTGTAACATTTCGTCTGCTTTTTCAATGTCTGCAAGACTAATTTTGGTTCGTAGCAATATATGTAAAGCTGAAACGAACAGCGTCCAGTACTCCAATAAGGTAGGTGGTAATATTAATGCAAGTAAAGGTGTGCTGGTGTACAATATCCAATTTTCCCATTCTTTACACTTCCAAAATTTCGAATCATCTATTGGCCTTGACAACCGAGAAATTTGATAAGGAAATTTTACTTTTTTCAGAAGTGCCTCTATGATTGCTACGTCTTCATCCTTTAAAATAAGATTTGTTATCTGTTGACCTACTCCTGATAAACTATTATGCATATATTCTGCAACAAATCCAAATATTATATTGAAGAAATATAAATAGATCAACGGAGACGGATTTTTTATTCCATACTCAGGTTTGTATCCATCTTCTGTAGATTTCAACATGTACTCAATAGTACTTTTAGCGTCTCTAGCTGGAATATCATTTGGAACACCATCGGCGTACACAGGGTACTTCATACTACCAGCCCATTTACCTGGGTGCAAACACCAGTTACAACCGAATTTACCATTAAATTGTTTGATACCCTGCATAGGCGCTCTTGCGACTGTGTCTACGCAACCGACCAAAGTGTAACCTTTGATTGTACGCTCCTCCCCTTTTATTGTGCACTTAATTCCTTGGCTGATTTTGTTGTTCATCATGTCGACAAAAGGATCCAGAAATACCATCATATTTGGCTTTTTTCTATTGAACCACAATCCACAAGGAATTAGACTATTGAGTCGATCTTGAGGTGGAATCTCATTCACCATGAGATAAATCGGCCATACCGAAGAAGGCGCAGATTTAAAAGGAGAAGCTCCATCGGTATTGAAAGTCATCGATACATATCTATGTTTTTCCTCATCTGGTAAAGAATCAATGAATTCTCGATATTTTTTCCCATCGTAGATATCGTTAATGCAATCAACGGGAGATTGCCTTTCATTAACGACGTAATCATAATAATCTTGGTGAGCTTCCAATAATTCTGATATGGCAATCGACGGATCAATTATTAGGAATAGATTTTCACACGATGGACTTGATAAATCAACAGTTTTGTTGCATATTGTGCACATTACCTCTCTTTCAAGGTCTTTTGATTCACTTATATATCCAGTACAACTTGGGCACACTGCATGAAACTCAACATTAGTTTCTTCATTAAAAATTTGGTCCAATTTGTATTTTGATTGTGGTAATATTAGTTTTTCAAATATTGTATTGATTAATGCAAGAGCCTTCGACATCCCTGTCGTTGGTAAATGAAGACTTTTGCAAAATTTCAATACCATCAATAATAACTCACTAGGACTAACAGCAACAGGAGTAGATATTTTTTCAGAAAATTCCTTTGAATTGAGTAATTCTTTGAATGATTTGACTTTATTTATTTCAAGACTGTCGTCTTCGTCTTCAGAATCGAAAAAATCGTATATAGAGTCGTTCACTTCTGTCACATATTCTTGACCATCACTTTCATGCTGCAAATTGATTCGATAAAAATTATAAAGGGCAATTCAATTATCTATGCGAGTACAATATTTTTAATGAGTATCTGTGGATTCTCAAAAAAAAAAACAAGTATTTTTACATATTAAATGCTTGCGAGCATCAAAAAAGTTGGCATTGACTTTTTTTTATTACTTTGTAAACAAAAAGTATAAGTTTTCTCATATAAATAGAGAATATGTTTATCTGGATATGTGTTAGGAGACTTCATACTCCTATTCAATTATCAGTATATATAAGTGGTGATAAAAAATTTACCACATATGATGTGCTGCGAAGATCCTCAATCGTTTTATTATACAGTGACCTTTGATTGAAATACTCATCATTATTTTCCTCATGGTATGTAGGATCAAAATCATGAACATCATTGAAAAATACTTCTTGGGTCACTGGATTCACATGGTATAAGCTTATCGACTTAGAGTTTTGAGACTCCGTAGGCTAAATAAAAATAACAATAATGTAATATTTGATAGAAATATCATGTGAATTATCATATGAGACTGACGTCTGGTATATTTAATTTTATTATCTTTGTATATTTAATTTTCTTAAATGCTGCGAATCTTTATTTACCTTTGATTCAAGTTCACTGCTATCACATATTTTTGGTTTTTTCATTTGATGTTTGGCATAATTGGTCAAATCTCGAGAACTTCTGCTACCCAAGTATCTTTTATACTTATTTTTAAATACATCTGCCATTATAAATAATGAATAATAATACTTAAAAAATAATGTGACATACTCATGCAGAAAAATAAAATGAATTTGTGGTTAGTTAAGGTTATTCTTGTTTTTGTTATCTGTTGTCATAGGAATAAACACATTGAAACAATTTTCATTGGAAAATAACCTTTTTATTCAGACTGTAAAAAGTATCGTTGAGGAATATTACAATTATGGTCGTGGATAGATTAAGATATTAAAAAGTACATTTTCTTTGAAAAAAAAATTATGGTGCCAAGAATTTCCTCAGGCAGCAGTTCAGAAAGTGAAGCTGAAGTAGAAAGTGTTATGAGTATCATAAATAGAAAGCCTCAATATGCTACTGTGAGGTTCGATGGATATGATAACAAAATTTATTATGTACCTGTAAGTGACATTAGGGAAAAAATAGTCTCGGATGGGCATCCAAGAAGAATGACCTATGATCCACAAAATGATTCAGATTTTAATCGTACTCAATTTTACCATGTAAAATGGTCATGTCCACCAAATTGTTTGGAAGAGCACGAGGATCATTATGCATACTACAAGGCAAACATCATAAACCTAGGCAGTAGAGATTTTTTTTAAATAATTGATAATAGTTTAGTGATGTGGGCATTTGTTCGTAATAAGAATTATTTCTTCCAGGGAACGAAGCAAATTGTAGGGAAAAGACAAACAGTAGACGTTGCAGATTCATGAAGATGAAATCAGATGTATCTGGTACTACACAAAGCAGCCGTAGTCCTGTACATGGTGATAATTTGACTGATACTGATGTGAGTTATCTATTAGTCACTTCTGAAACTGACTAAGAAAAATGTTAATGTTTCACATAATTTAACACTTTTATGTTAATATTTCACAAAATTATATTTTGGCACATCAATATGGACTGCAAACTAAAGAACAACAAAATTTCCAATAGTAATGAATCTTGAATGCTTCATCCAGCATGTAATATTTCTATGTAGTTTTCAGTAACCTTAAAAATGGTATATTCATTGGTTGTTGAGTTTACTGTCTTTTATCTGCTATTGAGTCATTATTGGCAACACCACATTTTAGCTGCAAACATCAACCTTGAACAGACATGGAAATTTCACAAAGCAAAGTAGTTTTGAAAATTTTTTGAGGCGAAAAATGCAGTCAACTTATCTGAGAATGCTCCATGTATTAGTTTCTTTTTATTCTTGACTTCACTTTTTATTCTTGACGATAACCTAACCATTGATATTTCTAAAAGCATTATTAAACTCTATTGACTTATGTACCGTCCCTTCTCACAACAACTTGTATATGGATTGATATGGATACAATTGATGCAACAAATAACTTTATTAAAAGTTACAAGTGTTACAACGGATTAAAGCATGCAGAAAGCAAGCTAAGCAAACTATAAAAGCAAGAACGACAACATGAGTACCTATAATATGTTTCTGCTCCGTTTTCCGTAAAGATTATCGTTAGTTACAGTGTTGTATGACGTGAGACAAGGACTCTACTCTATACGCACAGCACTCACAGCAGTGATGCTCATCGAACGAAAAATAAATAAGTTTTCAAATTTCGCGTGTCGCGAATTAATGTCCGGCCAATGTATATGTTCTTGCGACTTTGAAGTTTCTGAATTTGAATTAATAAATCTAATGTAGATTATTAAACTTTCTAGTTAGTCAATGAATTACTATTTTTTATTATCGATCATTATATTTTACAGAATCCAAAAGAGATGCAGAAGAAAGCACAACAAGCTGCGAGTTTAAAGATTCTCCAAAAAAATGAGTCGTTGAATGATTTTTTGAAAAAAAGGAAACGACTTAGTGACACGATAGAATCAATAGAAAAGAGGAAGTGCATCGATTCTGAATTGGGTGGATCTAGTCACCAAAAATCATCAACAGCTTTTCCTGGGTCGCCTTTGGAAGAAAATCATTCAAGTACCTGAGTTTTTTTTTATTCGTCGGTTTATAGTATAAAATATTTATGTTGTGTTTTAGATGAGCCTCAACAAAATACACGAAATTCACATGAACGGGAAGAAGAAGAAGGTTATAGCCCAATAAAAATTAGTCTAAACTAATTTAATTTTTATAAATTTGATACCCTAATATATATATATATATATATATATATATATATATATATATATATATATATATATATCATCATGAGTTTACTATAATTTTAGCCAACTATCATGCTGCTTTCAATATTATGCGTAATCAGCAATGCACACCTGAAGCACCGCCTGCACCACGATTGCCAAGGGATGATGATGATGACTCAATGTTTAATGGTGAATTTGGAGCGAACGTTACGCGAAAATCTGTACCACGAGCAGTTCAGAAGAGTCATGAAAGACGTCCTAAAAAATCACAATATGCTCTTCCGCCAGGTACCGAGCTTTTTTTTTCATAGTTTGGTTTTCATGAGAAAAGAGTTGCATCGTTGAAATTTATAACCTTTTACTTTTCACTGTAGCACTGTATAGTATCATTTTACGTAAAAATAGCATAGTTTTCTTTAAAAGTAGTTCTACTTTTTGTGAAAGGTCTGTAGCGAAGTAATATTAATTGATTACAGTACAGTAACAATTGAAAAAAATCAAACTAACTCATTAATATGAAAGATAATTTATTGTGACAATACGCAAAATTTTGAATTCTTAGAGCATATTGATTCTATTTTACAGTTGTATTCAGTCAGTATATAATCTTATATGCATGTCTACTAATTTCAGAAAAAATTGACCTTACTCCAAATGGATCAATGTATGAAAAAGTGAATGATGATAACCAAGTATGTAAAAACTATGTCGTTTTATAAATTTATTTAATATTTGAATTTATAAACTTTTTTTTCTCAAAGGTTTACTTGGGATTAGACGTGTACGTTGATGAAGATGTGTGGTCGAAAGTTTCACGCAACAAAAAACGCCCTACAATATTTTTAAGAGATGTAGCTGAGATTATTTGGACTCCCGCAGAACTAGTTATGAGAACTTTCGATACGGCAGCATGCTCGGCTGTTACTCCAGGAATAGAAGGTCCGAGAAAAGTATTTGAAGAGGATAAATGGCAGCTAATGATCGGTAAGGAAATTTAGTTTGAGGCTTTGGAGTCACTTAAGATATAAGAGCACCATCCCTATTACATTTTAAGTTGAGAAAAATCCTTCCACTTTTGGTACGATTCCAAGAAAATCACTGAACAACTTTTAACGCGTGGAGCGGCATCTTCTTTTTTTTTTTAATTTTCTGTGCTGTCATTCTCCTATAATTTTGATTTGTATCCTTCATAACCTTTGAAAGGCCTCGTTAGAAAAAGACCCCATTTTTAATTTTGCAAAATTCATTTTGAAATAGGCTTGTTAGAATTATCTCAAGACAGAAATCAAAATTCAAAAACGACTACAGCGAAGAGAATCAAAAACGGAGAAAATGCCGTCTCGCGAGTTGAAATTCCATTTTTCTTGACCTGGAATCGTGTGAAAATTAAAAAAGTACACATGATACCACAACCTAATTACTTAATATAATAATGACTGTCGGTAAAAATTAATTAAAAAAAAATTTTTTTATGGGTGACTTGGAAACTATATGTAAATATTTGTCTCAATTTGAAATACTGATGAAAATTGAATATTCTAGCTCTTTACACCAATTATTTGAAATATTTGCGTAAAGAAAATTCCAAAGTGGATGTGGATGCGTTTCTGGCAAAAGCTGCGAGTATTATAACGCAGAAAATTCAAGATTTGAGGGCAAGATTAAGAAGAGAAGAAGAAGAAAGAAAGTACAATATCGTGCGCTCTAAAAAAAGACCGGGGAAGTCATGTAAATATATTGATCAACACGAACGCGATAATGAATAGTATATAGTTTAAGGACGGAGTACATTACATTAAATTACTATTGGAGTCCTTTTAATAGCAGTCTATACTGCCCTCTATACTCATACGTCGATTTTCTCTTTTACTTATTTGCTAATCTTTTCTTTTTAATTTTGTACATTTCCATTTTGACACTTTCAAAAAGCGTTCTGTACTTCTCCAATTGTATGTTTCAAATTGACTTTTGCTACCGTCAGACAAATTTCTGTTTCCTCGAATATAATATGTTTCTCTATACCTTTTAACTTTATTTTCATCAAATTTGGTTTCGTTAATTTGGCTTTGATAAATATACATGTATATATATATATATATATATATATATATACAGAGTGTTGTACGCTCTCATCTATTATTTTCTTGATCGCATTTCTTATCATAAAATAGTCTGGTAACTGTTACTGCGTATAATAATTGAAAATGTATTTATTTGTTACATAATTTTTTCTAGTTTGAATTTGAGCTAATAAACAAAGTTTGAATTGTTGCCAATGAACTCCTGAGTTTGTAATTCCTGTAGACTTTTGCATGAAAATATCTTAACTATACAATACATGGTGAAATAAATCACTGTCAATTCATTCGTCACTATTATGAAATAAGTACAATGCAAACGCATATGATCATTATTCCCGGAGGTAGAGTATGAAAGTGCATATTCATTTTTTTTTATAAAATAGTCAACAAGATCTTACGTAAGTTCTTATGTAAGAACTTGTCGCCCATTAAGTAAAATAAAATAGTCGGCCAGTTCTTACGCAAGTTCTTACCCGAGTTCTTGCGTAAGAACTTATCGTATATGGTAATGGGATAAATCGAAAAACACTTGCAAGTCCTTGACCAAGTACTTGCATAAGTTCTTATGTGGTTTCTTATACAATTTCTTACCCAAGTTCTTGCCCAAGATCTTGCTAACTAATTTTCAGGAGGGACACGTTATAACGAAAGATGAGGTTAAGCCTAACCCGAACAAGATCCAAGCGGTCAGCGATTACAAGTCACCCACCAACCCAACTGAAATAAAAGGCTTTCTTGGATTGTCTGGTTATTATCGGAAGTTCATTAAGGATTTCAGCAAAATTGCCAAACCGATGACAGATCTATTGAAGAAAGAGAGCGCATTTGCTTGGACTGAAACACAAGAGAGAAGCTTTCAGTGCCTGAAGGAGGCCCTGATAAAAGTACCCGTTCTAGCGTATCCTGATCACAACAAGATGTTTATCCTCTGTACGGACGCCAGCGGCAAAGGATTAGGTGCCGTACTCTCACAGATGCATGGTAAGTTTGAAAGACCATGCGCTTACGCCTCTAGGACACTGAATGACGCAGAAACGCGTTACAGTACTACGGAACGAGAAATGCTAGGTATAGTATGGGCAGTCAAGCATTTTAGGCATTTCTTATATGGTAAACGCTTCAAGATTATAACAGATCATTAACCCTTAAAATAGTTGATGAGGGTCAAAGACCCTTCATCCCGTTTAATGCGTTGGAAACTAAAATTGGAGGAGTTTGATAACGAGATCGAATACAAGAAAGGATCCGTAATAACTCACGCGGACGCGCTGTCACGGAAAGTATACGCCGTGCACACGCGCAGCGATGAAAATCAAGACTTTGAAGAATACCTGCATACTTATAGCAGCACCGTATTGCGGCCGATACGTGAAGTAACGCACACTAATTGACGACAGTTGTAATAGGAATCGATCACGACATCGTTATTAAAAACGACGATGAGCCATGTGTGGCTTTTAATAAATTAAAAGGTCGCATCATTAGCCTCCTTAGCGGCCGCGAGACTGCCAATGTTTTACTCAACAACTACGTTTATTTGTACGGTGCGCCTCAAGAAATAATCATGGATAATGCACCAGTTCTTCAGTTGGAAATTATGAAGATTTTCATCAAACACCTCAAGATCAAGCCAATAATCATAGCTGCAGGACATCCTGCTTCTAATGGATCTTTAGAAAGAGCGCACGCCACCATAAAGGAGTAAATAAAAATATTGGTTGAAGATCATGTAGATACTTGGGACCGACAGTTGAAGAAAATACAGTTCATATTCAACAACATGACGAACAACGGAACCGGCTACGCACCCATGGAAGCTATGAATTTTAGAAAAATCCATCTAAAAACACATCTTCCTACTCTTCAATTGAAATCCCAGGACGCAGCTAGATATGTAGATGAATTTCAACGAAATCACCTAGATAAATTAAAAGACATAAGGTCGAATCTGCTTAAAAGCAAGACCCGATACGAACAAGAAGTGTCGCAGCGAAGAAAAGGACCGACACCACTATATAAAGCAGGCGATAAAATCTTGGTGAAGAGTCTGAGAAAGACGTCTTTATCCAACGTATGGGTAGGCCCATACTTAATCACACATATTAACACCGACACACACATATTAACATATAAGGTTAAGAATATCGAACATAAAAGGCACATTAACGACACAAAGCCTTTTGTGGAATAATTTTGTTTCCTCAGATGCTGCAATACGCCGGATACACCTCATTAGGCATTATACTGCTAACAATATTCTACAGACTTAATATTGTGATGTTCGTATCACTTATAAATAAAAATAATTCGAACTCTCGTAATTTAGCTAATGAGTAAGAATTTGTTTCCGATGATTTTACTCTAATTTCAAGAAAATAGCTAAGTGAGACAAATACAATAATTAAGTAAATCAAATATATATAAGTAATGATAAAATATCGAGGAAAGTCAGACAATGCCCTAGTTTCTTATGGTGCGAGTTGTCCCATAAGCAGAGCTAAAGTCTTTCTTGGATAGGATATAATTCGGCCCAAGTTTCTTATAGCGCGAGATGTTCTATAAGTCGAGCTCAAATTATAAGGAAAGGTTAGTCTTGCTTAGTAAATCACAATGAGAGAAAGAACTTAGGTGTTGATCCAAGTTTATTCAAACTCATGCGCTCACTTTGCAAGGCTAGAAGTGAATGAATCTAGCCTGTGCAAAGGTGGGCCTATTTATACACAGATTTTCCCGCTTATTATTGCAGGAGAGATTTCATCGAAAATTCGAGAAACATTCCCGAATTTTGAGAAATGATTTTTCTTCATTTACAAGTAAATAACCATTAATATTAAGTTTTTTACACATGTAAATTTTACAGAACTAGTTATTTGTTGATTTTATACAATATATAATTATCGCCAATAATGTCGTCAAAAGTTATTAACTAATAAAGTTAATTAACGTGATATTACATTATTTACAATAGAAAATTATTAAAATTTCATATAACTTTATAGTTAATTAATTTTGGAAGTATTTTCCAAAATTAATTATTTAAATTAATTAATAACATTTGAATTATGACTAATTTTTCATATTTGTAACGGTTTTCTTTTAATCTTAATATGCGATTATTAGGTTAATTATCTAAGATTTCTAAATCATAAAATTGTCATTATCAAGTATTAACTTAATGTTTTCGTTCTATATATCGCTTATTGTTTAAATAAATTATTAGTTGTTTATTTATTAATAACAGTTGTTATTTAGCTGTTATTAATGAAACCAATTCTTACTCATGTTCTATGCTTATTCATTTTACATATAAATTATTTATATTTTTCTAATATTTCATATGTTAATAAATAAATTAACTTTACATATCAATATTCGTTATAAATTTATGATTGAATAAGATATTGTGAATCTGTATGTTAAAATCTATATAATTGATACTTTGTTATATTCAAATTATCTATAATTAACATATTTTTCTCAATGTTATGATTTATTATATCTATGTATATTATTTGTGACGTCACGCTATTTGTTTTGACTCGACTCTTATTTGTATACAGTCGCGTAAACAGTGAGGTAGCGCCGCTTAATGTATTGTTTTGACTAAACAGATTAATACGTTAGACTAGTTGCAGTGATTTAATAAACAGCTCATAAATAGGACCGTTACATAGCCCCCTCTTGAGACTGAATGATTTTTGATAAGAAGTCTCATGAATGAGTTTCTTATGAGCTTTTTATTGGTTTTTTATTTTTTTTTTTATATATATATTTTTTCTTTATTTCTTTATTAATACAATTTATAAAAAGTTTCCAGGTGTTTGATGTCGTTCTGGTTTATTTGTTTTCATTTGCTTTCTTATTTCCTCAATTTTTTCTTTTGTTTTTGTAATCTTTTCGGCCAGTTTCTTGATCTTCTTCTGGATTCTGCGCTTTTTCTTTCTTGAAATTGTAGGTAAAGCTGTAGAGGGCACAGGAGCAGAAGGACGTGGCACATTCGAAGGCAGGAACGTAATTTTAGCCTTGTTCCTACATTGATTTTCGTTTTTCGCCTTTGCCACCCAAGCAGGCTTGGATGGTGTCTGTGTGCTTTTGCATACAGACCAAGGCACCATATTTTGAGATGGTACAAAAATTTTGGCTGATGGGAATGGGATATAATGTCTTAGATCAGACGTATTGGTCTGAGTACTTTGACTCTTTCGCACCATCTTGAAGTTGATAGTGTACTCTCTCCAGTGTTTACATATATCAGATCAATATGCAAATTTGATTGGAGAGAGAATATATCCCCTAGTGGCTAAATTTGGTACGGTTTTAGTAGAGAAGTATGAAATACACCTCTATCTTTACCATTCTTGTATTTCAATAAATATGTGTCTAAACCGATTATGGATTTAATTATATACGGGCCTTCGTATAAGTTTAAGAATTTTTTAATAATTTCTTCTTCTTTATTACTTATATTTTGACTCCGTAATAATACATAATCATTCACTTTATATTGATAATGATATATATTTTTATTAAAATTATTTGCACGTTTTATAAGTTTGTTGTGCATTTTTTTCTTAATATCTTCTACTTGATTATAATTTGTAGGTACCTTTGTTTTGGTGTTAGGTATCCACCGATGCCAAAATCTATCTGGTGTTATATGTAGATGAGCTTCTATAGGAGTAGTTTCAATTGTTTCATGATATACACAATTCATTATTTGTTGTATTTTGGGAATTAATGGAGCCCAACCTTTATGATTGTCGTTAGCATATGCTCTTAAAAATCTTCCCAGTTCTCTATGTATTCTTTCTACAATATTGCTTTGTGGATGTCGAATACTAGAAAATACTAATTTTATATTATTAGCTAAAAGCTTTTCTTTCCATGCTTTAGCTGTGAATTGTGTTCCATGATCACATATAATTGCTGATGGTTTACCATAATTTGGTATATAATGTTCGAATATTTTTTTAATAGTAGTATATGTAGTTGATCTTTTTATAGGATACATAACTACAAATTTACTAAAACAATCTATTGTGGTTAAAATATATTTAACCCCTCCTCGTGAAGTTGGCAATGGTCCATAAAAATCTATAGATAATAAATCATTTGGTTTTTCAACTAATATAGGCTGCATTATAGATGATACCTTCTTCGTATAATATTTTGTACGTTGACAGAGATCGCAGCGATTTATAGTTTTAGCTACTTTTTTGCGAAGCTTGTAAATATAAAAATTTTCTTGTAACATTTTTGTAATTTTTCTAGATCCAATATGACCATATATTTCATGTATTTCTTGGATCAATTCTTGAATAATTATTTTTGGTAATAATAATTTATTGTTAATTTTATCTTTTTTATATACTAATTTGTTATAAACTATGTATCTATGGTTGAAATTTTCTTTACTTCTTAAATTTTGTATGAAATCATCATTTTGTTGTAATGACTCCATATTCTTGAAGTATTTCATTAAATTTCGTGAAGGTTCTTTCATCAACATAGCAATTTCAATTTCATCTGTATAATTATTACTGCAATCTGTGATATGTCTAGATAGAAAATCGGCGGCCTTATTCTTATTTCCTGGTAGATACTCATACGTAATGTTGTAGTCTTGAAGAAACAAGCACCACCTCACTAATCTCGCATTTGTAAATTTACAAGTTGTTAAGAATTTCAACGCTTCGTGATCAGTACGAATAATTATTTCTTTCGCACCTCTTAGATACGTTTCTAATTTTAAACATGACCAAGCTACAGCTAATAATTCTTTTTCAGTTGTAAAATAATTTAATTCTGCTCCTTTTAGAGTTCTCGATATAAATGTTATAACTTCTTCATCACCTTCATTATTTAATTGTGACAAAGCAGCGGCTATGGTATGATAACTGGCATCAGTAGTTAATATGTAAGGTTTATTAGGATCAGGAAATTTTAAAGTGATTGTTTCAATAAATATTTTTTTCACATTATTAAAAGCTGTTTCATGCTCAGGTAACCATTGATAGCCTTTACTTTGTTGCAATAAATTCGTTAAAGGTCTACATATTTCAGCATAATTTTTTGCAAATTTTGTATAGAAATTAACAAAACCAAGAAAGCTTTGCAAGCTTTTCAAATTTTTTGGAGCTTTATAATTTTGAATTATTTCTAATTTACTTTTTTGAGCTTTTATACCTTGTGGAGTTATAATATGTCCCAAAAATTCAATTTCTTCTTGAACTAATTTTGACTTTGAAAATTTCAATGTATAATTATCTCTTCGACAACATGTAAATAATGTTCTTAAATGATAAATATGTTCATTGAAGGTTTTAGAAATACATAGTATATCATCCACAAATGGTATAATAAATTGTTTTAAATCGCCAATTGACAAATTTAAAGCTCTCACTAAAGCTGCTGTACTAGTACATGTACCGAAAGGAACTACATTAAATTCGTAGGTATTGCCCTCGATAATAAATGCTGTATATTTTTTACTTTCTTCTTCGAGAGGAATCTGCCAAAAACTACTTGTTAAATCAAAACTAGAAATAAACTTTATTCCAAAACAATGTTGAAAAATATCATCAATATGTAGTGGGGCTTCATAATCTTTAACTAATTTTTTATTCAATTTTCGAGCATCTAAACAAAATCGCACTGATCCGTCTTTTTTAATGCTTATAACAATTGGATTAATATAATTACTAATTGATCGACGAATAACGCCATCTTTTAGCATTTCTTTGATTGCAATTCGAACATTTTCTCGATAATTTAACGGTATAGGATACTGTTTTGAGAAATATGGCTCTTTATCTTTCAAAATCAATTTATGAGTATATACTTTCAATAAACCTAATTTTTTACGAAATACATCTTTAAATTCGTACACAAGCGAAGCTATCTCATTTTTTTGAGCATCGGTAAGGTTAGAGCTTTCATCAACTTTCTCATTAATTTCCCCTCGAGTTAGATTATCAGAATCATCATTTGTAATGCCTGCATCTATTTCATTACGAGTTAGATCAATGAGTGATGGTATGTCATCCCCAAAATCCGAGACAGTATCATACTGAATAGTTAAGCTTTGATATGTACTTTCATCCATAAATGCATCGTTATATTTCATGTTTTCCAAAGTATCATTAATTTCAAAATATATTTGCACTTTAAATGTGTCAAGTTTGAGCTTTATATTTTTCATAGTATCATAACCGATAATACAATCTTTTATTAATCTAGGAATAATTATGAAGATAATATCAATGTATTGACTACCCCATTTTACATTCAAATAAATTTGTTTTTTCAATCTCACCGATTTTTGGCCTGTAGCTACCTTAATAACGTGTCCACTAATCGGCAAAGTAGGTTTATCTTTAAAATTACTTAAGTTTTGATTGTAAAATTCTTCTGAAATAGCAGAAACTTCACTACCCGAATCAAGTAGAGCTTTTACTGGAATGTTTTCTAATAAAAGAAATATTTCAGGACAAATTCTGCCACCATTGCTATTATCATTATTTGATAATTCACCATTAATTTCAAGTCTAGGATCTTCAAAAATAGTTAATAAATTTTTACTAGATTTTATTGTTGCAACTCGTTGCAAGCTTTTGCATTTATCCGATTTCCGAGAAGCAACATTTACTCGTTTCCCGAGGAAGTACTAGGTACATCTTGTAAAATCGGTTTTGCAATATTCTTATTTTTATTTACTTTATTATTCTTATTATTCGACTTACTATTTTCAATTGTTATACTATTAATTTGTTGTTCTCCGCCGCTGTCTTTTTGAGCATGACGTGAACTAATATAATCATCATTATCCAAAGAAGATAAAACTTTAATAAATTCGGAAATCTTTTTTATATGTCTAGCTTGAACTAATAAACGTACATCTCTATCAAAATGTCGAGATAATTTATCTATTAATTCTTCTTCATCTAAATTTTCATTTATATCAAAAGCTAAATTGATCTTACGTATTGCATAATTATAACGTGATAATTTTCCACCAAAATATTTTCCAAATTCTATTTCGCGAGTAATATTTCGACGTATTTCAGCGTTCCAAAATTTCTCTTTAAATAACATTTCAAAATCTTCAAAATTTCTAATTTCACGCTGTACTAAGTCATACCAAGATGAATTTACTCCCGTCATAGATTGAGACAACAAACATAACAATTGAGCAGTATTATAATTACTGGCTTGCAAATAACGTTTGAGATCATTTAAATATTTTACTGGTCGATATTTATAACTATCATCAAAAACTGGACACGTTAAAGCAGGTTGCTTAATAGTTTCAATAATAGTTTCATTAACAATTGATCTATTTTGTTCATTATTCTTAATTTTATCAATATTCTCACGAAGTACTGAAAATGTTTCATTCATTTCCATAGTAACATTATTTTTCGCTCGAACAATATCATTAAAATTATCTTCACATCTATCTTTTAAAATAGCAATAATTTCATTTGACTTTTCTAAATTTGATTCTAAACTTTTAATTATTTGATCTTGTTCAACCATTTTATTCGTTAATCTATCAACTTTATTACTTAAATTGTTAATAGTTTCACAAATTGTCTTAAAATCATTTTGTAATTTAAATTGATCAGTATGAAATGTCTTTAATTCATCTACTACGGCTTTTTCCCATTCGTGCGTTCTTTTTTGTTGCACGGTCAATTCTTCACCAATTAGTGATTCACTAAGTTCGTTAAGAATTGTTTCGGGAGCACATTCCGTAGAATTATACATTGAACGTTTTTCGTTTGACATTTTAATATCAACAAAAAGAATCCAAAACAAACAATCAATCTTATATCAATAATAAATGATATATATAGGTGATACTAATCAATCAACTCACAATAATATATAGGATTTAACAAATAATTGAACAAATTCAAATTATATATCGTAGGAATCAAATTTATTATAAATAATAATGCAATTTATGCGCCTGGAGCAGGCCTAGATACTAACATATGTTCTACGGTATCAGCCAAATGATTTAAATCAGAACTCATATTTCTCAAACTAGTATCAAACAATTTCATGTTCTTTTTGTAATTATTGCCTAAATTAACAAACGATTCCGCAAGTTCCATATACAATGTACGTAGTTCATTTATTTCTTTTTCCAATGACGCATTCTTACATAGTACTGCTCGCATATGTTTGTTTCTTTTCGGCATAATAACAATTTACAATAAAATTACAAACTAATAAACAAACTAATAAACTAAATGACAAATACTTAACAATAACTAATGTAACAAGAGTCCTGTCACGGTCGCCAAATGTGATGTTCGTATCACTTATAAATAAAAATAATTCGAACTCTCGTAATTTAGCTAATGAGTAAGAATTTGTTTCCGATGATTTTACTCTAATTTCAAGAAAATAGCTAAGTGAGACAAATACAATAATTAAGTAAATCAAATATATATAAGTAATGATAAAATATCGAGGAAAGTCAGACAATGCCCTAGTTTCTTATGGTGCGAGTTGTCCCATAAGCAGAGCTAAAGTCTTTCTTGGATAGGATATAATTCGGCCCAAGTTTCTTATAGCGCGAGATGTTCTATAAGTCGAGCTCAAATTATAAGGAAAGGTTAGTCTTGCTTAGTAAATCACAATGAGAGAAAGAACTTAGGTGTTGATCCAAGTTTATTCAAACTCA
Source organism: Phymastichus coffea (assembly GCF_024137745.1). Lineage (NCBI taxonomy): Eukaryota > Metazoa > Arthropoda > Insecta > Hymenoptera > Eulophidae > Phymastichus > Phymastichus coffea. The sequence continues at coordinate 533,362 of NW_026706877.1, read as the reverse complement.
TGCGCTCACTTTGCAAGGCTAGAAGTGAATGAATCTAGCCTGTGCAAAGGTGGGCCTATTTATACACAGATTTTCCCGCTTATTATTGCAGGAGAGATTTCATCGAAAATTCGAGAAACATTCCCGAATTTTGAGAAATGATTTTTCTTCATTTACAAGTAAATAACCATTAATATTAAGTTTTTTACACATGTAAATTTTACAGAACTAGTTATTTGTTGATTTTATACAATATATAATTATCGCCAATAATGTCGTCAAAAGTTATTAACTAATAAAGTTAATTAACGTGATATTACATTATTTACAATAGAAAATTATTAAAATTTCATATAACTTTATAGTTAATTAATTTTGGAAGTATTTTCCAAAATTAATTATTTAAATTAATTAATAACATTTGAATTATGACTAATTTTTCATATTTGTAACGGTTTTCTTTTAATCTTAATATGCGATTATTAGGTTAATTATCTAAGATTTCTAAATCATAAAATTGTCATTATCAAGTATTAACTTAATGTTTTCGTTCTATATATCGCTTATTGTTTAAATAAATTATTAGTTGTTTATTTATTAATAACAGTTGTTATTTAGCTGTTATTAATGAAACCAATTCTTACTCATGTTCTATGCTTATTCATTTTACATATAAATTATTTATATTTTTCTAATATTTCATATGTTAATAAATAAATTAACTTTACATATCGATATTCGTTATAAATTTATGATTGAATAAGATATTGTGAATCTGTATGTTAAAATCTATATAATTGATACTTTGTTATATTCGAATTATCTATAATTAACATATTTTTCTCAATGTTATGATTTATTATATCTATGTATATTATTTGTGACGTCACGCTATTTGTTTTGACTCGACTCTTATTTGTATACAGTCGCGTAAACAGTGAGGTAGCGCCGCTTAATGTATTGTTTTGACTAAACAGATTAATACGTTAGACTAGTTGCAGTGATTTAATAAACAGCTCATAAATAGGACCGTTACAATATATTTAGCTACATTTTCGATCAAATTGTAAAATTTTGTAAATGGCTCTGTTCGCCATGCACCAATATCTTTATAAATTGTACTTCACCGATAATACAACCAAACGCTACGGTCTACCACAACGCGGTCTACTACTCCTCTCAACAATTGACGCCAACGATTCGGCAAGTTTACGACCCAGAGAGTCGTAAACTTTTCTGATGGGGGAAGGTGTCGGAGGCCCCGCTGATGAGGAGTCCTAATGGTGATGCGTCACTAATAGGAACTACCCAGGTTCCCATCCTAATTACACTTTCTATTCCTAACTCCACTTTCTAATCCTGATTTATATTCCAAGGGTCTATAATTCATTTTTAGTTTTATATATTTTTTTGTTTTATACGTCACATAACGAAGCTTCGATCTCTCTCGCGCGTTAACGTTGCGTGACATGAATGTGCACAAGCGCCTTGAATGCGGCGTAGTGTGACCTTGAAGCCCAATTTTATCAGCATCGGCGAGCATAAGAGCTCCCAATTAAAAAAGAGACAGCGAACGAGAGTATATCAGCGTAGGCGGAGCGAAGGGATGCGCACGGCCGCGGGGCCTAAAGAGGGGACAAGAGTTGCCGAAAACTGTAGCGGACGTCCGGATAAAGGGGGCGAGAGGACCCCACGCGTGTAGCAGGCCCGCGCGCGCACTTTTTTCCATCAGATTTTCGCTTTCTCTTTTCCCTTTCCCACGAGTAAAAGCATTGAGTGTTCTCAGAGAAAGTGAGAAGCAAAAGCCTGGCTAGGTGGTCCATCCATGCATCCCAGCGAATGACGAGAAGGACGCGACGTCTCGACGAGTGAGCATCACCAACTCCTCGCCTCGCTACACTCACTTTGTACGCGCGCGCATACCTCGCGATACTCTGTAGTGCTCGCCTGCGCATAGCACACTCATTTTTAACTTAAAATTACAGTAATATTTATACAGTAACAGTGTGTTATAATAATTATTTTCAACGTTCGTACCTAAAAACCCATTATCTCTCCTTACGCCAAACACGGACCCTAAAATTATAAACGTATCGTAGGAAGATAAAGTAATAGTAACAAAAAACATTACTAGAATTGGTACTTTGATTTCAGTAAAAAAATCAATACATAGTTCCATTACTGAACTGGTTTAACTATTGATTATATAAAATTAGATGTACGTGCTGAAAATTTGTAAATATTTATTACTTAGCGTGTAAATATATGATTGTATGACATTTTATGATGCCGTTGAAGTTCTCTCTCTCTCTCTCTCTCTCTCTCTCAGAGGAAAATCTTGCCAATCCCTGATGGTTGCCCTCGCCGTCGCAAGAATTGTAAGCGACGGCATCATGGGACTCACTTGAAACCGAGTGCTATACCCGACAAGAGTTACAGAAGCCAGTGTCTCTTTGCTAAGTTTTTGTAACAAAGATATCTCAGCGACCTATTATCATATACCAAAAATATAAATGGATAACATACATATAATAAAAAAACAACTGAATTTGTCCATTCAAAATACCTGCGTCTTTGTCACGAACAAATCCATTTGATTTTCTCGCAAAATTATCAAATAAGAAACGGCCTAACATTTTGAAAAATACAGCCTCATATATTTATAACAGTTTACAAATGAAAGATAGACTGTTTAATGTGTTCATTCCAAACGATCACGTTTATTTATCGTTAGACGTGACCTCGTTATTTACAAACGTACCGTGTAAATTTGTTGTTAATAGTTTAGACAAACGATTTTTTATTATAAATACGTTTTCAAAAATTGCCTACTCATCTATTATTGATGTAGTAACATTTCTATTTAATAATACTTATTTTCTGTTCAACAATAAAATATATAAACAGTTATTTGATGCTCCAATAAGCTTACCTGTATCCTATTTTTTTCGTATCCGATATTGTAATGACAGATCTCGGAATTTGCTGTCCGCGAACACAGAAAGGAAAATGTAATTGCATCCCGTTGTTTTATTATCGATATATTGATGACACTATAATGTTTATTAAAAAAGATTACTTATAAATCACTAATTCAAATAAAATTAGAGACACCCTAAGTAGAAAAGATTATCCATTGAAATTCATAAATTCTTATATTGCACAAAGAGTCAAATTTTAATAAATTAAAAAGACAGATTCAGGTTTAAAAGACAAAAAAAAGTTTTAAAAGGTTAAAAAGACAATCAATCTCATAATATTATCAATAAACCAATCATAATTCTTTATCTTTTTCCCGTTCATTGAAACAGTACATTACGATACGAAACGAAAGGAGAACGATACATAAAACGAGAATCTCTTTCCCGCGATGTGTTATACCGTATTTTTCGATACAACGTGTGGAAAGTACGATTTTCAACGCTCGTTTTTCACTAAGCGTGCGGGAAAGACATACTTTGTGCAAGGAGAGTCGAAAAAAAAATTTAATATACGAAGTGTACCTTTGATGAACCATGAGTTGGATAATTTTAATAGACTAGGTAAGAATCAGAACTATAAATAGCATATAGTTTATTAGTTGAATTGTAACAACTGTAATTCTTTATATATTGGATAAAGTAAACGCTCATTAAAAACCAGAATTGATGAACATAAAAACCCATCGAAAAAATTAAAAGTATTGACTAATCACTCGAAGTGCACAATCATTGATACAAAATTATTGATACAAAACAGTTTTAATAAAAGATGTATTTCTAAAATATTACACATGAAATCGTTTAATCGTACTATTAATAAAAAATAAAATACTAAATTTCTTAGTTTGCGTTATAATAGAATTTTACTATCATAAATGTTCAAGTAACTGAATTTTTCAAAGTCATTGCAAATTCAACTAACCTGATTTAATGAGGTTTAGTAATTGGACCGCTGATAATTCGATCAATGATAATTTCATTTAGAACTAATTGAGAATTATTGAATCTTATTACTAAAGTTGTCATAATTTTATAAGCATTGCTACTAGTTGCAAAATTAGTTTTGATAGCGTTTTTGAGCATCGCCTTTGAGAACGTCATTTAAATTTTCGTTATCGTTATACTCTCCAATTTTTATTGATGATTCATATACCTCTCTAAACTTAAATCATTCTAAAGGGCACCTTGAAAAGGTAGGCAAGTACTTTACAGAAGTCCTTCTATTGACATGCTTAGAACTGCTTTCATCGCTCAACTGTGTTCTATTTACAGAAACTTCTTTCAGACCAAGTTCTGATAAGAACTTGGTTTGAAGGGAGTTCATCAGGACCTCGATGAGCTTGGGCGTTATCACGTTAAACTTTTATCAATACACAGTACCTCCACAAAAATGTTCTCTACGCAAATAAAATAAATTCAAAAATAGCGACAACTTAAAGAAAGATGTTTTTTAATTTTTTAAAAAACAAATTTTTAAGTTACAATGTATCGGTTAGTAAAAAATGTGAATTAGTTCGTCAACTTTTTACAACAACAAAGGCTCAACTCGTTCACTTCTCACTATTTTATAACAACGCGCAAGATATTCAAATAGTAAAACCTTTGTACTTTTACAAACGGTAACAAACGGCCCAACAAGACATTTTCTTGTGGTGCACGCGCGGTCTACGTAGTTCTAATACAAATTTCTGTTTATATTTTAAAGTAAAATATCTTGATTACCTTGTCTTTAAATTACAAACAATAACTTTTTTTTTCTAAAGAACAAGGGAATAATTAATGTATATATTACCAACTATATCACGTATCCATGTGATTTATGGGGTATTGAAAATGAGAATAACTTAAAATGTTCTTGATCAAATTAAATTTAAGATGTTTCGATTTTGAACTAATCAAATTATCGCTGTTAATGATTTGTATTAGATATATTGCAAGAAAATAGTCCATTCAAAGAGGAATGTATTGGTGATATTGTATGTGTTTCAGATTACGTATACAAAGTGAAGATATAAAAATTTAATTTTTATGGGCATGAACTATTCAATACTATTGTTATTTATTAATAAACTGTAATATATTAATAAATGTAAGCTTTAGTAACAATACAGAAGATGGTAGCAGATAATACAGGAATAAGAGTAGCACTTAACATAGTACGTGTAAATGTACTAGGGAATCTTTAGATTTTCAATTGGAAACTATCTTTAATTATTTAAATATACGTTATGAATAAGCACTAAAATAAACATTGAGCTTGATCGGAACTATCTCATCGAACTCTGCGATTGTATGTTGTAGCGGCTACTTCCGGAGTAGCTGTGGCCGTTCATCTTTCGGAACTCCTTAGGTGCAAGGCATGTAAAGTTTGAGGAAGGGGTTATTAAAAATGAAAAAGCAGAATTATACGAAAGACATTAATTATTATTTTTATGCTATCTTCGTAAACTTAAACGTGCCTGGTGGAGTAAGAGAAGCGGCAATATACATATATTATTGTAAAAAACGTCGAGGAAGGCATTAAAAGTCGAAGAATGGAGGAAATGGGTCGCGTGAGACGAGACATGCGCGCTCACGAGAAGTGTGATTTATAATCACCGCACACACTGCTCGACTTCGAACCTTCGGCCAAAATCCGAAGACGCGCAATAAAAATTAACTGGGTAATTTAATCGGATCTGGGTATTATCACGCGGCGCGACAAGTATGAAAAAGAATCCACGGCTGAGTAATTGATAAGTTACTTTAATTATGATAGTTTAGCTTGCGGTAGAGGATAAGATTGTAACGAACTTAGGATCGAGCGGCTTATGACAAACTATTGTAATCGTTTGCTAGAGAGGAGTGGAAGTACGAGTGCGACCAACGATGTAGAGTGTGAAAGGATAAACGAGAACGAATGTTGCAAGGATGTACAGCGGTACTGCTCTCGGAGCTCAAACTCGACCCATGGACGTGCACGAGCGCGGGATGCGTTACGTGGCCGTGAAGCCAGAATTTTCAGATTCGCGGAGCTTGCTCCCCGAAGGCTGCAGACTCTGGACTCGTGCGCGTTAACTCGATCCTAGTCGAGATCTTTAATTTGTATAATAGCGGCTATTTCCTCACACGGTGAGGTTTTTTATGCCGACTATTTAGTCCTAACTCGGTTGTAATTGATTTATTAAAAGAAAAATATAATAAACTCAGTGTCCTTTTATTCAATCTCTCCCGCAGAATTGCTCACCCCTAACAATTATTACCAAATCATGCCCTAAATAATGACAATGGATCAATGAAAATTATACGTTCAATTTGTTTGCGCTGTACACAATTCGGTTGATATGGACGATGCGTAAGAAAACATAGCATACACAAACTAGGAAATGCGCATATTACAATCGTGATCAAAGAAACCGCTTCACGTTATCGCGCTAAATTCAAATTTGATTATTGCAACTCGACATTTATTAAGTCTGATCGCTTACTCTCAAGATAGAACCACGTCACCATCCAAGTACCGGCTCGAGATTCGATATGATAGCTTCCTTGTTGGCTTAATCGCTCGGCTCCGAACGGCACTTCTTTGCAGCGACGACCTCGGTGCTCCGGAATGCTTTCGAGCCGGGATGACTTTGGCAACCTAATGGAATTGAGCAGCCTGTAGTAGGAGTAGCAACGACCAAGATGTTTTTCGTCCGAGTTTAGCGCAGCCGCCTCTCCGTACAGGTATTGAACGTTAGGTGGATGCCGAGCGAAAGAACGAGTTTTCTTCCGAACTCGAGGGCCTAGCGGCCTTCCTTGTGAAGTTGTCACCGCACGATCAAGCGTAATAATACAAACAATAAAATTTGAGTCTTACAACAAAAAACACTCTAAGTGAAGGACTTTACCTTTCGCATGGATGCAAAGGCTATTTATGTGCGTGTCGTTGCAATACTCCAACAAATTACTTAACGGATACTTTGTATTTGTTATTTACACTTATAAAAAGAATTGATTTCCTAATATAATCTGAATAATTATTGATTGCACTTATATCAGATCACATTCTTCAATTGCGTAATTCTGACAACAAATAAATGTATGCGCCCTTTAAGACCGAATAAAAATTAAATACGAAACTCCCCTCGTAATCGTGGCTTAAACCACGCAGTTTGTTCGTGACACGTTGCAGTTCAAATAGGCGTACATGTTATACCGAAGCATTTAGCTCTTTATTAAGTTCTACCACTGCAAGCTTTAGCATCTTATGCTGTTTGATAGTGGCATTCACAGCTGTTACTGAGTTATGAACTAAGTTTGTTGCATTTGGATCGCTTCTTCGGCGCTGCTTTTAATAAGCCTAGAAATGCTGTCTGGCTTTTTGTTGACTATATCTTTCTGGGGAACTGCTTTCTCCTCTCTTAATTGCACTTTCTTCGAATCTTTCTTTTTGTAAGGTCTTGATTAAGAGCTAAGCTAAACTACATAACCATATGTAAAAATTTCACGATATTATTCTATGATTTTTGTTAGTGACTAAAAAATATTTTCATTTTTGTAAACATCATTAATAAAAACAAATTTTATCATAAATATACAAAGAGAAATTTGCTTTAAGGTAAATAAATAAATTTGTAATGCAATCTAGTTTAATAATAAACACAAATGAAAAGAATTTTTTTTTATTGATAGAGATGCAAAATATCAAATTTAATTCTACGGTGATATTTATTTGACTATTTGCGATTGGTTAACTCATATCCTTGTTTAACTGCGAACTCAATTTAGAATAAATTGGTAATGAACTTGATTAATAACGTTTATTGAATAATGTTTCGATGCAATAAATAACTTGCTCAAAACAGCATCGGTCAAACTAAAAATTCATTTGATGATAGGTAGGAATAATATACAGACTATCAATTTAAAAACATTGACATCAAGTGCGTGACACTGAGAAAAATAATGAATGACAACGAAACCGCCTCCCCCCCCCCCCCATACACACACACACGCGCACATACCTTCCAAAAATGCTAAAATTAGTATGCCGGTGGGCTGCAGATGCCTAAAGATTGTTTTCAAATCATTTTTTTCCAATTTAGAATTTTATAAGACAACTCGTCAGGCTCTTCTCTACAAATAGAAAAAAGGTCGAACGTTAATATTTAAGTTTATGATCAACAGCATCACTACTATATGATTTATAGCATTGACTATGGCGTATTATAAACGGAATACATATACTTCTTATATTATATTACAAACGCCTGCCGCAAAAATCTACACTGACAGCAAACAGTTTTAATTGAAAATTTTACAATCGAGCTAAGTCTGTTTCAAGGTGATAGATGATATCATCCACTTTTTATTGAGCTAACAGAAATATCATAAGTTATATATCGACCGTAACTCTTGATCATACTGTATAAGGGTCTTGCGCTGTCATTACTTCGTGGCTACTTTTCATTGATTAATAATTTACTCATTAAAGCTTAAAAAAACATTTATATAGTACAATTCGTAAACTGCATTATCGTTGGTAAGAATAGAATAAACCTTAAATTTTCAAATGCGTTTTTTAAATGATCAAAATTTGTAGAAAAAAACAAGAAATTTATTTCTCTCACTTTAGTTTTAATAAGTGATATGTATTACTTGATTGTATTGAAACGAGCTGAAATTATACATTGATGCTGTCAATGTATAATATAGGTTGTTTTCAAACAGCCATATATAAAAATATTATTTCTCTCGTTTTTTTATTAATAGTTACGAATATGAACATGAACAATAAATATAAAAATTGTACAGTTTATTATTTATCCTATCTTTAAAAAATGATGAGCCGTCGACATCCAGCAAAGAGCGCAAAATTTTGAATATTCGTATATTTTCAAATATTTTTATTATTTATCTAGGAGTGTGAGATTTACATTTCAGCAGTAAATTCCATTTATGAATAATTAACATGGATAATAATCTGCAAGAATGAAAATATGCCGTTATTAAACCGTTTTGGGACATAAAACTTTATGTTTTGAAGTTATCATTACAAATCGTTAATTTTATAACCATCTGTGATACAGAAATTAATATTGTGGCATGAAAATTTAGTAGAAAGAGAAAGAAAATGAATAAAATAAAATTGAAAAGAGTACATTTTTATCCTTTGTACATTTTAAATTAAGAAATATGTGAGCAACCGAAACTAATTATTAGAATATTAACCTTGTTAAATATGAAGAATATTCATAGATGTTTTCATCCAAGTTTTATACAGGAGCATTTGTAAAATTTATACAGAACCCATGTACATCATTACAAAAATCTATACAGATTCCTTTTAGGAAGAATTCAGGTTTTGTCCAAAAATTCCTGTATAGGATCTGCATAGATATCTATGTAAAATCTGTACAGATTCTATACGAAATTTATAAAGTTTCCATATGAAACCTGTGAAATATCTACACAAAATCAGAACAGTTACTTTCAAAAATCTTTTTAATTTTTAATCAAGTTTTGTATAGGTTTTGAAAAAAAATTTTTTAAATTTTTAAAAATTTTTTCACCTTCGTAGCTTTCATAAATTTTATTTTGATTATAAAATGATATTTTTAATTAATAAAGTTTTTTGACTATTATTATACGATGTGATCTTTAAACTTTTATTTATTTTTCAACATCAAAGTTTAGTACAAATAACGTACATTTACGTACGCGACTTTTAGCTGGCTTGCTGGCATGTGACGATACTTTCAAAAATGATCATGCAAAATCTATATGAATTGAGAAATGCTACTGAGACGAGCCCTTGTTTGCCGATGTCTGCGATCGCAGGTAGAGCTACTATCAGTTGTTCTCAATACTACATGTCCTCTCGATTAATCGTTGGCTCGGGTTGTTAGATCAAAAGCCATTTGAGGTTCATGGTTTTTCCGACGCTTCTTCACGCGCTTACGTCACTGTTGTCTTTCTACGCATCAATAAGGGTAACGGCAATTACCATGTATCGTTGCTAATTGCAAAAACGAAGGTCGCAACAGTTAAAACCGTCAGCATTCCGAACCTTGAACTGTGTGCTGTGCAACTCTTCTCGTTAAACTAGTCGTACACTTGCAAAAACTGAAGTTGCTGCAAAATGTGCCTCATGGAGGACCTACCAGCGAAACGTGTGACCCTTGCTCGACCATTCACTAACACAGGACTGGATTATGCCGGTCCCTTTTAGTTACGCGCATCAAAGGGCCGTGGCTAAACAACCTACAAGTGCTATATTGCGCTCTTTGTATGCTTTGCTACAAAGGCATTGCACCTCGAAGTCGTGAGTGATCTACTTTATTTCTGCTCGCCTATCGCTGTTTCGTAAGCAGAAGAGGACTCTGCAAGAAACTTTCCAGCGACAACGCTATGACCTACCGTAGAGTAGATACTGAGCTTCGAGGCATGTTCATAGCCGCCTCAAAGCTTTTACAAGAATGCTGCAAGCTTACTGCTCAACGACGAAACCGAATAGACATTCATCCCATCAATAACCCAATAACTCCACACTATGGAGGACTATGGGAGGCTAACGTTGTTCGCGGCATGTGCGCTTCACGTGCGCAATAGTCCCAGGGCTGAAAGTATTCGCAGCGTGTGCGCCTCGCGTGTGCATCAGCCCTGGGTTAAAAGATAATGCCCAGTTGAGACTCTCTCGACTCTCATCCTTCGGCACGTACGAAACTTGAAACCTTCGCTCTGGTCTTTAGACCGCGTTTAGGTAGCCAGCTATCTTTTAGGAATCGCATCCCTTTCTTGTTCAAGTGAGATAGATGGAAATAATCACTCACGATTCACGTTTTCGAACACTCTAAATTTATTTTATTTTACACATACAAGAAATTGTTTGACGATGAATTATACAAAACACAAGCAACTTAAAACTAGGAGAACATTGCAAATATAAAGAGAAAAAACGCTTATACAACAAAAACGCAAATTTGGAAAATAGTCAAAAATCGGTGAACGGTTAACGCGGCGAGAAAAGGTCCAGAAAAGGTCCAGAAAAGGTCCAGAAAACGTCTGGAAGGCGTCCGGCCGAAAATTAGCTCTATTTTCGGAGCGCCCCCGAATATATTCAAAACCCGGCCGCTCATCAGACTTTCCCTCCTTGCAGCCATCTCCCAGTTTACGGCCTGAAAAAACCTTACGCTTACGCTTTCTCTTTTTAGAAAAAACAGGCGAAAGCGAACACAACCCTTACGCTTTCTCTTTTGAGAAAAAAACAGGCGAAAACGAACACAAACCTTACACATGTGCCTAACCCGCTCGGGCGCGTTGCTGATGTCCGCCACGTAATTGTCACTGTTGTCTTGTCGCTGGCGCGTTAATTACCCTATTTCCCAATGTGCTACGCTTTCATTTTCAAAAGTCCTTCCTGTGCACCACATGTAAACCCAAAACTCTTACTCGTCTGCATAATCCCCTTGCTCGATACTTGAAACGTCCGGAACATCCTCCCACCCGTAAAAAAATAATTCAATTTTTTACGTCTTCCGTTCCGAATATTTTGATGATTTTGTGTACTGGTCTCGTCAAAAACGCTTTGCCTGAGCGAACGGTGACCGATCGAATGATTTCGTTCGAATGATTTGGATGCACATCAGAGACTCTTCCCTTTTTCCACGAATTTCGCAGCGCCTGGTAGTCTACTATTAGTACGTAATTGCCTAGTTTCAGTGGAGGTGTCGATTAGTTCCATTTCTTGCGTGACAGCAAAGTTGGTAAGTACTCCGGCAACCATCGCCGCCAGAAACCCTTCGCGAGATTCTGCACGATTTCAAAGGTGCGTCGCGGATTTAGAACTTGGTTTTCGTCGCGCGCAAGTCTAAGGTGACCTGATGAGTTGCCTATCAAAAAATGATTGGGCATCAAAGTCTCCTCGTCGTTTGGATCAACGGGCACGTGTGTCAGCAGTAGCGAATTTACCGTGTGTTCTACCTCTTCTAGTAAAGTCAACAACACAGAGCATTATTGCATGTAAAGTTTTCAATTCTTCAACACTAGACAATTATTTAACAAAGATATTCAACAATAATTATTTCCTATCTTGCATGTATTTTAAAAGTTAATATTTGTAATGGATGGATCATGCTTAAGCGAGACGGCAGCGAGCCGACAGACATTAGAGCGAAAAGAAAATTATCGCGCCGGCATCGTCTAGGGAAAGGTCTGTTTTCCACGAGTCGGTATAAAACCTTTGTTTGTGAGGCGCGCGTGACCAGACAGAGGACACGTGCCAGTGTCTCGCGTGGAAAGCGTTCGCGTCGAAATCAGATGTTGTCGCGTAAGTGAGGCTAATGTCATTAGGACAATAGGATGAAAGAAAAAAAAAAAGAAAACTCAAAACACGCCGCTTGGGATGTATACCGAGGGCCGGGGCATGCGTGTTTCCCCCTCTTCGCCCGTCATGACGAGCATGGTCGTTGAGGAACGACCAGGGCCGTACGCTATATTAGCTAAGAGATGGTCTCTGAGGCTGTCCAGGAGGTACCAGCCCAGATATTGCACATGGGCAATTCTGTGTCTGTCGGCAACCTACGAGCGAAATAGGGGGAGGGAGAACGCGCACGCGCATGCAAAGAACTTGGGCCTTCGGGCGGCTTCCCCGCGAAGGTAGAGGGGATGCGTACGGGATTCCCGCTGGGGTAGAGGGGAGGCATGCGAAAGGGCGGCAGGCTACGGCACTTGGACGCTAGTCTTCGAGCCGTAACTAACTCGAATAAAATAGCCCTGAAAAAAATTGTACAACGCGTGTGTACGCGAGAAATAGAAGTTCGCAGAAGAGCGCTGAAAAATTGTTGTATCGTGTACGTGTGTATGCGCGAAAATAAAATAAACTTGTGTCACGACAAAAACCAAAAAAGTCTTCCTGTTCACCCTAATCTGAACAATATTGGTGACATTTTATACTGGATGAATAATTTATCTCATTTTGAAGATGATTTCATGAAAGAATTTTATTATTCCTGTCTTTGTTATTTAAATACTTTGAGTAACTTTAATCGCTTTGTCGAAGTATTAAAAAAAATTGCGTTTTACTGAAAAGTGATGCAGAAAATAGTAATACTAAAGCTTATGTAGAAGAATTAGCCAATATTTTTAAAAACTTAGAAGTAAACTATTCTTCAGAGCAATCAACAGAAAATTTTGAATTATTTTTGAGCTCTGCCATTATACCATTAGAAATAGAATTATATTTTTCTAATATTATTGAAGAAACTAATGTTTCGTGTACTAAAAGAAGAAGCTTTTCCGACCCTAAAAATAATTTCAACTTCCAATCTTTTATCGGTGACTTACTTCTAGTTTGCTGTTACTACCCATTATGTTACTATCCATAATGCAGGACTTATGGATAGAGAAGTGCGAATGGGACGCACCGCTGTCCATCGAAACTTGCCTAAGGTGGCTGACCTATCACCGTTCACTTTCTACCCTTCCCAACAAAGCAGAACCCGGTTAACTTGGCTACTCGTGGTGCTTCGCCCACCGAACTTGTAACGGTGTAGGCTGGTCACAGCCTACATCGTATGTCCCTTCCATCTCTCTGATCTTGGCGAGGACTCACGGCTGGCATCAGACACACTCGAGGTAGTGCCTTTGTAATAAAGTGCGTTATTAATAGAGCATGCAGAGCTCGCGCATGCTCAAGACAATCTCATTCGATCCGTGCAATCACACGCGTTCCCAAACGAACTTGCGCTTCTTCGATCGGGCAAAACCTTGCTCAAATACAACCCGTTATGTAAGTTGAGGCCCTTTCTTGCTCGCGACGGTATTATTCGCGTATGCAGTCGACTCAGTAACGCGAAGATTCCGTGCCGCGTACAATTTCCACCGGTACCGCACAACTCATCCTACAGCTGACTTCTGGCGCAACACGCGCACTGCAAGGCTAAATACGGTGAACCTACCCTTATTTTAAGTATTTTGTTGCGTTTTGCGTGGGTTTTGGGTATGCAACCGTTGGTCAAAACTATAGTTCATAAGTGCGTTACCTGTCAGAGACACAAACCACGCGTTGTGTTCACGTTCAATCACCCACACTTGCACCCAAACCGCCTATCCTATCAAACAAAAGGATACCTAGATAGTCCCTTTCTTAATTTAATATTCTTATATTAAACACGCGTTTTCAACCGAGATCAAGTTATTAAAAACTCAAAAGACCTTACCGAAACGAAATCATCTGCGCAAATTAAGACCTTTCGTTGACTCGGACGGCATCTTGCGCGTTGGAGGTCGGTTCAGCAATGCAAAATTGCCTCATCATATCCATCACCTGCCCATATTACCCGGTAATTCTGCGCTTAGTCGACTCTTCGTTTTGCATGCTCATGAACGAGCATATCACGGTAGACCTACGTTGACGATTAGTATTTTGTTGCGTTTTACATGGGTAATTAGTATGAAAGCGTTAGTTAAGCTTGCAATACATAAATGCGTACTTTGTCAGCGACATGCGCCCCGCTTGGCACATCAACTGATGGGCAATCTACCTACGGAACGAGTAACTCCAGCAAGACCATTTACCATCACAGGATTGGATTACGGCCTGTTCAATCTACGAGCATCGAAGGATAGAGGTCGAACGATATATAAGGGTTAGATCGCCCTGTTTGTATGCTTCGCCACCAAAGCACTTCACCTGGAAGTAGTCGGTGATCTTACGACAGCTTCATTTCTTGCTGTATTCCGTCGTTTCACAAGCAAACGAGGTATATGTGAGAAAATTTTCATCGACAATGCTGCCACGTTCCACGGAGCTGATGCTGAGCTACTACGGGGTATGTTCAGAGCTGCCTCCGATTTCCACAAGGATGTGGCATGCGTACTTAGCAACGAAGAAACAGAACGGACGTTCATTCCGCCTACAATACCCCACTATAGAGGGCTGTGGGAAGCGGGTGTAAAATCCACTAAAAATCTTCTGGAGAAGCTGATTGGAGATCGCTCACTCATCTTTGAGGAACTCACTACCGTCTTAGCCGAGATTGAGGCCTGCCTCAACTCGTGCCCATTGTGTTAACTAACAGGAGACCCGGAAGATCTGCAAGTCCTTACACTCTCGCATTTCCTCATAGGCTCCGCCTCTGCGATAATTCCCGACGAGTCGACACCAGCTGACCCAGAAAACCGTTGTTCTGAACGTCCATCGTTTTCCGCGCGCAGAGTGCAGAGCGGCCCCTTTATGGGCAGTTTCCCTAATTAGGACTGTCGCGACGCAAAATAGAAATACGAGACACGGGCCTCGGCTTACGGCCGCCGCCGCATTCTGGGGAAATCCCAACACGTGTTTCCTTTAGTTAAAAAATCACATGGCCTAAATGTGCGGTACAGAAATTGTAAGCGTCTTCGGACTGAGTTAGTGATGTTAGCGATTAGAGCTGCCTGGTCTCCCCCTCCTCTCTCGGCTCGAAGTTAAGACGTGCACAAGCGCAAGGCGCTTCGTGGCCGTCAAGCCCTCAGCTCCAGGAGTTCGCTTCTGGAGGCTGTTAGACCTCACGAGGAGCATGCTCCTGGGTTTTGTAAGGTCGCGCACGGGAAGGAAAGCTGCGAGGCTAACCTTGGCCCGGAAGGCTACAAAACGTAAGAGCAAGAGAGAGAGAGAGAGCGGACACGAGGGGTGCGAGGGCGTGTCTAATGCGCGCGTCAAGGCCCTGAAGTTCCCGCGGAACCCACTGTGAAGTGGGGATGAATTTTTCTGTTTTTGTAAGCGACGCAGCGAGCTCGCATTTGTTTTCATTCTGTATTCTGTCTTCTTCGCTGACACCCGGCGGATTTTTCTCCGCAACCGTTTTTCCTTTGCCGTGCGTTTGGTTCGCGAGTAGACTTAAGTTTCTTTGTTATCCGTTTGCGCTATATTTTATATCGTTTTCTTTCGAATAAAAGGTTCTTGAAATTAAAAAAAAAAACTTGATTTGGTTTCCGCTCACATTGTCCCCTTTTTCAACCGTCTTGATCGATTCCAGCTACTACAACGAATTCGGGACCAGTTTTGGAAGCGCTGGTCCAATGAGTACGTAGCCTTACTACAAGAACGTAGCAAATGGCAAGATCCAACGGACAACTTTTCCATCGGCCAGCTATTACTCATGCAACGGGACGGGAGCACCGGGAAGCAGGTACAAAGAACGGCAACGGGACATGATGCTAACGCGTGGGCTGAGCGACGGCCATGTTGCGACGCGCGGTAGCAAGCTTGAGCCAGATCGAGAGTGAGGAGGGGAGAGAGAGAGTCAGCGCGTGCGTGCGAGTGAGACGACCGTTAGGAGAGTGATCGGGCGCAAGCGGGAATGGAGAAAAGTATGCCTATGAGCGAGATAAACGATACCGATACTCTCGTAGGGGGGACCGGTAGGGCTAACGAGCAGATACGCATAAAGGATAGGCGATAACGACGCGAAATTGACTAACGCGCGCAACTTGACCCGACAATCATAGGACGAGATAGGGGTAGACCGACAAATAGAAAAATTAGGCGCCAAGATGATACCAGTAATGAAATTACGCGGGGTAAAATAATAAAATAGACGACGCTGATGATCGGGTTGACGACACTCGCGATCAATAAGATAAAAATCCGTATAAAAAGAGGAGAGGTAATCGAGGAGACGCGAAACGACGCCGCGCTAGCCGCGGCTTATTCCCCCGGAAATCACAGCCGAGGAGGGACGCAATTAAAAGTGAGCCAAGTGTCTTGTTCAAGTGCTAAGTAAGAATGCGAGAGAGAGGCAAAGGAAGTTAGCCCTGCGGACCTGACCTTCACGGCACCTGTAAGTACATCTTACAATTGAATTGTCGGAACCGCGTGCAACACCTAGTGGCATCACTCCTTCCCTGCGCGATCACCTCAAGTGCAAGCGTCTTCAATCCGCGGGTAAAAGAGCTCTCGCGAAACTTTACGAGAACTGGCCAGCGTCTCCATCACCTTGCACAGGCCACGCGAGGCCTATTATCTTTGTTTTTTAATGTACCTGCGTGCGTTACGTCTAAATTAATTATCCATTTTTAAAACTTGTCAATTTAAAATATTGCTTGTTAATTCTTTGCGGCTTTATTTCTCTTCACTTAGAGGAGGTTTCTTTATAACCGTAAATCTTAATGTTTTCGTCTTTCAAGTTGTATTATTTTTATTTCAAAACCACCTGCACACTCTTACATCCAACATTATTCACTAACCTATGTAAGATGTCAATTACATTTCCTTTAGTCAAATTCACGTGTTGAGATATTAAGATTTATATAATACTCATTGGTAGAGTTTCCACCTCTACGTTATTATGTTTCAACGCTTTAAAATGTTATAATACCAGAACTACAACTTCAGTATCGGATGATATCAAGTAAATATGTAAAAAAATTAATTTAATAGCTTGAACTATATCAATAATTTTCTAATCATCTTTTTCGATATCTCCACTGTTACGGATGTATTTTGAAATACGCTCTCAAAAGAATTTTCGGACAAAGACATTGCGCTTAGATCATTATATTACACCGCGGACTGTTGTGCTAATCGATGCGCGCGTGCGATATCGAACTCGAAGTCAAGATCGAGTGGCCATGCGTCACGGCATCGACACTCTCATTTCTAAAGAACCTCTTATCTGCCGATATTTGTCGGTTGGTCTCATTGTTGTCAAATTTCAATCACAGCCTCTTCGAAACAAGAAACTTAAGCCGAAGCAACGCTACGAATATTGTTTATTTTAAAATAAGCGTGTGAGATAAGCGTGCGCCGCATCAAGCTGAATTACGATTTAGAATTAAATTTGACTATTTAAAATTGCTACGATGACTGCCTCCAAACTCGCAAAAATGCATACATCGCTAAAAAAGATGGCAAATGCATTGAGGCAATCAGACTGGTTGAAAGGTTACCTTTCAAAGCTGATTGTCGACGACGGACATTGAGCGTCCGTCACCTCGTTGTTTGAGCCGGAAGTCGGCACCATCAAACAACGCAACACGAGCCACCAAAGTACAGCGCAATCTTCAGCGCGCGGTCGGAGTCATCACAGACTTCGACTCGAGCCAATTAACGAGAGCAAGGAGCAGTTGATACACGAATAATAAAACCTCATTGTCAGAAGGTCAAGAAGTTCACGCCTTCCACCTTCGTGCGAGGAAAGGGAACTTAAGATAAGAAAAATTTTTGTTGATCGGACTCAGCTGGCGCGGCAACTCGTTTCAATCAATGTAGATCCGGCACTTGAACAGGCAAGTCCATTTCGTTGAGCACGCGAGCGTTAATTGTACTTTGTTAATTATACTTCCGTTAATTGTACTTCTGTAAAATTTGGAGATACGATTCTCGTGCAGACACATTTAATCCTTTCTTATTTTTAACTAATTTAGTTTGCGATTGAGATTTCGAATGTTCTAAAATGCAATTTGTATCGTTAGTTTTGATTGGAAACTTTTATATTTTGGTTATTGGGTTATTGGGTTATTTGTTAATTTAAATTTTTTTATTTGTGAATTAAATAAATTCGGCGTTCTTTATATCAAATATTAAAATATCTACGCAGTCTTTCTCACCCGAACATCCACGTTGTGCTATCTGTAATGATCTTTCGAAGCTTTCGAGATAATTAAGATCATTATTAATCGTACTGAATATTACATGATATTTATACATTCTCACAAATAATATTGTAACAAAATTTCTTGTGGAACTCTAAAACTTTTCTTTTTATTTAAGTAACAATCTATCGCTAAAAGTACTTTCTTTTTAAATGCTCTAAGGGATTTATTGATTTTTGAAAGTATGAATCAAACATTAGATAGATTCTCTTTATATTTTGTAAGACAGCTTTACCAATTATTAATTTATAAAATTACGTAGCAAGTTTGATAAAGGTTTTCCGATTATTCACAGAGGTTGGCGCAGAACTAACATTACATCGACAACCCAGCAAGTAGCAATTTCAATTTTGGAAAATTGTTCTTCGTACTTGATTAAAACTTTTTCCAGCTCCTTGGCGAGCAAACTTTTGTTATGATTCTTCTTGAATAAACCAACATCATCGAAAAGAGGATTCTTATCAGTGATATCATAAGATAAAAGTTTTTCTATAGCATATTACATTTCATTCATTATAAAGTTTTTTTTGTGATGTACTTACTATATATTTCTGTTTTTTCGTAATTTTTGCAAGTTCTGCTTTTGATATCTGTTACGGATGTATTTTGAAATGTGCTCTCACAGAATTTTTGGACAAAGACATTGCGCTTGGATCATTTCATTAGGCCGCGGACTGTTTGCTAATCGATGCGCGCGTGCGATGTCGAACTCGAAAACAAGATCGAGTGACCATGCGTAACGGCATCGACACTCTCATTTCTAAAAGAATCTCAAATCTGCCGACATTTGTTGTTAAGTTCAGTTACGGCCTTTTCGAAACTCGAAACTCAAGCAACACTACGAATATTGTTTAATTTAAGATAAGCGTGTGAGAAAAGCGTGCGCCGCATCAAGCTGAGTTACGATTAGAAATTTGATTATTTACCATTGCTACGATCACTACCTCCAAACTCGCAAAAATGCATACATCGCTAAAAAAGATGGCAAATGCATTGTGGCAATCAGACTGGTTGAAAGGTTACCTTTCAAAACTGATTGTCGACGACGGACATTGAGCGTCCGTCACCCCGTTGTTTGAGCCGAAAGTCGGCACCATCAAACAACGCAATACGAGCCACCAAAACACGGCACAATATTTAGCGCGCGGTCGGAATCATCATAGACTTCGACTCGAGCCAATCAACTAGAGTACGGAGCAGTTGACACATGAATAAGGAAACCTCATTGGCAGGAGGTCAAGAAGTTCATGCCTTCGACCTTCGTGCGAGGAAAGGGAATTGAGATAAGAAAATTTTTTGATCGGACTCAGCTGGCGCGGCGACGCGTCTCAACCATTCTAGATCCGGCACTTGAACAGGGAAGTCGCCTATCTTTAAGCACGCGTGCGTCAATTATATTTCATTAATTGTACTTCCGTTAATTGTACCTTTATACTATTTAGAATTACGATTCTCGTGCCGACACAAATTTAATCCTTTCTCATTTTAACTAGTTTAGCTGGCGAACCTTTATAAATGTAATTTGTATCGTTAGTTGTTAGTTTGATTGTAAGCTTACTTTGGTTCCGAGCGTTCCGGTTTATTTATTATTTTAAGTAGTGTTATTGTGAATTAAATAAATCCGGCGTTCTTTATATCAAATATTTTAAAACCTCCACTCTCAGTCCTTCTCACCCTAACAATATCTACCTTTGGACCGCGGCATGCGATTTTTCATTATAGGAGCTGAAAATGATTTACCTCGTTCGATATATCTTATTTTTCTGTAATTGCGGCGTACTGTAATACTTTTATCAAAAATATTAAGAATATGTTTTACTGTTGTTGGACGCATAAGCTCTTCTGTTATTATATTTCTTAACTTTTGTTCACCAGGTACAAATGAATACATTTTTATATCTTCTAAATAACGTAACATTTTCTGTTCTGCGACTTTAGAATTGATTTTGTTTGAATTTAAAAATTTATGATGTTTAAAATATTCTTCTTCATTATTTGATAATTCAATAATTTTTTTCAAATAGATTTCCATCGCTAGAAATTCATGAGAGGTAAGGTCCCATACTACCACTGATATTTTTTCCTAGTCATTCCTATAATTCCCTTTGTGCACTTTAAAGTATATATGATAGTTTGCTCTAATATTTGATAAGTCGTGATAGAAGTACAGATAACGGATGATTATTGGACAGGGAAACACTCTTTTAAGAATTCTTTCTAACGTCATCATATCTTCCAGGTACCGTGCACACCAACGTGCGCTGTTTGAGCGATCGAAAGTACGGAAAATAGGATAATTTTCGGATTTATTTTAAATGCAGGAGCTTATTATGATCTACCTAAATTGAATCAAGTAACAGTGCTATTAATATATGAATATTATTCCATTCAGTATTTAAAAAGCTCTGAGTTTTCACTCAACTAACTTTCAAAATCTTGTATCAAATTGGATCGTTTACTTTTAAAATCATTTAATAATTTCTTAGTATCATTAAGATTTTATTCAGAAAAACTTTCTTGTAATATAACTTAAAAGTTTATGTTTCATACTTATAGATCTTCACTTCTCGATTTGCGAAAAATTCAATCAACTGGAGCCTTTTCAGTGCTTCAAAAAGTTATCTAAGAGCTTTTATATATTATAATTTATTCCACTAAAAATTTGATCTATAACATACATACCGAACAAGTCACTTTGGTAAAATATGTTTTTAGTGATATTTTCTTTTAAATATTTGCTTATGCAAGCTTATAATACTTTCGTTACGTGAAAATTACTGA
This sequence comes from Phymastichus coffea, assembly GCF_024137745.1. Classification (NCBI taxonomy): domain Eukaryota; kingdom Metazoa; phylum Arthropoda; class Insecta; order Hymenoptera; family Eulophidae; genus Phymastichus; species Phymastichus coffea. Next base: position 512,024 of record NW_026706877.1, on the reverse strand, counting down.
GATATAAAATTGGACTTCTATCCGAACTTGCTAATATTATTGATCGAGCGATTTTATATACTATATTTTCCCTCATCGCATGTTACAGGTAAGAATTCTCGTTATTTGATTCTATACAAATTTTAAATTACGTAAACATGTGTAAACAGTCCGTTCATCAGTTGTAGGAGCAGGTACTATAGGCAAATATTCAACTTTTTTAATGCATCTGTCATCATGTATAAACGCTGAGATGAACTCCAGGACGATATCGTTTGATTTACAATTTCAACAATAATAATTTTATCACCCAAACATTCTACTGTAGATTACAGCCAAATACGCTCATTAATACTTACAGTTTTTGCATAATCATTTACTGTTGAAGGACTTTTAAAAATAACAAGAGATTTATTAATTTTTTAACATTGAAATATTAATGGAAAAGTTTTCGCTCGTTTATTAATACTGTATTCGGAGAGTTTTTGTTTGTATACAAAATTTCAAATTTTCGTACTGTAAAAAAACGATTACTACAGTAGCGGATAATCATAATGAATCAGTTTAGCAACAATGGAAAATCGTTGTCAACAGGCTAGGTCGCTCACTCAAGTTAATATTAAATTTAACCGTTAAAGTGATCTCAGTGAACCATATTTATTAAAGTCCCAACATTTCGGAAAAATCAATTTTCCATTATCATAGGCTAAAAACAAAAGAAAAGAAATTAAAATAAAATTACACATTGAAATTAAGTTTGAAACGTAAAGAAGAGAAAATTAAAAATTAGAACTAACGAACTTAAGCGTGATGTCAAAAATAAATCTGAAAGATCTGATTTATATTGGCATATTCCATAGATTTTGATAATGTTTATATTTTGGATATATCAAAATCAAGTATTGACAAAATCCGTATGTCAGAAATGTTATACATTCGTTTAAAAAATAATACTTTGAAAAGAATAGAAGATACTCCAACTTAGCACTTTAGCCGTTTTATTTTGATGTTCATAATGATATAATCGTGTTTGTTGAAATGACTTAGGAGCGGTACGTAACCTGAGCTACATTGTTGGGCGTATTCGGTTCACCATACGCAATATAGTCTGGGAGCTGCGTACTTTCGTATGCATTAACGACCCACCCGAGTAAAAACATATCAGTCGTATGAATTTTGATATTCTGAATCCGAATCCACCACTAGATTTTTCGATAAAGTGATAGTAATTTGTTTAAAATGCAATTGTTTAAACAAATTATGAAAAAATGAATTTTTTCAACCAGACTATTTCTTTAGTAAATATGGCTTATTTTAAGAAGAAATAGTCTTTTGTACTTTTTTCATAAAATACATATTTAAAAAGTTATAAATTTTTTAAGGTCGGTAATTTAACGTATTTTGCTAACTTTGGCTGTTAATAACTTTTGATCAAATCAATATTTCTTAAAATGAAAAAAGTTACTCATTCTACGAGTCTTCGTCGCCAAATTGATATAGTCCATTATTAGAATAGATCACTGGAAGACGTACTTTTTGTAATTAACAATAATGCTGTTTCGGTGAGTCATACGGTACGCATATTGGAAGGCGCATATTGGATATAAAAAGTAATAATTTTTTCAAACTGGGATAATTTTTTGAAGTAAATATTGCTCATTTAAAGGTAAAAAGGTCTCTTGCAATTTTTTATAAAACGCATATTTCAAAAGTTATAAATTTTTTAAGGTGTTAATTTCTTAAAATGAAACAAAAATAGCTTACTCTGTGAATCTTCGTTCACAAATTAACATAATCAATTATTATGATATATATCACTCGCAGACGTACTTTTTGCAAAATTATTATGAAAGTTATTGTGATTATAATGATTATTTTTAATTATTGTTCAATCTTAACTTGCGCATTGTCATTTCGATGTGTATTTACATGAATCGCTGAGAAAGAGTTGTTAATTGCAAAAAGTGGGTCTGCGAGTGATATATATCATAATAATTGATTATATTAATTTGTGAACAAAGATTCAAAAAGTAAGCTGTTTTTTGTTTCATTTGAAGAAATTACACCGTAAAAAATTTATAACTTTTGAAATATGCGTTTTATAAAAAAATTGTAAGAGATTTTTTCGCCTTTAAATGAGCTATATTTACTAAAAAAAATTATTCCTGTTTGAAAAAATATTTCTTTTGAAGTTCTTCCAATACGCGTGCCGTATTACTCACCGAAACAGCATTATTATTAATGGCTAAAAGTACGTCTTCCGGTGATCTATTCTAATAATGGACTATGTCAATTTGTAAACGAAGACTCACGGAATCAGTAAAGTTAGTAAAAAATGTTAAATTACTGACCTTGTAACGGAGAATTAGCCCGGTTCACCCCGTGGACATGAGATATAAGTATATATCTCATGCACGCTAGGTGCGTCGTCAGGAATGCATCTGCGTCGTTCGCTGTGCGGCTCAGACAGCGTGAATACGTTGCGTTAGCTGAAAAGGCGCGAAATACGACGTAGCACGAGTAGAATGGATACAAAGGGAGTAGATAAAAGGGTAGAGAGTCAACTCACAGATGCGCGATAAACATGTATTTAACGTAATTCCTCATACATAGATAACAACGACACGCAAGAGAGGGAGAGAGAGCACGTGTCGTGCTAAACGAGAGAGAGAGAGAGAGAGAGAGAGAGATAGCTATCGAGCGGGTACTTACAAGTTTTGCGTCCTCGCTAATCACAAATATATCAAAGCGTTCTTGCTAGTCGCTACCCGTGCACCGCACTCGCCACAATCACTACGTGCACAAGGTTCACGCACGACAAGGAATCTTCTTCTTTTCTCTGCGATTGATGTCAAATCGTTGTCGCCGAAAATCTTGAGGTGCCGAGCCCTTTGTCCGGTCTCCGTCCGTCCTCTTTCAAAGCTCTCAACTAAGTTACTCAACTCGCGGGCCCCACTAACTCTCCACGCGCGCGTCAGCGTCAACCAATCAGCGTGCCCAGTAACAAGCCCGCGTCGCGTGCACGTGTATCTCTCTCGCAGTCTAACGCACGCACGTTAGGACTCCGTCGCATATCTGCCTCTCTCTCTCTCTCTTCCTACTATCACTTACCTTGCGCTAGTAATCAAGAACAATAATTAATTGTTCTCAACCTGTGTAATTGAAAAATTTAGAAGTATATTGTAAGAAACGCTGCCTAATCATTGTCAGTTAGCTTTTTCGTCAACAAATTTTTTTATAGTCATTTGTTTCCATTCATACTTTATGAATTTTATTTCATACAATATTTTTATTAATTTACTTCATATCACATTTTTACGTAGATATATTCATTAGTATTATCCTTTATTCTTTTCCTAATCTTATTCCATTCTATTCCACTATAACGAAACACGTATTATATGCGGACTCAGTATACGGCATCCTTATGAGAGGAGCTACTGAACTTTTCATCTTAAACTTTATTCTTTTACCTTAATTTCCCGCTTGGATTGTACTTTTTTTTACATCTAGGAGATCGTTATTGCGTAGCGTATGCGCCTGCCTTCATAGAGTCTTCACCATCAGTAAGATGCCTCTACCAGGAATCCGTGTACCAGCTCCGCATATAATATGTGTTTTGTTATAGTGCAAGACACTAATATTACGAGTATATGCCATAGGCCGGGTACGCGGAATTCTTATGACATACGTATTTGTTATCTACTAAATGCAATTAAAGTTAAACTCAATGCTATGTGTATTGAAATATCATATTGAAAATGAAACTTATATAAAAATAACAGGATTTTTATTAGAATAAATTAGAAGAATTCATACTTAACTTGAATCCCTTTGCAATAGTGATTTTGGAAAGTCTCAATACGTTTCCAATTACCGCAGTTTAGAATATTTTGAATAGGAAGATTATCCAACCATGAGCGGAAGGCTACTACTAATTGAACACTACCAGGAGAAGTATCTATATTACAATTCTTAAATACTGAACGAATACAATTAGCTATGATCGTAGTTGAGTCAGCTTTCTTTACGTCTGTTACAAAAATAAAAAGAGGTTCTTTAAGCTTCTCTTTCCTTCTTTCTTTAGAATAATTAAAATAACTGTTTAATACTGGAACAGGACATGACCATTTGTTGGAATGTTTGAGTAACTTCTAACCCGATTTTTTAAAGAGGCACGACTTTAGAGCCATAACTAGGCCATAAAATTATCTCCTCATTGGTTTGCTGAAAATGTTCATTTGAAACTTTTAAAAAAGTCAAGTCATGTATTCTCCTTCTTGACATTAACAAAAGTAAAGCTGCAACCCTTCTTGACAATTCAAATAGAGTTACTGGTCTGACGGTTAACTATTTCATTAGTATCTCAACATCCTATATGACTTTCTTATTTTCTGTAGGTATCACTGTTGAAATAGTTTTTAATATTTAACGAACTAAAAAATTCTGAAGAGGAATTAACAGATCACCCTCCTGAATAAAAAGCTGAAGAAACAGCTGATTTATGTAACAACATTATATTGCAAGTTAAATTGTTAACTCAAAATAAACTGGCCAAAAATCTAGCTAAATCATTACTCGATGGATTGTCTGATTCTACTTGATTTAAATTACACCAATCTATCCATCTCTTTAATAAAGCTTTATATATCTTTAATGTAGACTTCCACCAACTCCGTTTCGACGTATTAATCTCTTCTGTATATAAATTACTTGTAATCTTGGATTATACCTAACCATCCACGCTTGTAGAATAAGTTGTTGTACTTGATTTGGCGGTTGTCCCGTTGATACATCGATCAGAAATTTGTCCAATTTGGTAAGTTCCATTAGGGGTTGTATACTCCTGTTGATTAGATCCATCATCCAGAATTTTTTATTTTATCTGAGGGCTATTGTTCGGGTTAAGGTGTGAGGAAATAGAAAGAGATTTAATTAGATTTAAACAAACGATTTAATAAACTAGAACCTAGAATGTACTACAATTAATAGAAATAACGTAAGAAATCGAACAATTTTAACTAAGATTAAATTGAAAGTAACTAAGTGAAAACAAAATATGAACGAGTACAGAACAGCTTATAATGAATTTACAAACAGTTGCGCGCAGTAAACTATAAAAATGCAATTCGCACTAACTAATATTAATATTTAGAACAAAACGGCACCTTGTCGGCCGGACGTCGGGGCGAGTCTGCCGTGTTGACCAGCTTCAGCCAAAGCCTCGCTGCTTGAGCCATTGTGTTTTTTTTCCTTTCTCTCCAACGGCCCAATATGTTCCGGTATCATGTTCGAGTTTCTTGGAAGGCTGCCACGCCATTTAATTTGCTCTCAAAGACGTTCATATCTTCCGGTGTACTTTTAGTGCCAATGGTGCACTTACAGTGGCAATGGTGCACTTGCAGTGGCAATGGTGCACTTGAAGTGTCAATGGTGCACTTGTAGTACCAATGGTTTTTTCCTCACATAATGGACATGCAGTGTATGGGAGTTCGGGAAATCGCTTAGCAGACTCCTCCTGTTTTATCATTTTTTATTCGCAGTTACACATTCAACCTCCGATCGGCTCGTATTCCGATCATTTCGTTTACGCCCATTGCGCAACAACTCATCCATCGTTACAAGTAATATTCGAGCTTACAAATTCGAGTTTTATTTCTAGCTCAATCATCCTATGTTACATACTAAACGTGTTCGCTCGCAGCTTAAATTCATACGATGTCTGTCCATTTGTCGGAGGGTAACCAAGAAGAACAGCCGATGCACACATGTGCGCCATCCGATCAGACCACGTTCGGCCTTGTTTGGGCCTGCAATCTCTAAAGATAGTGCCGCGCGCGATCCTTGACCGCGCCAGCCTTACCCCGGCTCAGATAGGCCGCGAAAAATCCTCGACCCCGCGACACCGCCACAAATCTATCGTATCCTCCATCCGGAACAGCTATAATAATGATCTTGACAACTGTTTAAATGTGCGACTACTCTCGGAATTAAATCTAGAGGTGAAAAGACCATGCCAGTCTGATTTTCTAGATTTGGTTGAATGCATCGACAAATAGTGCTTGACAACCTTTCGTGTCCATCGAGGCATATTGATCTACAACCGCAAACTTCCTGGAAGCTAATAAATCGATTTCCGGCGTACCCTATTGTTTGAAAATTTTATGTGTTACCTCTAGAAGTAGATGCCACTCAAGTAAATGCTTTTTCCTGGAAAGCTGGTCTGCAATACTGTTCTGTTTGCTCGAAAGATATGAAACAATCAATGTTATTTCTAATGTATCGACTATTTGAAGAATTTGAAATATCAGATCGAGAAGGTCTGTCGATCGAATGCCGCTCTCCTTGTTGATATATGCCACCAGAGTGCAGTTGTCCGACTACACAAGAATGTGGGCTCCCTAAAGCTCTTAAAAGAACTCTGTTATTGCCGCAAAAACTGTAAACGGTTCTTTTTTATTCGAGTGCCATGGCTCCTGCGATCTCATTCATGAGTCTGATAGGTGTTTAACCGAGCTCTCCATCCTGAGTCTACCGCATGCGTTGTGAGGTAGTGTATGATTAGGCTCTTGTGTGATTGAGAAGTTGTAATAACAGTTCTCCTTCACCGAATCAATTCTGCCAGTAGCTGAGATCGGAAAAAACGTCTTTCCTATTGTCTGTCTTGTAAGAACTCCGTGTGAAATCTTTGGAGATATGGGCAGTGCAGACTACTTCTGTGAATTGCAAAGTTAGCAAAATTTAGACTTGCCAATAGGCTTTTAAATTGTTTGAAGGAATAATCTTTGTTTGATATAATTGAGCCCAAGATTATCCAGATAGATTCCACTTTGGAGGCCTGCAATGGCTCGGTCGGTAGGGCGACGGACTCGCACCCGGTAGACCCGAGTTCGATTCCTAGTCCCTGCTGATTGATACAAACACTAAAAGATGAAAAAAGTTTCATGTGCTTTGTTCTCAAATACATTGCAAGCCTCCATCGCTGATTAACGCTGATGGAGCTTAAATAGAGCGACGTTAAATAAAAATAAAAAAAAAGATTCCACCTTGGTTTTCAGTAAGCGTATAATGTTCGAATAAATATTCCAAACGAGGCCTAGAAATTCGATTTCCTGACACGGCTTTAAAATTTATTTTTATGCCTTGATGTGTCAACCTAGTAATTTCAGAAAATCTAATACCTTCGGAACTTGGGATATCAATATGGCTTTATCTTGGGAGGCCAATAAGAAATCAGGCTGAATTTCTTTACCTCAACATGGTTGTTCAAGCTTCTCAAATCGAAAATCGAATCATCTTTGCCCAAGGTTTTCTTAAATAAAAAATCTTGAAAGTAAAACTATGATCGGACGAGCTTGACTTTTCCAAAATTTTAAGTTTCTTTAGAAGTTGAATTTGAGCCGTCATTACAGGCGATTCCTCGTTTTGAAAATCGAAGCTCGCTAATTACGGGTTAACGGTGGTCTGAAAACTAGAGGAATTCGAGTTCTTGAAATAATTTTGAGGATGTGTGTCGGAGCTTTTGCATCTCTTCGTTTATCTTTAAATTAACGTACAAGGCCTTAAAAAAAATCTCTTTCGATCGAGAAGTTATGCTTTTTAAAAATCCTCTCGAAGAAGAATAGGGTGTCTTCTGGAAAGATCGCTTAGCTGAATAAGATGGCATGTTTAACTATACCTTTGTTCCACCTAAAGATTGCAGAAGTGCAGACACGGCTCTCTATTCGCTCTTAATAGTTAGAGTAAAGCAGGAGTGTTTGAAAAGTCGGAAATCCGGACTTAGGATAGGCGTGACTTCTGGATAGCGGAGACAGGTGCGTGATCTCGAGGTTAAAAACGTTAATAAATTTCAAAAAATTAGGTTTCTTAAGCAAAATAGCCAAATAAAGTCGCACTTAGCCGGCATAAAAACCGCAGTCGTAAGTGGGGGAAAAGCCTTTTAAGTACGACTATCAATCTTATGAATAATAATATAAATAACCGCTAATGACACGCTACTTAGAGAAGAAATGACTGATCACGCTACTATCGTTAACACAGAAGCGAAATAAGTTAATCTGCTTTTACAAATAAGACTTACGTATGTGGAAGAATGGTCATTCGTCGCTGGGTTGCAGATGCACCACTCAACGTCGCCTGTAGTCGATGCGTGCAGGAAGACGTCTCTTAGGACAGCGCAGTGCCAACGTCTTGGTTACGGGCACAGCCATCGCTGCACTGTCCCTGAAGTTTGACTGGACCTGGTTGCCGGCGATCGGACTGTCTGAGGTCGGGAACGGCTCAGAAGGTACCGCACGTACCTCCAGCTAGCCCGACAAAAGCTGATAGCTCTGAGCGGTTGCTGGTCCATTCGGCAGCTTATCGTGGCGGTGCACCTTGACTGGTGCACCAACGTAAAACTGACGTTCTGTAGAACGTTTCACAGCGTTCTAGCGGTGCTATTTCCCTTGGTGCTTGTGCACGCCATACACTCACACGCTCACACAGTAAAACGGTTCAGGACACCGTCTATCACACTCTAACGCGAACGGTCCTTGTCACTGCAATGGTCGCTACTTATATACAGAGTAGAGAGATCGAGTCTTGACTCCTGTTACTTGAGCAGAACTGGACTAGTTCTCTCACCTCTCCAGCGTGCTTCCGAGGAGGAAACGTCTTTGCGAAATTAGGCCTCGCCGTGGGGGACCAATCCTAGAGGAGGGAAAAGGAAAAGCGGTTTCCCGGCATGGCATATCGCAGCTGGTAAGCGCGCAGTTTAACCTTGCATGTCCCCATGTTGTTGCACTTTTTCTTGCGCAAACAGCCCTTAACACATGTGCACATCAGGAGCGTAAATGCCGCGAATACTCTCTTTCCAGAAACTATCTGTAAAATTTGCTCATAGTTTCTCATTATCACAGAATTTCCACCAAAGGAAATATTTAATTTATCAAAAATAGCTTGTGCGTTAATTGACTGAGGTCTGTAGAAGCCCAATCAACGAAACTCTGAAAGGTAATTTTGAGGAGATCTTTAAGTCAACAAAACCAGGAGACGCTAGACAGCTCTTCAAAGCTTGAGCATATCTAACCTTCTTTCAATTATTTGAACCAAAGTGTTACAAATTAACAATCACGTCTAAACGCTTTTTCGATGATGAAGCAATAGCTCGCTTCTCATCAACCAGCACTTTTCAACTTATCAAGTACCAAAATTCTAGTCACTGTGGGTCTGTTTAAGAAATCTGAAGGCACAAGGTGTCAGGGTCGAGACAGGAAGGATGGCGTGTCAATATTAATAGAAAAACAACTATTGGTTATACAGATATTTATTTTAATAGTTGAGTATTCCAGTACAACGTCTCAGACCACACGTCTTTGCCCGCCAATCCTGCACGATATCCTCGATAATGTTCGCCTCGTGTTTTGGAAATCTTCTCGGGCACGCTCTTAAAACTCCATCCGATTTCAGACGAATTCGCAATCTCACCGGGCAGCTCTGCGGATCCCGATCCGATTTCGGTGCCCCACGCAAGAGGTAATCGCATCCAGAACGATCTTCCTCTGCTCCTTCGTGAACAGGGGATTGGCAATGATCGACAGTTCTCCCGAGGATGCGTTGATGTTCATTAACGAATTAGTGAACAAATCATGGCCATCTTTGTTATCGAATTTTCATAGTGTCGACGGGCATAACCAGAACCGGTATGTTAAATTGCTCTCCATCGATCAAGGCTTTAATATCACCCAACGATTGCATAAGACTTGACTATTTCTAAATCCTCTTAACAGGCAGCTATCGCCGGAGCGATCGTTATAATCTACAAATGAAAGCAAGTTTTCTTTAATCAAGTTACAGGTACTACTTGTATCCAACAGAGCCTGTAGTGTAGCCTTCGCCGTTTGAACAGTTCTATAGAAACTCGATGGATTTATTGGAGTCGTTAATGTATCAATATTCATCATACTTGGCTCTCCCACACCGCCTACCGAGTTGTTATTGTTTTTGTTGGTACAAAATCGAGCGTTATGTCATTCCAATTCACATTTGGAACATTTAATTGATTGCTTGTTAAGAGACTGAGTTGTTGTTTGTTTACAGCACCGGCTATCTGTTGACTAGTCTCTCGGCGTGATAATTGCTCGGTCTTGTGACCTTCTTTCTTGCAATTATAACAAGTCAACAACACTCAAAATTTTCCGACCAAGCCATGACTAACCGCAAGTTAAGTTCTAATTGTGAAATGATCAAGACCCCGTATGATATGCGGGATAACTTCAGCATCCAGTAATTCTGCTTGCCTCGCCAAACTAAGTTTATCGATATAATAGTTCTCCAGTCGCTCGCGTCGATTCTATTTCCGGGCGCGCATTCGCTCCATGATCCTAGCCACATCCTTGATTTCGCCAAAAACCTCCTCCAACTTGATTTTCAGTTCTACCCACGTTAATTCTCACAAATTTTCTTGTGTATCGTGCCATCTCCGTACTCGATCGGAAAACTTGTTTGTTGCTAGCATTTTCATGGCGTCATCTTGCACGTGGTACGCTGCCTAGATACTTCCAATTTTTTTTAACCACATTTCCACCGACACGGAACCCTTTCTGAAACTAAGAGTCGAAATTTGAGATGCAAAATCTCAACGGGTGATTTCCCGTTGTTCATATGAATTCCTGTTGATCGAGTTTGGTCTAATGCTGCTTTATTGGTACGTTATGCCTCCTCTCTCGACTTGATGATCTCACGGTCTCGTGCTTCCAATAGCTGTCATCTGAGAGAGCTGCGAAACCATAGCATCCAGCGTCTGGCATAACTGTAAATAACCTTCTTGCTGTATTGCAATCATGTTTCTCATGTACTCCTTCATTTCCAAACCAGTTATTTACCCTCTTATTTCAGTAATTATCCCACTTCTGAGCTGAAAGGGTCGAGGCAGGAAGGATAGCGTGTCAATATTAATAGAAAAACAACTCTCGGTTATAGATATTTATTTTGATAGTTGAGTATCCCAGTACAACGTCTCAGACCACACTGTAAATTACAATCTATTCGGCGAACTTATAATACAACCCCCTACCAATCGCACTTACTATCGTGCGACACGATCGCAGTTGTCAAACAGCTAACAAAGGCATATTGTTAGAAGTTGAAACAAAAATCTCCAAACGAGCAGAAAAATTTAAATTGATAATAATAGCTAAATAGTTTATTTGTTGGTGCATCTGATGCATCTCTCGAATTGACGTCTCTTGCTCGAAGAAGGATTTTGAACTTCTTCGTTGTCCGTCGAAATTTCCTTCTAAGAGTCGGATATGGTGCAAGCGGATCGTACCCTGCTAGTATTTTGTTCACTCATTTTTAACACGATGAAGATCACAAATTATAAAGAAAAATGATTAATTCAAACTTTTTTGAAAAAGCTCTATCTTTTTGATGTCTTAATGCGGCGAAAAAACTCATTGCTATGAAGACAGACGCATACGCTACGCGATAACGATCTCCTGGTAAAAAAAAGTATAATTAAAACGGGTAATTAAGGTAAAAAAATTAAGTTGAAGGCTAAAAGTTCAATAACTTCTCTCATAAAGATACCGTGTACCCGGCCTATAACATTTAATATTTTAATTTCACATTGAGTCATTTTGTTTTATGAATATATGACCAAGATATGTCGTTCAACGACCCTATATATTAAGTGTATATTACTTAATCTAAAATATCTGAAGAATTATATGACTCGAAGGACCTATACAAACAACTCAGTTTATTGTTTATAATAAGTAATATTTGTTCCAAATTTCAAGTCGATTTGATTCAATTTACTCCTGTTATTGTAAAAACAAAAAGGGTCTATTTTTAAACAAAAAATTTTTTTGCGGAAAATAATCCATACAAAGACTTAAGATATTTTACTTTACAAGATATTTTACTAATAATATAAAACAACTTCAGTAAATTTTTAAAAAAGTTCATGCATTATTTTTCAAAATGTGATTTTTTTAACGTTTTGCAATGTAATTTTAAAACAAAGGCAGCTGGAAATAGGATTTTTTTTCAAATAAAAGGAAAATAAAATTACTACAAAACTAACACAAGATTTAATAAATCCCGCGTATAAAATTAAAAAATGATTGAAAACCTAAACTTCATAATTTTTCAAGTCACATAATTTTGATTTTTGACAGAACTGCTAGAGTTATTGATAACGACATACGTACATATCATACACACACACACACACATGACATACAGGCATTTCAGAAAAATTACATTTTTAGACCCCTGATAACCTTAAACAAACTTCTAGTAGTTTTCGGGAAAATAATTTTTTTATTCAAATAGAAGCTTCCTCTACGAGAAAGCAATAATAGGTTTTTTCCTCGTGAGTCGAGATTTTTTCTGCTAACTATTTAGTTTAGTTTTAGTTTATTTCATTTTTTTATCCAACGATTTTGTATTATTAATCTTCTAAAAGTACTGTAACGTCAGGCCGTTTACTATGAATAAAATTAATTTTTTTTCTCGTATGCTTTTGCGTGTTCAATACGTAACTTAAATTTTAACTCCGTGAATGAGCAAAGGGAGAGCATTCAGCTGAAGCGGCTGGAGGACACGTGAAAATACCCGTCCCTTTGTCGCGCGCTTTCCGAATTTTACTCCGAAAGATCGTAAAGTTTTTTTTGAGTAGGTTTAGATATAGAGTAAAGGAGCCGCGGAATTCTGTCTACATCCTGTTGCATGATTTCATCCAAAAGTTTTCTACTTTTAGAAGCTAAAACTTTTGCCATATAGAAAAAATTCAATAATTATTTTTGTATAAATGAATTAAGAAAATAACAGCATGATAGGAAAATTTCGCAGCTTCTTGAAACCTCCCGCACACTTTTTGATTAAAAACGTAGTTACCGCGCAATCATCGAAAATATCCCAAAGTTTTGAAATTATAAATTAGAAAATGAGATAAATAGTCGAAAAACAGTTACCTGAATGAACTTTAGTAAATCAATTATATAGTCCACAATTAAATAATGCCCCTTTTTCATTCCATATTATTTAAACAACGAATTGAGTTAATTATTTAAGTTACTAATTGTAAACATGTAGGATTAGAGATTTTCGCGTAAAATATGTTAAATATTAAGAAACTTGCGTTATTATTAAGAATTAATTGTAACAATTTTACGTAACAAATAAATTAATAATTATAAGAAAATCTGTAATGAAAATGGTACTTGGAGAGCCATCTAACGAGATAGGGCCCAAACTCTTGAACGCGTGCCCCCAATTCTCACCACGCCCCTGAACCAATTAGGGCCCGAAATCCGAAAGAGAAAAGGAGGGAAAATCTCAGTCAGACAATTAGAATTTACTGGCATTTCCACTCTTCCCAAATTTTAAGGGACTGAAAGAGGGATTTTCCTCCCAACCACCCCCAGGGTTTAAAAGGGCGTGCGCAAACGAAAATCGCCCACTCTCTCGCTCCTCGCCAGTTTCATAAGTTTTACTACATTGTACGAAGTTCGTCCAAGTGTCAGGTCCAGACTCTCCAAGTACCAGTCAACTCCATTGAATAAAACAAAAGTAAGTTTAAACAAAATTTTTTATTGCTATCTTTCCTCTTCCTTTCTATTAAAATAGTTAGACCGGAATTCGAAAAAACAAGTCTTCGAAGAGTATTTCAACAAGGATTGGGATACTTTTCTATAAGACAGTCGCGCCGCTAAAGAAAAATTAAATTCTTTTATGTGACAATTCCAGCAAGGTCTGGGATATTCACATGCAAGTCCCGATTCCATTGGATCCTGGTGTTTGATGGGAGACTTATAGTCCAATTTTATTTTTCTCTCTTTCAACGCGAAACGTGAAATAGAAAAGCTCTAATACTCCAATTGCTCGTCCTGGTTTAAGCGTACGCACGCAAACCAAATAGAGCACCTGAGAAAACGTCCGCCTAGACGTACCTGAGATAGTGACCCGGACGTCACAGTACTAAAGAATTATAAAATCTCAATAGGTTATTATTCACTATTACCGCTCAACCTCACGCCTTCAACACCTCATATCCGCAACTTCAATTATCTTTCACTGCATTATGACAAACTTGTCAATACACAATGTATTTCTTTTCATTGCGATCAAATTTGTAGAGCATCTTTTCGATTTTCATTGCTCAAAAAAATTAAATTGATGACTCTTATGCTTTCTATTGGTATCATGAGCTTTCTTATTATCTGATAGTTTTTGTAAATTTTTTTCTTAGTATACTTTTTGTAGCACTCATTGTTTATATGATAGTGAAATTCAGTTGAAAAATAATAGAAAACATTACGTGAAAAAATGTTATTATTCATCACTTTTCTTCACAAACAGAACATTTGTATTTTTTAATGTGAGTAATTTTTACAAAATAAATTGTTTTGGTGCACAATAAATTCTTTTTTAAATAAGTCGATGTTTATACAATAAAACAGCTTATGTGTGACTTAATAAAAACGGCTTTAGCCTATCAGCGGCGATAATTCATTCATTAAATTAATATTAATACAATTGAAAATATTTATCATTTTCTAGCATTCACTTCAAATGACGAAAAATCAAATCTTAGCACATATTAGTTGCATGTTTTATTTTTTGTCATCTCTTCTCAGAGCTCGTAATACTATACACTCTTGTTTCTCGCAAAATGAGCCATTAATTTTCTCGTTATTACAGATTATACACAAGGTATCTTCCATAAATACGGGTTTCTAACTATTTTTCAATTAATTATAAAATAAAAATGCACATACTATTCTCGTACAAATAAAATTTGCGTTAGAACAATCACACTTGAGCAAGCTCATAAACAATTAGTTAAGATATGCGACTTGACTATACTTCAAATATAGCAATCCAGCAAATTCAAAGTTTTATTAACTGTATTGAAAATATATTCTATCAAAACTTTTGACATAAGATATTTGCATTAATTCGTTCTAGTGTGAATAAACCCGATATATACCAAAGTCCTCGTCCTTACACTTTGTAATTTTTTTTTCCATTCATCTAATATATCTTCGATACTTATTAATATTTTGGCATTTTGAATATGTAAAAACAGGCTTTACTTTTCGGTTCGAAAAAGTAAGATGAATTGTTAGTTCCTGTAACTGTAGATATACTACTACTACCAGTTAATGAATTAATGTTTAATTGCACTGGTGAATTGTGCACAAGACAATCCTATATCTACCTTAAATCAGGCATTTTTTGTTCATTTTGTGAATGCCAGAAATCAAGAACTTTTCAATATTTTTTTATTTTACAAAAAGGTACATACTTGTTATTGAATAGAAAATCATTTGACACAGTTACAGTTCCGGTTATCTCCGTAGAAAAGAATGTGACTATGCTCAAACATTTGAACTTTAGAAATTCACCCCATTATTAGTGAGGAAGCGATATCTTTTTTTAAAATCGGTTTCTTAAAATTTTGAAAACTATGGCATACAGATGGTACTCGTAGCTTAATTAGAGAAAAAATTATAAGCGTTTCAACAATTAAACTTTTTGCAACAAATTTATTCAGTTTCTTTACCATATCTTCGAATGCAGACACAATTAATTAATTAATCGAATTAATTGGAGTTGAGAAATCCAAGTATACGTCATGTTGCCTAGGATAACGTTACAATTAAAAATGCCTTATATGTGCTTGCGTATTAGCATATCAGCACCTTAGAGAGAGAGCTACTTCCCTTCCATCTAGTAAACTATATACTTGCCTCGACCACTACCGTGGTTACAAATAAACTAGTGTCCGTATGTGTGTAGACGATAAATTTCTAACTTGTGACTTACTAGTATACGTACTGCCATAGTTACCATGGCCATATTATAAATTGACCGCAGAGCTTATCCAATTTGTAACTATACTTTTGCATTTGCATAAACCTAACCACAAAAATTGTTTCGTCGAACATCTCATGCAGTAATATTAAATTAGTGTTATATAAGTTTCAGATCTTTAATCCAAGATTAATGTTTGTGCAATTACATTTGATATTAAATTTATTCGAATTATATATCTTTACAATTAGATTCATATTCAACTTATTGCATTGACAATCACGTAGATCACATAAATTGCAATAGTTAATTTTTCAATCATTCTTTACCATGTCGAAGATCACTGTACGCGAGAATTTAGCCGATATTTTTTGTTTAGAAGATATTAAACCACCCATCGATAGTTTTTTATCTGGAAAATATAAAAGGTAACAAAGTGCTATATACACATAAATTAAAATATCAATTTTAATACTTATTATTATAGTACTTAACATCGTTTTTAAACTTGAGAACATCTTTCTTTAACTAGTAATAATAAGCATGTAGCCAAAACATTACTATGAATTATTGATTTATCGTGATATACCATTATTTTACTAATGTTTATTCTCTTATAGGAGTTTTGCTTTTAAAACTATCAAAGATAGACTTCCTGTGATATTAACTCAAATAATTGATACACTCAGCCGCGAAAAGGATAACATAACACAAAAATATGGTGCAGTAAGTAAATTTTAAAGTAAATAATCTAATTATTATTCATTAAGACCATGGATTAATTAATTGTCATGTTAGTCTTATGGTAAATATTTGATATTTGGATCTTACTTTGATAAAAATAAATAGTATGGTCTTTTGTTAAGGGTGCTGTAGAGGATATTAAGCAGGTGATTGGGGGTATAAGTAAACTAAAAAATGAATTAGTAACAAATAAGCCCCTCCTGCTTATTGAAGGATCCAAATATGCTTTCGATAATGATGCATCAGTGTGGAATAATAAAATCGAACAACTACAAAAAGCAAAAAAAGAAACTCAAACTTGGTATAATACTATTTGGCTTATATGTGAATGCTATATGTACCGAAGAGTAATCCAAGAACTAGAACATACGTAAGTTTGACAACTGGTATAATTATCAATTATATAACATTTTTTAAATTATTTTTATAACTTATTCTAGAAATTACTTAAAAACTTATGATCCATTTCTAATTCAAAAAAAAGAAAGTTATTTTCAATCATTGAAAAGTATGAATTTCGTGTCAGAACATATTATGAAATTAATCAATACAAGCAGTAATTTTAATACAGAAGAACTTCAAAATAATTTTATAACTTTCTTAAGACTCAGCTTATGGGGTAACAGGTAAGAACATTTAATAATCCTGTTATTTAATGAGAGAAGTGTTAAATTCTCTGAATTTTTAAAGTATTATATTTTTAGATGTGATTTATCTTTGAGTAGTGGAGAATTAATATCACAAGAACATAATCCACTGAATTTGTTGGAATCTCTTAATAACAAACTTTTAATAGATGATAGCCGAAAAGTTTGGAATCTCCTAGATATTTGCTGTTTAGACAAAATGGATAACATTATAGATATTGTATTGGATAATGCTGCCTATGAATTATTTACTGATTTATGTTTAGCAGCATATCTGATAACATTTAAGTTTGCTAAAAAGATAAGATTTTATGTCAAACAGTACCCTTGGTTTATCAGCGATGTTACAACCAATGATTTTGAATGGCTTATTGAATCTATGGTGAAAGCAGAGAACTCTGATATTCATACTTTTGGTAGTTATTGTGAAAAATGCTATAAAAATAATATATGGACGATAGAGGTAACTATGTAAAAATGCTATTAATTAATTCGAATACACTTTAAATTATACCTAAATAATTAATTTTTTTACAGAAAGAATCATTTTGGACAGAACCTTTTGATTATTCTGAAATGAAAAATGAAAATCCAACATTGTACAACAAATTAGCAGAAGCTAAATTAGTTATATTCAAAGGTGATCTTAACTACCGGAAACTTTTAGGTGATATTAATTGGAAATATACAACAGAATTTGAGGATGCTTTACGAGGTTTCAAACCAACGAATTTAGTTAGCTTAAGAACATTAAAAGCTGATTTATGTGTAGGATTGCAATCTGAAAAAATTAAATCTTTAGATGAAAATGAACCTGACTGGATGATTACAGGAAAATATGGTTTAATTCAAAGCTATATTCACTAATGATTATAAAAATTAGACTGTTTTTTCAATTTTAATTTTTTAATGCATTGTAAATACATTAAATGGTATATAAAATATTGCAGTGATATTTAATCTATCTCTATAAAAGTGTTGTTTATTTTCTAAAATATTTCAAGAGATTTAATGTTATTCTATGAAGGTAAAAAAACTTACTTTATAAATAATGACTGATTATAAATCCAGTTTTACCAAAATATTTCTAGTAATATAAAATAAAAGTTATGTAAATTTTGGATCTTCAAAAATGATTCATTAATATATTTTTTACAGAAAAAATGTTTATTATATTTATTATTTTTATTTATTACATTTATCCTTACGATATATTTAATAATAGTAATAATGTAATAAGTAACCTTTACTCGTAAGTATATTATATATCTTTTTTATGTAAACTTTTGTACAATTACTTCTATTCCGAATGAAGAGGTCGACATTGAACCTAACATTTACATTAACTGATATTTTTTTACAATAATTCATCATAATATCTCTGACAATGATTTTCAAAATGTATAAGCTTAATTTTCAAGTTCCTTTTTGTATTTTTTCAAATACTTGACAATTATTTCACATTTGATTTCTATATCCCTTAAAATCCAATTATTATATTTTTTGAATCAATGTATAAAAAGTTAAAAATTAAAATATTTCTATAACGACCAATTTCTCTAGGAATAATATTTGACAATTTAAAAATACTAAAATTCAAATTCAATATAAAATGAAATAAAAAACGTTATCATTTGAAACTTGTGCATTAGTGTGACATTCATACATGTAATTGCCGATATCCCATAAAAATCGTTAAATTATCAAAAATGGCAATCCTATTCATTTGAATAAAAATAACGTGCAGTTTCGAAAAATCAACTATAAATACACGACGTCATAAATTGAATGCTGACTGACATATTTGAATTAAACTTAATTTTTTTAATAGTTCATGAAATGTTATATGTTCCAACTATTGTTCAAACAAAATAGTCACTGGAATTTTTTCCTCATCACTTACAAGAATTGTAGCAAAAGGTATCAATTCTAGTTATAAAACAAATTATTGGTCGCAGAGATATTTCAAAATTTCTTTATATTAAGAAAATAAGAGAATCAACATAATAACAATTTTGATTTTTACTAATCCCTGATACTGAAATATTTAACCAGATTTAGATAATAAAAACTGTACACAACAATAGTCAAATCAATCGACGGCAATTACAAGCTTCGTTAATATTAAAAAATGATTTAATTTTTTGCTAAACTGCAGAAACAAATAATTACTCAAAGTTGTATGAACTTCATATATAATACATTACACGTTATTGAAAATTACATCGTACAGTATATTTCGAATGATGAAATTTTTTTTGTTTTAATTAAGGATTAACCATTTGGTAATTTTAATAGTGTTTCTCTGCGTTCGAAAGAACTTCCAAAACGAAGTCTGCTATTGAATATTATTTTGATTTAAACAAATCTTTGAATGAGTTTTAAAGAAGCAACTTTCTTTACGTAGTGTTAATTTAATTGGTTCGTAAGCCGAACTTGTTTTATCCATGATTGCACTTCGTAATATACTTTTCTTGTCTCAGAAAAGATTTCATAGCATCATCGATTAATAAAAAGGTGTTACTTGGTAAAAGCTGCAAAAACAGCCCAGAGGACCGGATTGGCATTAGATTTTGTTGCTTCGGATTCAAAATCAAGGTCAAGTAACGTTCTTACTCGGCGCATTGCTACCTCATAGTCATCATCTGACAAAGGCGCGAATGCATTTTCGAGGACGTCTGCTGCATGTGCAAGAATTATCAATGCCAACGTGCGTCGATCCATTCGACCTGCATCATTTACCCATCTACTCAACACTGCATCTTGAATCTGTAAAGAAAATAGGTCTACCATTATTATCAATTTTATAATGTACCTAAGAATATTTTTACAATATGCAATGTTTTTATGTATATCTGCTAAATGGAACATGTTAATTTTTCGGAGGGTCATAAAGACTATTTGCAAATCTCGTATCTTCATAGATTTCGTTATTCTGAAACAACTTGAAACTTACCATAGATATATGCTTCAACTACCATTTTTTAATTAATTTCGAGGAGTAACTGAGGTTAACATTTACAAAGTTTATCAGTAATTAAACGGGAATAACAAAATCTAAGAACCAGGTACCTGTCACATATCTGCAGATATAAAAACGAGTAATGAGTTTACTTCACCATTTAATCTTGAATAAGCAGAGAAATATGGAGAACGAACCATACATCAATACATAAGTGTAATAAATGTTCAAAAATAGTTTTTTTAACGTATATACCGTTGAATCGTCATTATATCATTGTTTAATAGTACAAAATTTACGGATTTTTATACTAAAAAGTTGCACTCAAGAGATCCAAATTGATCCACATTTTATTAAAACCATTCATTCATTTACATTTTTTACGATGCGTTATCATTATTATTATTTAAAGCTAAATCTTGTAGCAAATTCAATTTCTTCGTTTGCATATTTTTATATCTCTGGAAAAGCATTTCTGTATAACAAAGTTAGGGCTTTGGTATGTAGAATATTAGTTAAAAGAATATAGTACTGACGTAGTACAAAATTTTTTAAATCATTAAATTGCCATCCATCACATAAATAAGTATAGGTGCATTTCTTATATTCTTGATTTCACGAAACTGAGTCTAAATTGATAAATTTACTATAAGAAATAATTTTTTCAACACAAATTCAACTACCATTCCCATATAAATATTTGTAAACAAAATAATATATTTACATTTCGGATAAACCTTAAATAGGAATATTTATCAAGTAGAGATTAGGTAGACATCAAGGTAAATATTTTTGGAAGCGTGTAAAAAGTATTTGAAAAAAATGAATTACATTAAATAAAAGCCTGTCAGCTGATCAATTACCTTTCTCACTAGTCGAGTTTTCGCAAGGTTATCTGTTAATGGGTGAGTAGTCATATCAAAAAGAAGGAAATTTTGTTTTTCTGTTGTTAAAACTCCTTTTTCAACAAGATTTTTTGCAAGCCTTTCTCGAACATTTTTTAACTGATAACGTAATTTTAATGGGTTCCATGTTTCTCCTGAAATTAAAGAATCAATCAAAAAATGAACTTGAAATCAGTATTTTAAATTAAAATAAATTTACACTGATATATTTTGAAAAATGAAAAATTTTCTTACCACTCAAATATTCTATCCAACTTTGTACTGTTTCCGGAGGATCAGTTTCTTTGAGGTGCTTTAATGCCTCATCCAACAAGACATCACCAGTAGGCGCATTATTTTTCAATAGCAGTTTTCTTGTTAATAATCCCCTTTTTCTCATGCCAGCCTTTTCGAGTTCTACACGGTTTCGAAGTCCAAGTTCTGCTAAAATACAACCTCTCAATCCTGAGCTTATACAGTCATTCCAGAATGAGGTATAGCCCTATAAAATAAGATGAATTATTACTGAATTATTGAATCTTTATCTATACTATATACAAACTTATAACTCATGATTTTAGAATTTTTCTCCATCAACAAATTTCTATCTACAAGTAATAGTCATACTTGTAATTACAACAATTATTTGACTTTTGTATTTATTATTAAATATTGCCATTGAAAAGCATACTGTGATAAAAAATAACTAGGAGGTGAATGACAAACTCATTTAAGCAAAGAATAATTGCTGTAGATAGAAATCTATTTAAATAAAAATTTGTTTTTAATATAAATTTTGAGTATTAATATAAAAGATTATATTTAATAAAAATAATTCAAGTTAAAAAAGTTAAATTAGAGAAGACCTTATTAATTATTGTTTTAAATTTGAATATTTATACATATATGTTTCATCGATATATAAAGATGCTTACAACAAACTAGTCGAAGACTACTATCAAGAAAAAACGGAAGTTGTATAGATAAGATATAAAAAAAAGAACAGTCCTAGAAATATGATGGCAAAGTAACTTGTAATTAGTTTAAGTTAAAGAGGAAGTGAAATATAGATAAACGACAAACCTCTTTATCTTTAAGACCCAGTAAGAGAACCTCTTCCATAAGAGTGAGCCTTGTTTCCTTGTCACTGTCATCATCGAGAGCCGGATTGGAGTTAAAATCTTTGACAGAAGAGCCATCCAAATCCTGAGGAGACTGTCGCTCGGAATGTGCACCTTGGGCCTCCCCCGAGGTTTCCTGGTTGCCGGATCCGTTGGCGCTTGCTGTGCCACGACGTCGTTGTACCAGGCCGTCTGCACGATTCATCTTGATCGTTGGTCAATCGTCCCCTATGAAAGATAGCAGCGCTGGCAATGGAGGAGAGACAACTGGAAAGTCAACCTGGTGACTTGTTCATCTGCTATTGCGCGCTTACTAAATCAGTAGCCCGGTCGACAACCACAACTACGGGAACACACGAAACCGTGCTCAACAGCGATCAAAGATCTGCTGTTGGCACTGGCACTGTTAGTTGTTGATGCTCGTCGCTTCCGCGATACGGCATACCTATCTCGCCAAGATGGCCAGCAGCAGTAGCAGCAGAAAGCGATCGCAACGACGGCCCTTGCGACACGAACTTCACAATGTTTGTCCTTCACACTCTCGCTGTTGTTTCCAAAAAAGTAGTAAGGTTTCTTTCCACCTTAATGCTTGCTTCCGCGATACACTCTTTACTTCAAAGCTTACTCCTTGTTACTGTAGTCCTACCGTCTGCTACATTTACACCTCGTCGACGCGCATTTCTCTTCACTTCTCAATGTTGCTCCTTCTCTTTCTCTTACCTACACATATTCACATTATTTCTATCCATCGCAGCTGTACATTCTGACACTCGCTGCCGCTGCCATTGCTGCTTTTTTAATCAAATGTTCAATAATCTTACTTTATTGGCTGCGCTCCTGTACCCTCACCCTCTTATCGGGAATAAATTGGATACCTATATGCTTGCTTCACTCTATATCTATGAAGTCATGAAAACCCAACCTCAATTAGCAGACAGTGCCATCCAGCAAGTGGTGACCATATATTCTATACTGTAGTCACAGTGGAGGGCAAATACTGATACGAACAAGAGATACAACCATATTGTGGACGCAGCCACAATTGTATACCAACTCCTCACACCACTCCATGGACGTCGAACGACACCGACAAGTGCCGACAGCAAGCCAATATTAGAGCATGCGCAATTTATTTGGAGAATCCTCCAATTTTGAAACATATTTTTCTACTTTTTGCATTTACTTATAGGATTATTTTTATTTTTCCTCTTTTACATAGTTAAAATTTTTATTATTATATATTTTTTATTATTATATTTAATTTTATGAATTTATAGTGCGAATTCCTTTGTTATTTAGTCAGGCTGAGCATTTTTCTACTCACGCTATGGGTTGAGTCACGAGTATTAAGATTATAGAGTTATTAGTTATTTTATAGACCTATTAGAGTTCTTTTTCTATTTAAATTTGGCACGCAAAAGAGGATTTTATGTGCAGGTGCCCGCTTCTAGATAATCTCATAATATTGATACTCCAAACTGTTCAATTTAAAAACAAATTCATATTTATTATTTATAACGTTAGATCTATCTCTTTCCAATTTTTCCACACTGAAGGAATATTCCTATGATGTTCTTATTCTGTGTGATTTTGAAGAACATCACAGGAATATACCCTCGCAGTAATAAAAGGCCTTTCCAAACCGCTGATACACACACACACACACACACACACACACACACAACAGTACGACTCTTGTGGTGTGCGAGTCAGGGAAACTATGTATTTAAGACTTCATGATGCGAGTAGGACAAAAACAGAAGAGAGAGCAGAGTAGAGCAAGAGAAAGAGAGGAGAGAAGCATCCCACTGACTCTTAAGAGTACGAAGTTTTCGTTCCTTCTCCCTCTCTTCCTCTTTTTCGAGTGCGGCGTGGTTCAGTCAACGAACTACACCGCATCGCATTCAGCAGCAGAAGCTGCGTAAACTACTTTTTGAGGAGGAAAGAACCGATTCCTCCTACTGTTTTGAGGTTGAGTTGGGAATATTTATTGCTGCGCCGTGTCGGTCGCGTGATATTTTATAAATTTAAGTGATGCTGATATTAGTTGTACCTGACTGAAAACGAACAATTTGATGGCAACCATATTATTGTCCACATAGATAAGTTACTTTATCATCAGCAAAGATAGGAAAATTTGAAAAAGTAGACGTAAGCTTTGGATTAATAGTTGTAGCTATGCTTTCCTCTCAAAATTGTGCCTTGGAGCAGGCGTGTAAACCGTCCTCTGCCGATGCTGAACCCTGCTCCCTCCAGATTTTAAGTCAGTTTGAGAGATTTTACCAAGGCCGCATTGCAGAAATAGAAGCAAACGTTAAAATTACAGATACCCAACGAAATGAGGTATTTTATTTGTTTACATATATTATGGCATATGTTTGTTGCCTGCGTGTGTATGTATGTATATATATATATATATATACATATGTATATGTTTATTCTTACATTTTCTTTTTAATAGTTTTTTCTTTTTAATTCTCCATTTAGTTTATTAATCATATGAATGTTTTCATTGACATTATCAATGCCAATTATCTTTTGATTTATTTTCAATAACTGTGTTCATAGTGAAAAATTATTAAAAGTATGTAGCTTATTATATAAATATTATTCTAAAAATTTGTTCAGATTCATTTTGTTTAAGAAATATATTTTTTAAATAATAGTATTTATATATTTTTCTAAAATTTATAAAACTCACAACATTGTAGTAGATTGCAGCAGATAAAAATAGATTCCTTAGAGAGATTTAAATAGAACACATTTTCTGGAGAGCTTTTTAGTACTCTACGAATCAAAATGAAATTCTTGATTATATTTAATGCTTTAATAATTCCATTTCAGTCTAAAATGAAAATAATGTCAGATTGGATCAGAGATTTAGGAGAACAGAATACAATGTTAGTACAAATTGTCCATGATTTAGAAGAAGCTACTGTTGAACGAGTGAAATTATTAGAAAATAAATTACAAGAAACTTCAAATCTGATATCGCACAACATGATGAATTCAGATAAGCCTGGAGAAGTATGTTAAAACTCATCAAATGGATATAATAAATAATTGTATTAAAATTGATTATTGCGATATTAATAGATGTTAATATTTTCTTATTTTATGTATACAGGATTTGAATGCACTGTCAGGCCGTATATGTGAATTAGTTGAAGAGCAAGATAACATGAAAACCAAAATTGATTTTTTACATAAAGATATTGATAATCTACTCGAATTCATTAAGCGTGGTAGAATAGAAAATAATTGGGATCTTGAAGGTATAACATTTTTTGCAATCCAACCTTCAGATATTCCTGCACCAGAGGAGTAAGTTATAATTATATCATTAAAATAATAATTAAGAAAAAATTCACTGCTATATTACTATTTTATTTTTCAGATGCACCTGTGGGGAAG
This sequence comes from Phymastichus coffea, assembly GCF_024137745.1. Lineage (NCBI taxonomy): Eukaryota > Metazoa > Arthropoda > Insecta > Hymenoptera > Eulophidae > Phymastichus > Phymastichus coffea. The sequence continues at coordinate 486,466 of NW_026706877.1, read as the reverse complement.
TAAGTTCAAACTTCATTTCATATTTTACAAATTAATAATATAATATAATTATAAGGTGGACAATCTACTTTAAAAAGTATTAAGCTAAAATTCAAATTATATATAATAAAATGTAGTTAAAGTGATTTCCATGGACAATCTTAAAGATTGTTGGCTAAACTCTTCAACCATTACTTAAATATAGAATTCAAATTACTTACTTAATACTGAATTAAGAATTCAAAGAAATTAATACACAGTTTGCTACTAATGCTTGTCGATTACTGCATATCATAATTTAAAATCAGTTATAATTTAATCATTTGATACAAGTTATGAAAGAAGAAGGAATAGGAAATAATTGAAAATACGTATTTTGACCAATTATAATTGTGTACCAAATTTTTCTGCAAGTCTTATAAATGTTCAGTAAATTAATTATTTAACTTGTGAAATATTTGTTAGACATCAAAATTAGTTACACTGTAAAGTTTTAAAGCTTATCAAATCAATTGATGCCAAAATAACATTACTAAATGTATGTATCTGAAATGAAAAAAAAATGTTTCATTATTTAAACAGTAAAACAACAGATTACATAAATATTCAAATTACATAACACGTAAGTTACAATATTTTATTTTTACATTGCATTGATCACTTCAAATGAATATATACTATAATATGAATCAATATAAACAAGATATTAAGAATAAATTTAATTGGTTAAAAATTTACTCTTAAGAAGATTATTGTAATATTAAGATTTTCAGCTTGACAAATAGTAAAGAAAGTTGGCTAGCTGAAAAAGATTTAGAATTAAAAAAATTAAATGAACACTTACTCGATAATCAGACAAAATTTAGTAGGCAAATTCATGATTATGAATGTAAAATCAGTAAACTACAATTAGACATTCAAGAGAAATGTCGAGAAAACGAAAAACTTAAAACATGCTATTCAATTTCACAAAAAGTTTGTGTATTGTTATTATTCTACCTTTAAATATTAATTATTAATCAAAATAATGACAACATTTTATGCAGGACTCCATTGAGACACATAAAATATTAGCAGATGAAATAGCTCAGAATCATGACTCACTTTTAATATTGAAAAATAAAATTCAACTGCTTGAAGATGAACTTCAATATTCAAAGGATGTTATCTCTTTTAAGGATGAAATAATTCAACAACTAAAAAATGACATAAAAACAAACAATAAAAAGGTAACTTGAACTAGAGTTGTATTTGTGATTTTGCAATTTTTCTTTTACAAACACTATCATACTTCAGTTTCTTATTTCAAAGTGCATTTATTGAATGAATGAAGTTTGGAGGTCGGTATGCAATTGACCTTATAATAGCGCTATATCTAATATTTACAATAACATTTTTTTAAGAACAAAAGTTGCCGCTACATTTTTTTTAAATTCGTAAATTTATAACATTTTTAGTTGAACATTTCCAAGCCAACACGTGTTCGATGCACTGAACAGATTCCCTCTTCTATATATTTATCTGCTTCATATAAAAATGGAGCATCTATTGTTCATATCAACAATATATCTGAACATAAATGTTATGAAAACTACAATGATTACAAATTTGAAAGAAAATATAATCCTAAATTTCAAGAGAATCAGTCTACAAGTTATCAACAAAGTAAATGTTTTCAGAAATCTAAAGAAACGATGAATCGTATAAGACAAGAAAAACGGAAACTTGATCAAACTATATTATTAGCGCAATCGAAAATATGTCCCTGCAATTAAAAAATGAAAATTGAAGCATATTTAAAAGTTTCGTCAATATTTTATTCTTTTTAATAAATCTGTGAACAGTTGCTGTGTTTTACTTTACATTAAAAGAACACTTAAATCCTCAGAACGTTTCAAATTTTATATAAAATTCATAATGGAATTTATAAAATGTAAAAACCATATTTCTTTTAGCATTATTGCTTTTTCATAGAATTTGATTAAAATTTTAATGCATTAATATTCAATTCAATAACATTTTAATATCTAATTTATAATACTTTTTCAATTAGTACGTTCATAATCAAGTCGTCAAATATTCCGGGTTATTTGTTTCAGATCTCCGGTTCGGTTAGAAAAGTAAGGATGACTACAGAATCTTGTCAAAAGGTAAGTTTGGTTGTTCAAAAATGTTCATGCATGCCTTTTGAGTAGGGACATCACTCATAATAATGTACCTTTTAGCAATAAAAGATCTATTGATTTTTCGCTTGAAAACTCTTTCATGGATTAAAATAATTTAATAGATAACGATAACTATTTACAAGCTTGTAATAGTTGCAAAATATTATTTTAGTTTAATTTCATTTCAGTTTAAAGACGGAACAATGGAAAATAGATCACATGCTACTATAGAGCAATTAGAAGAACTTAAAAACTTAATTGCTACAAAAGACAATGAAATAACAGAACTCAAATCAATTTGCAATAAAAAATGTAACGTGGAAAGTGCCAACATGGTATATAATTGACTAATTTACTAATTCAGCATGAAGCTGTGTATTACATTATTAATCATTTTATAATTTTAGATTCCAAGTTTGGTTTCGTCAAATGATACACAAGTAAGAAAATTACAGTTTTCAAGACATTGTATTTTCTTTTTACATTACCTATTGTAATAATGATTATTTTTTTAAGAATGAGCTACTTTCATTCTTAACAGATTTAGCTTGTTCAATGGAAGAAGATAAAAATATTATTTTAAATCTTCAACTTGAATATGAAACTGTACTAAATGACTTGAAACAAACCAAGGTAAGGCTAATTAATGATACTCTTATGGATTTATAACTGAAACCTAAATGAATCATATATTTTTTTATATAAAGCAGCTAAAATGGAAGCAAGACATTTTTTTAACTCTAAGCATTTAACTATTACGATTAAAATTTAATTTATATATAATATTTTCATTATTTACAACAAAGCTATCAATAATTCAAAAATTTCATGTTGTTAGTGATTATACAAAAAACTAAAATAAATTATGTTCAAATTAAAACTAATATTTTTTATTTTAGAATATGTACGAAAACGATGTAGCTTTAGCATATGAAAAATTAGAAGACATTGCACATTGCATTCGTGACTACCGAGACAAAGTAATAAACGTAGTAAGTATTTTTAATTTTTTGTAAGTATTTCTCAAAAGATTATCCTCTTTGCGTACTGTTCTTAAACCAAAATATTTGAATATTCGTAAACTTACCTCTTAGTATTTCGAATCTTGAAGAGTTTACGAAGCTACGAAGAAATTGTAATCGTTGATGTTGAATTGTGATGCTCCTATAAAAAATATTTTATTTAATAAACAGCACATTAAAAATTTGAAGTACATAGTCGATTTACCATTATTTTCCAAGCGAGCTTTCAAATATTCAACATAATTCAGAAAAAATATTTTTTTAGGATCGAAATTTCAATGGTATTGGCGACTTCCTTACTATTATTAGTAATAAAATAGAGTTTATTGAAAAATTATTTCAAAATAAATGTGAGGTAAATATTTAATTTGACAGCAAATGTCAATGACCTTATGAAAAGGTTTTTAACATATACTTAATCATCATTTTAGATGTGTGCAAAAGAAAATGTACTGTCAAAAATTGATGATATTATCACCAAAGTTACATCTGGGGTTCAAACACTGTCGAAAATACAGGGGAAGAAAGACTCTAATTCTAAATCTATCAATAAAATGGTACAATCAAATTTCAGATATTTCTACATTTACATTAAAACATTATTTTTATTTATTTATTATTATTATTATTTCTTGCAGATAGAAAAAACTCATTTATTTTATAAAAAAAATTTTGTAACTGACCAAGAGCAACAACAAGTAAGTTTAATATTATACTTGAGTTTAAAAGAATTTACAAAATAAACAAAATGTGTTAAGGTATTTTCTGCTATCATGCAACAATTTTGTATGATGGAGGAATTTCGAATATGTACCGTCGAAGTACAAGCAGCCACGGAAGATTTGAGGGAAGAAATGTCTGCTATAATTTCGAACTTGAACTCTAGGCATTGTAAAGTTCGTAAACAAATTTTTATTACTTTATTATTATTAATAAAACCAGTTTCAATAAAAAAATTCTTTTTTAGTATACAGATTTTGCACAAACAATATTTCAAGTACAAGATTACCTCACAAGAAGTAGAGAACATATTTGTTATGCGATAAATCGTTTAGAATTACAAGTAGGAACTGTCTTGATATTTTTAAGAAATGATATATTTATTTAAAAAACAAATATTATAACTTATTGTTTGTAGGATGAAGAAATATGTAGATATAATGAACGAATAATTAATAATAAATCAAGACTGAAAGATATGAAAAATGAATTTAATCAATTTCAGTTAGAATCGTCCAAGTACCTTAATGATGTAGACAGTAAAATGCCAGTAAGACAAATAAATGTTACAAGTTTTTGTAAATTTTCAAGCTTTCTATCAAAACTTGAATGTATATAAAAATCTACTACTGCAATCTTTTGCATGCTGATTTCAAATGGATAAATAGCCCGAAGACTAAATTATTATAAATTAATTTACATTATACCAAATTTACCATATTTTTGCATATAATCTGACAATCGCGTGTTTCATACAAAAACGAAAATTCGTAACGAAATGTTTTGGTAAAAGCAGAAATAAAATAATAAGTCTTAATAATGTAGCAAAAAATCATTCAAGGTTTGATAAAATAAGACACAAAAATACCTATAAAGTCTATATACATTAATTTGTATTGTATGTTGTAGAAACATAATTTATTAGATTATATGAAAATCCATAAGTGCAATAATCTACTTATCTCAGTCGTAGACGAAGTAGAACAAATAGTTACTAACTTAGGTATTTTCCAAAGTCAAGGATGTTGTTCATTATCAACAATGTCAGAGCTAAAAAAGCAATTAGCTGTTATGGAGCAGAACATTAAGGAGTTCAAAAAAAATTCTGACCAAATAGTAACAACATATTTTATATCCTATAAAAAATATTTTTCAAATTCCTTTAATAAATTGCATATAATTCTAGTTATTAGATAATGACACGGCGCAAAATATATTTGCCGTGCGATTTGAGAAACTTGAAAAATATGAATGCGAAGTCGATAGTTGTCAAACGAAAATGCAAGATACTCTTGAAAGTATTGTTAATATTAGAGATCAGGTAATTTACAATCCGTATTTAATTCTAATAGTATTTTTATAATATCAATTATTTGATTTATGTTATAGATAAATGAGTTTGAATGTATAAAATATTGTGGAGACACATCAAAGGTATGATTCCACCTTTACTAGTAGTTTGTCAATTATAAAATTTTTTATCGATACTATATAAAATTGATATAATAAAATTGTTGATATATACTTACATCAATATAGTGTACAAACGATACAATAAAAGTTAAAGAAGACTTGAGAAAATTACAAAAAGAATATGAGGAGTTCAAATATAAAATAAATAAGGTATAATTACTAAATAATTAATCAATAACTATACATTTTTTAAACTAATTATATGTTTAGGAATCCTTTATTGGTCAACAAGATAATATGCATGTCGTACACCAGCATAATACTATCGTCGATTTAGAAGATCAAATAAATTTATTGCAAAAAGAAGTATGTACTTACACTCTTATAAAATCGATCTTGAGAAATTATTTACACATACAAAATTACAGATAAAATTAAAACAAGAGGCAAATATTTTCTTCAAACAAAGTATAGAACACTTAGAAAAAGAATTGGAATCTGTTCGTGTAAAATTTGAAGAATATCGTAAGTCGGCAACAACAGAAACCATGGAATTGAGAAAAATAATTTTCCAGTTACAAAATTCGGTATGTTCGATTGAAAGATTTATCAAATTTAATGCTGTGCGAACTTTTATTTTATTTTTTTTATTATTTTATACTGGGTAAAGGTACAAAGTGATGTAACATGTATTAACGAAGGTTCATTGAATAACAAAACAGATTTGGTATGTATACTTAAACATATAACCTGAAATTATAAACAATTTTTGATCAAACACATCTCTTTTAATGACCACTTTACTTTTCTTCAAATAGAATACGGAAGAATCAGAGGAAAATACACTAAAACACGAATTACAAGTAAGGCTCATTGAAAAATTATTCAGTTTTTTTTTTAACACGATGTCTTTATTTTTTAGAATATCCCTCAATTATTTAAAGTATTACAAGATACTATTGAAATAATTAATATTAGTCTACGAGAAGTTGGAGATAAACTTAAAAGACTGGTAATTAACAATTTTAGCTTAAGAATCTGCATAAAGGATAATATTTAATTTAATTTCTATAATAATAATTTCAGATACCGCATAATCCAGCTGTCAGGAATAGTTCCGATGACTCACTCTCAGTAGCATTGGAGCTCCTCACAAAGCACGCTAAAAGTATTAATTACTGTTCCTTTGAAGTAGAGAAAATAAAAGCTGCAATGTACTCAAAAGATAAATTAGTAAGTTTCCAAATTCGTAATTTTCCTCAAATTTTTGATTAAATGTTCTAATTAAGAATTGAATTGATTTTAGATGGAAAACATGGATGAAATCATAAGAATACAAAAAGACTCCATTATGATATCTCAATCTGAGGTAGAAAATTTACATAAAACTCTTCAAGAAAAGGTAAAGATTTAATTCAATTTTTCATGAGACATTTTGTTGAAATGTCAATAACAAATTGAAATGAGACATTTTGTTGAAATGTCAATAACATTTCATATCTTGGAATCAGTTATATTTTATAAGAAAAATATTATTTCTTCTAGATTAATGTTCAAGAAAAGATGATTTTCAAATGCGAGACAGAAAAAAGACAACTTTACAAGCAAGTTAGTTTGTTTCCATATGAATTTTATTATCTGTAATATTATATTACGTTTTCAATACTCCGTGCGAAAAGTACGTACTTTCAGCACACTCGGCCAAAAATGTGCATTGAAAAATGAGCTTGACACACGTCGTATCAAAAAATACTGTACGATACATATTCGGGAAAGAGTTCATCGTCTCGTTTCGCTTCGCTCGGGCGTAAATGCCACACGAGACAAAAATTGACTTTCCCGCACTTGTATCGTAATGTACTAATCTAGGATGGAAAAATAACGAAATATTTTGATTATATCTCCGTAATTCACATGCGATTTAATCATTTTTTATTTCCATCCATGTTACGTATACGATTTTATTTGCCCCGTTTCATAATATTTCTCTTTTTTTGCATTTTTCTTTCAATCCAGTTTTTTTTGAATAATGAAAACAATTAAAAATATATCCCAGAGTAAAATCAATTTACCTAATATTCATAATGTATTCCCTAATATTTTGTTTTTAGGTATATTTCTAATTTTAAATTTGCTTATGTAGGTTGAATTACAAATGCAAACCATTGGGCACTTACAAAATGCTGTTGTTGAAGCTAAAAGAACGATCGATCAATTGACTAATAATGTTGCCATAAATGTGAGTGAGCCTCGGACTCCTCTTTCTTCTACTAGTTTTAGTCACAATAATGTGCACGATGTTTAATGTATACAAAAAAGTGTTAGTTTGTTTATAAAACCAAGAGATAGAAATGTAATTCATTCAGTACGAGAAGTGCACAACGAAATTTCTTGGTGTTGTGATTAGTAAAGAGGAAAAAGTGTACTTAATGAAACAGATTGCTTTATACAATATTCGTAAATGTAACATATGCATTTTTAATTTTGATGTATATAGTAATCAAAACATGTTCAGTTTTCGTTTGAAAACTACAGCAGTTAATCGGCAAGCATGGTTTTTTTTAACAAATCTCATAACTTCCTTCTTGTTAAAGAATTTTTTTTATTTCTAATGTTGAGTTTTTATTTTTCTGTATAATATTAACTAACCAGGTGTGCCAATAAGTGATTAGTTTATAGTGAGTTTAATAACAAAAGCAAAAACAACTCTGCATGATTTGAATAATTACGACAAGTAAGTTATATTCCTTAGTAAAGGAAATTAACTTTTGCCTAAAACAACATCTTAAATGAAAATACATTTTAGAATTTGCACTGCAGTCGCATAATAAAGTCGTTAAACACATTTCTCATTGAAACTCAGAGTCAGTACAATCAATGCTTTAGTGAGGTAAGGAAATTAGGAGTTTTTTATTATTCGATACACCATTCGACGCATTATATTTATGATATTTGAAATTTTAGGCAAGTGCACAAGATGCTCTCTTGGAACTCCAACGTGATGCTATTTGTAATCTACAGAACAAAATTCAGTTTTTAGAGTGCGGCGAGTTTTTAAATGCCTCTATGTTGCATTTAATTTATTACGTTATATTATTCAAGTACCAGGTATGTCTGATAATTTATGAATAAATGAGGTGTAATGAATGTTGGTCTATTCTGGAAATGTTATAATGATAAGTTTTGAGCGAAATCATAATTATAATACATACTATTCTTCCCTTATGATTTAACTTTAGTAATATTATGTATTAGTAGCGAAGTATGAAATATGTATGCATTATATGCTCCCGACTTCAAAATAAACTGAGTAGTTTACAAAGCAATGTAGTTCGCCTTCATTATCTGCTAAATTTAAGATCATTATATTTTAGTCTTTGAGAATATTTATTTTATCGATTAGTCAATTTATAAATTTCATCATAGTATTTAGATAACATATTCATATCTCGACAAATAATACATTTACAGAATTTTTATTTCCAGGAGGAATTGAAAATTCATGTTCAAAATTTTAGTGGTATGAAAGATAAGGTGCTTATTAAAATATCAATTCTAAACAATAATCTTTTCCTAATTTTTTATAACTCTTTCGGTTTTTTAGATTAACGAATTGGAACATGAAAACTATCGTTATCAATATCAGTGTATTAATCTTGAACGCGAGAATCAAGAAGCAAAAATAGAAGTAGATAAGTTAAGGTATACATTTTATTGAATCATTACTCTTATTAATAATTGATATAAATGGAATGACTGTTTTATAATAATTTAAGATGCGATTCGGAAGAATCCCGTAAAGAATCATCCACAAAACAACAACAAATAGATATTTTACTTTCTGAAAATATCGATTTAAAAAAACAATTAAACACTTATAAACTTGATTTCGATTTGATAGAGCAAGAAATGAAGAAAATGGGTGTAATTAATTCGTCGATTGAAAAATTCAGAGGAGTATTGTCATCTATGACATCAGAAAACATACAGTATCGTCTGAATCAAGAACGTTACTTAAAGGTATTTTTATATTTATTTATTCAGTCACTTTGATTGATAAATTTTAGCCCCAAGCATGTGAAAAATTTTCATATGCTTGTTATCATCAATATGGTGGTTCTGATTCCATATTAAATTATAAAAGTCTAGTCACGATGCATGTAAAAATTGTCCTCCTGCACCCTTCAAAAGTGATGAATGAGGTTGGTTGCCTCTTGTGATTACAGGGAACCAAGACTAACGCGTATTGATACCTAGTGTATCTCTGCAGCGTTTAAAATAACAATTTCAATTTTACATTCAGTCGTATTAACTTGAAATGATCGTTTTCATTTTTTCAGTTGATCGACGACTTGAAAAGAGGGAATAAATTTTTAAAATGTAAATTATTTGAATCAAAATTAAATAAAGACAATCAGAGCGAAAAATATAAACAGAAAATTTTACAGTTACAAAATGAAATCTGTATTCAACAAGATAAGGTATTTTATAAACTAATCTCTCTGTTAGTAATTTCAATAACCTTTTTCTAAATCGCAGATTAAAAGACTAAATACTAAATTGTCTTGTGGAGAAAATCTGATTGGTAAGCAGATACAAGTAATAGAGAATTTGAAAGAAAGACTTTTTTACAATGAGCATCACATCGAAAATTGTTGTTCTGATCTTCATGTTTCAAAAGAAACAATTTATGATTTACGAGCTCATATTGATTCTTTGAAAATCACCTTGACGGATAAATTTGAATATATAACGAAATTAAAGAGTGATAATCTAATCATGAAGGTAATTTTGTTAAACTCAAAACTTGAAAAAACACAATTTCTTTTATACCGCATTATATACTTTTTGTTTAGAATGAAAATAAAATTTTAAAGGCAGAACTGGACTACTTAAAACACGAGGTATTATAAATTCTACATCAGTATCTTAAACGTACTTCAGATAATCTGTAAGAGCGAATAATAATTTGAAACTTTTTCAGTTAGCTCAAAAAAAGTGTCAGCTAAACGAATCCCAGAAAAAATATGATAAATTATCGCAAGATTTGAACCAATACTTACATAATTGTGAAAAACGTTTTGCAGCAGTGCAACAAAATTTAGCAAATGTATATGTTACTGCTAGTATGTACCTACTCTCAAACATATTAAATCAAAACAATATTGTCAATTCTGTGTTTTAGGAAACTCATAGTCCTAGCCTGGAAGGAATAAAAAGTAACGATGTGGAAAAGAAATTGGCGAGTTTAGAGGAGAATCTATCATCAAAAACCGCTGCACTAGCTGAAATTCAATCAAAGTTTAATGCATTAACAAGTAAAAACGAAAGTTCTGAACGCATTGTGAGTAGAATTCATAGCCTTTTTAGAAAACAAATTACATCGATTTATTATACATTTCTCAATATTATTTATTACGACTAATTTTCCAAACTACATATTCCGAGTATGCCGAGATTTTATAAAAGAATAAAGAACTGTTCGTGCCAAAACACCTGATTGCGTTGAAAAAGAAAATTTTTCTTATAAAATAATTTGTTTAAATTATTATTTTGACGGTGTAATAAAAAGCAGTGTATCTATCCTTAGTGCCAACGCCAGAAAGATGAAATAATGCTTCTCGAAAAAAAACATCAAGTTCTTCAGCAAAAATTTCAAAATTGTACCGAAAAGAATGAAGATTTATTACGTCAGAACAAATTACTTGAAGAGCATAATAACAAGTGTATGGCAGAGGTAACTAAATATTTTTTTAATTTGAAAATGGTATACTTGGCTTGTAAATGTTCAGCTTAGTCGTATATTTTTTGTTTATTTCAGTTAGAAGATATTGTATTACAATTAGAAGACATGCAATCATCTTTGGTTGACCTAAGAACTGAATGCGACACTAAGGCACAATCATTAGATGCCGTATCTATAGAGCTCGAAAGAATGAAGGCGAGCAAATCCGAGGTATGCGAGGAATCCAAGTACGTACTGGAATGGGTTCGCGTCTGGATGAGGCAACAGAGACAATCAACAACTGTTTTACAAAATAAATTGCACGATAAACAAGAGCAACTATTGCACCTTAGTATTGAAAAGAAGTACGCATCTACACTAATAGTTTCTTTCTAACTAAAGTATTATGTTCATTTCCCGAGGAAATAATTTGCTATAAAAATATATCTTTAATCTGACTTCTTTGATTTTAATAATTTTCTAAACTTTATGTATCATAAATCAACCTTGAGAAAATAACTTATTATACCTTGTCACATTTAGAAATTTTACGACGGCCATGAGACGACTGAAACGAGCAAATAAAATTCTAATAAAAAGATTAAAGTTAATACATAAACCAATCTCCAGGCAAGCAGACACTATGCTCCGTATACAATCTTCAGATTCAGAAAAGGCAGCAAGATATAGGTTTAGTCATAACAGTACTCGAAATAAATATGCTTATGAAAATACGACTCAAAAACAATCAAAAGCAGTTTGTTCGTGTTTTAAGAGGGTAAAATATTTTTTATTATTTTCTATACATGTATTTTATAGTAGATCTAGCATTTTATTTTACTTAATTATACATTTAATTTTTATTAGAAACGTTCAGAAGCAAAATACCGCACAATGGATAAGATCGTAACTAAAGGAGATTATAATTGGTTTCCTATTCTAGAATATTTAATGAAAGAAATACCACAAAGTTCTCAAGTCAACGAAAATATTTCAATAGCAAAAGTAGTACACTATGATATGACTGATGGAGGATATCAAACGTCAAGCAGCAAATAATGTTTTCAATGTTTTTTGTATTGTTTATATATGTACATTTTAAAACCAATTTTTTTTCATAGAAATGACGGATGTTTTTACATGCAATCGCATAAATTTAAACACAGAGTTTTTACAAACTTATATTTGTAATTATATTTTTACAAATACATTTAGCATAGTTGTAAAGAAACCATCGTGTTGTTTTCTTTAATTTTCCGTTTCTCGTAGATTTTATGTACCCATTCTTTTGCTATGGCTACACTTTTATATTATTTTATACGTCAAATTATATTTAGGAGTAGATACTAAACGTATAAGCTCCAATTTTGTGATGTAAAACGACCATACCATTTCAAGTATTTTATCGTATTGACAAAAATTGAACACCATATCACTTTCTGGTAATTTCTACAATATTAAGAGGAAATATATAATTGAAGCTTTTTTATATATTATAAGTAAATCAAAACTGACCAGAAGTATATGTAGACTCAAGCCTTTTTTAAAAAATGTGAAAGTTTCATTAGCTGAACGCCAGAATTCGGAAAGGAAGAATCGGTGTGTCAAATGAATCAAACCTAATACCGAAGATATTCCTTTTGCAGAATAATTATGATCGCTAAAAAATTAATCCGTTCGATTAACGTTTTTTATTATAACAATGAAATTAAATATAATTAAATGTTCGAATCACTTATTTAAATGGAGACGAACGAACCTCATATTATTAAAAATCTTCCAAATTAAATTAAAATATAAATCTTTGCTTTCAGAATTGAATATAATATTATCAGAAAGTCGTTTTTCTAGAATATAAAAGAAGTAAATTAAAAATTATGTTACCAACTCAACTATTACAAAAACATATAAAAGAATATTACCAAATATTGATTGGACTACATTTTTATCTAGCAAATTTTGTTTTATGCATTGCATATCTTCAATTTTTATGAATTTCCAAGCACACATAATTGGTTCAATCGTATTATCATCGTATTTTTGTAATGAAGGATGATCAGATGATGGCCAAGGTCCACAAATGTCATCGTAATTCGCGGCGTAATATACATCGGGTTCAGATGACGATTTATTAGGTAAAAATAATCGATTTTTAACCAAATTGATTTCGGACAAAAAATCTCTGTGTACATTTATTACGGTATCGCTTGATTCAATCGACTCTTGGCTTATATCTTTGATGACTTTTTTCAAACAATTGCACTGGGCACTCGCCTTTTTCATGATTAATAAAAACGAGATAAATTATATCACTCATTGATATCAGAAAAGATTCACATAATATTAGCAATGACCAATCTGAAGTTGATCTCGAGAAAAAAATATAATTGAATTAAAGCCTGCTGATTACTTTTATTATACATAAGTTTATTTTCTTTTTTTGTATAATAATTTATAATTCATGATTTTTTAATCGATAAAATTAATATACAATATATTATAGAGTAAAAGTGTTATACACAGTATGATGCTTAAATCAAAAAGATGCTTCGTAATAGCAGCAGGAATGGCCTCCACTATTTTACAAGTTTTACGTGCCAAAATGTAATATTACCATTCATGTGTGTATGCATTCACATATACACAAGTATATTTAAATGTATACTTATATTTTTTTCCTGATATAATTATGTTATTACTTCGTACACAAATCATATGACCTATATGATTTACCTTATTGTATATTTATATATTTATATAACGAACACCGCCCAACTTTTTCGCTACTAAAATTACAAACAGGAGTTCTGCGTCTGCGCGATTTTTGCAAACCATTACTCTATGCCCTTCAAAAAAAGTGACATCGTCGAATCGCATTAATTGTACGCGCGTTTATCATTCTCAATCACACAATTAACAATTGTTCATTACACATCTTTCACCTCCTACCACTTTCTGAAGTTTTTTTCGGTGTACAATCCATTTAGTTTCTTTTTGGACACAATTATGATGTATTTACTTCTCTTGATTATGGTACACATCTGAAATCAAACAGAAACGTTTCCAATTAATAACAATATTACTAGTTAATTTAGATTAAAAATTTTTATCGAAAAATGAAATATATTAGTTATTTTACGGATTACTATAGTTTTAATAACCAAGACAATTCTAAAAGCTTAAGTTATCTACGTTGATGGTGCTGTTTTGTTACTAACACAATATAAATTAGTTTTTCATTATATGAGTTTGTACTCAAAATCGTCAGTATAGCAAATTAAATGGCAAAATTTTGAATAAGATATCATATCCATTTTTATACTTACCATACTAATACGAAAATATAATTTTAATACCTGTATCCATTGAATCATTATTTATATTAAAATGTAAAAACAATAGCCAGAAAATAGAAAATGCATGGAACGTGTCTTGATAAATAAAAATTTAATTTCATTTTAGCAAGCTACAAATGAATTAAGAATACAAAATCATTGGTACTTTTGCTTTAAATACATTACATCAGGACGGAGGAAAGAAAATAAACAATCAGAAATAATTTTATCCAATAATTAATTGATCAACAACAAATATGCAGATTGTAAGTGTCGTTTACAATAGAAATTGCGTGCACTTTTTACTATACATAAACATCCGCTTATTTGAGAAAGATCCAACTTAATATGCAACATGATCTTGCATGCAGACTCTTACGTTTAAAAATTCCTAGATTCATTGATTTATTCTTTTCACATAAAATCAAATACATTATATAACAATTTATTTCATTCAGAGTGAGCATTATTTTCAAACTTATTCCTCTACCGATTCTACTTCTAATAAAAAAATTATTACAATAGTAATGAAAGTGAAAAAATAGCGAGCAATTTGATAAAAAATCATTGTGATTATTTGTAAAACAGAGGATTTTTCGTTTATGTCAAAAACTATAAATACATTAATAAACGTAATATAATTAACATTTACAATTTCTACTCAGCAATACCAATACGAAATATTGTATTTTTAGAAACTTTGCTGGTTTTCGTTATTTTTATAGATTTATTTGTTTTTTTTGTATATTATTTTATACTAATGAAAAATTCAGATTCTTAAAACAGGATATAAATGCACAGCTTAAGCATTCGAAAAGTGATTTCGTCTACCATTGTCCATTATAAAAATATACGTAAACGGCGTACAAAGAAACACATCACGATATTAATCGCGAACCTCAATCGAGCCATCAAAAACTGACATCAGGCTCATTTTCCAGTGGTCTCTTCGATCAATTCATTTATAGGAGCATAAATTTAACTACTGCAAAAATAGATACCAATTTAGTGTGTGCAACACATACGGATTTGGTTAATCACTTGCAGCAGTTGCTGGAGGCTGGCTTTTGCCCATCCGTTTCGACTAGTCGACGTCCTTGTCCACTTGTACTCGCGTTTCCTGCTTGCTCATTCTTTGGAAGTTTTTTAGCTGTAAAAGAATAGTTGTTAACTTTTATAAAAATTTGCGAGAGTACGTCAATTCCAAAAGAAGTTTTACTGAAATACTCGGTCATAAAAACATTACTACGTTTTCTTGGATAATGCATCATGACTTTTAGTAAGACTATACTAGTAAAATTTGAATTATTTACAGAAAGAATATTTACCAATAGCAAGGAATATATCGTTGACGTTCATCGCTGTCTTAGCCGATGTTTCCATGAATAGGAGGCCATTTTCGTCTGCATAAGCCTGAGCTTCTTCAAATTCAACGACGCGTTTGTTTCCGAGGTCGGCCTTATTTCCTGCCAATGCGATCACTATACTCGGGCTGGCTTGTCTTTGCAACTCTTTCACCCACGTTGTCGCACGCATAAATGTGTCCTGTGTTAATAAAAGAGTATAAGTGCTTAGTTGATAAGAATTGAATTACAAAAACAAATTGATCAGCTGAATATTCACTGATATAAGACTGATATAAGACTGAATAAGACTGATTGTTTTTGTAAAATCGAATTAGTAAGTGCTGAATCCAAATTTTGCATTGAAAACATTTTACAAAATATGCTTAAGATGTAGATTACTTGTTGATATATATATATAAATCTTTTTAATTTCTTTGTGGAAAGAAAATACAGAAATGATTGTTTTTTCAACAAAGCATTGCTTAACTTACCTGATTCGTTATGTCATAAACAACAATGGCTGCCTGTGCTCCACGATAATACATTGGAGCAAGGCTATGGTAACGCTCTTGTCCTGCAGTATCCCAAATCTCAAACTTTACAGTTGTCTCATCCAAACAAACAGTTTGTGTCAAAAATGCAGCTGTAAAAAATTTATTAAATGTAATAAATTTAATATTATTAATATATATATATATAAATTAAATAAAATTAAATAATCAAAATTCTATGTCATCCAGAAATTTAACAATATTTTTCTTACCTCCGATTGTACTTTCTTGATACTCATGAAATTGACCTTTGACAAACCTCAACACAAGGCTTGACTTCCCAACAGCAGATTCACCCAGTAATACTAGCTTGAACTGACATATTTTGCCTTGTGTACCATTTGGTCTTTGGGCTGTACCCCGGTTAGCCATGGTGACCTAAAATATTAAGAATTGTAAGTTAATTATACAGGAACTTCAACATTCATAGCTTTGTCAAATTTTTGTGAGATATCTCACAATGGCATAAAGTAAAATAGAATCAAAATTACTGCCTGCATTGTTTAACGGAGCAGATCTGCCAAAACTTTATGAAATAAGATAACGGTCTATTTATGTTGAAATGTATTCTAGATAAAATGCTTATTTGTAGCAACATAAACAGAGAAATTTCGTAAAAATAACTGAAGGAAAATAAGTTTGCAGTACACAGAAATAGAATGCATAATTAATATAAGGAAATAGAACAGACAAAAAGATTATATATCTATAAAAAGGGATATTATTATTGATAATAAATGGCCTATAAATAACGCAAAAACAAACACAGCACAGCGCTGTTAATCTCCTAATTTTATTAGTGTATTTTTGAGCCTCTCTGCATTTACAAAATATATATCAGTCCTTTGCCGGAATCACGAGCACTATCAATGTGCGGGTCTCTCTCTCTCTCTCTCTCTCTCTCTCTCTCTCTCTCTCTCTCTCTCTCTCTCTCTCTTTCTATACTCATGTCTCATTCTCGAATGCTGTCACTATTACAAATAATAGTAATAATAATACGCGGTAAAAATTTAGCAAAAAGTAATTAAAAAGTTGAACAAACACAAGAAATCCACGAATTTTTGAGATTTATCATAAATAGAAGAGAAAATCAAACAATTGTTATCATACCAGACAATACAGTGAACAGCTCCAAGTCGCTGTGTAATAACTAAAAAATTCATGAGTATTGCGTCGAATAAACAAATTGATCTTCATGTACGGATAGGTAAACGCGTGAATGTAAATGAAACCGCCCCCTTGCAATATTCACGACGTAGAAGATGCGAGCGAAGATTCGACACACAAAGACAGACAGTAGTTGGTGTAGAGGTTAGGAATGTATCCTCCCACTAATAATTAATGGATTTTACTCACTGTTACGTATGCCACACAGAAGAATCAAGTGTATGCGTTAGAGCTTTGTATACATAAGCAACAGCTAGAAAGCTCCGTTCTGTTGCTGAACAGTGATCAACAAGAAAAGCTTAATCGCTGAATGGCAACAACGCGGTGTACAGTTGTTCGGACAAGATACACTGCACGACGTATAGTTTTCCAGTTCATTTATCTAACTGTCTCCATCTCTTTTACTGCACTCGATCATCAAAAGTGCCGTCGTCCGTCATTCGTATAAACTGACTATACACGAACCTATACACTTGGTACCTATACACCTACAACTGACAGGTCGACACTGAACGCGTGCGGTGCGGCCGAATGAGCGAGAGAGAAAGAGGCTCTATGTGTACTTGTCGCCGCCCCCGCCGCGGTAAAATTATACCAGTAGACGTCAAGCACTCGCGTTTTCGCGATAATGCAACTCAACGAAACAGCAATTCGAGCAGCTACATAATAGCTTATGGGTGACGAATCATCATTGAGCTCGTCTGGCTGGCTGCTTCAAATTATTCACCGAAAATTTAACTACGACGCAAGGAAATTCCAGCTGATAACGGAAATACGGCACTCACTCATCGATTTGCCTACTTGATTATTAACGATAATCGGTATCGATTGCAGGATTCTCGCGTGACAGCGACTTCAATGAGCAAACTACGGTGAAGTCTTTTTCGCGAAAGATTCTGTTTATGACACTGAAGAGAGCTTCGGTGCTTTCCGGACGCGGACTGTTTACGGTGTTACCCCTTCCAACGCGGCGCGCTCCCACCTTCCGCCAGTGGCCGCCGCCGTCCTCGTCATCCTGCCATCCCGCTCCATCGCGGAAATTCCATTTTGTCGTCCGTCCTTGTCCACCGCGCGCGCAAACTCGAAAACCATTTTAAAAAACAGCACAAGAAGCGCGTGACAGCAGCAGCTGAATCTCGATTTCGCCATTATTGACACGACCAGCGATTTACAAACTCAATACCAATTTTCGGTATCTACCAAGTTGAATTTTCCGCCCGTGACTCCCCTTATCTCTTTGTGCTCGAGCGCCAAGTCTGCATTTCTTAACGTCTATTTTTATCCTTTTTATCCCTTATCTCTAGCTCTGCCTGCGTCTTTATGAGTACATTTTTATTTTATTGTCTTCTGTCATGCTTTGCTCATCGTCTTGTAACTATAATGACTATCAGTGCACGCTTTCAATGTCGAAGCAGAAAGACATAAGAAAACAACGAGTAAAATATTTTCTTCTTGATCGTTGCTCTTTAATGAGTTTGTTTATGCGGATTAAAGCCACTAAATTACCGGATCACAATGACTGAAACAAGTATCACTTAAAGTGCCACGCATAACTGGTGCCTCACTCTCCCGCTCTATCCGCCGTTCATTCATTCAGTGTTCTACCCGTTATACACACCTATACATACATACGTCTTATCAGTTCTCCAATTATAAAACGCGCTCATATACCTTTAACACATGTCTACAGTAGCAATAAAAACTCCCGATCACTATCCAAGATTCCACGACTATAAATTTATCGAGAGTAATCGTCAAATTCTAAGTATTTCTTTTCGTGTTATTTGCAAGTAATTATTGAATGGACTCGATGATCGGCTGAGAGCTTACGATTAGAGATTACAGTCGCAGATCTTTACCAGTGAGCCATTAGGGACTAACCGAATTTGCATGTTTACTGGATAACCACATCAGGTAATAACGTTATTACTTAATTATATTCGGTATTTGAAAGTACCTCAGAGCCATTCACCTTTTTCATTATTATACTTTAACCTTAGCGTTTTTTTTTCTTAAATAATATCTTTTTACTGCAGTTGATATTGAGATTAAAACTCGTGCTTTTATCTACTTGTAACGTAAATAACGCACACGGACAATTATTCAATCACAAAAAAGAAATACTCGCGAATGATAAAAATTCATTTTCAACATTTCGCAATGCAAATGCGATGAAAAATTATTGTATGACTTTTGTAGTAGCTGTTTGGCACACGACTCACAACACTTCGTAGCGGCGTGAATTCCAGAATATTGCCATCGCCAAAGCGATGTTGATCATGAATATGTTCAGCAGAGTTTTATTCATGCTGCCTTGAATAGAAATCGAAATATAATTCGAGAAATTTGAAAATAAAACCAGATCTCTTATCAACATAAGAATCCTTTCATGTTCGACAATGCGAATAAACTTGGATATGAGTAATATCATTTTCGAGTAGATCAATCGTGTCACGCAGTTATTCGTTGTTTGGAGAGAGCAAAAAACAACAAAACGTTACGCATCTTTCGGTGGAATTTTCGCACTGTTAAGAAAGAGCAAGCAATCTTCAGACAGATTGTATAAAAGCGCGATAAGCTAGGCGATTCGTGCGATCTTACGAATACTACTTGAGGTTTTCCAGCAGCGCCGGCAAGAAAAGCAAAGTGCGCCGTGTCGCATTAATATCTATCTATACCCAGACAGAAACCCATACAGATTGATATTGGTGAGAGAGATTGCCGTGCAGGATGGAAACAGGTGACTTGCGAAAGACTGCGCATGAAAGCAACTTGTACCTATCATGTAGCAACGTATTTGCCCGAACATCTACCTTTATCTTGCTCCTCGTAATCACGTGTACAATTCAAAAGAATTGGCAGAATTTCTGCCTCTAACCTATTCTTCAGCCAGTACTACTTACACGATAACTTTGACACTCGTGCATTCTCGCGCAAGATCATCAACTCATGCACACATACAGACATCACCGCCTCGGTTAGCGCACTATCGACAGAGAGAAGCCAATGCCAATATCTACATATTTCACTCGCAAGTAAGGAGAGGAGTGCGATTATCCCACTTGCGTTAGAATGCTGCCGCACCACTTTCTCATTCCGCCGGATGCCTTTTCCATTTTCTTTTCCAGAAACCAGAAACAACAGTAGCCAGAGAATAAAAAACAGCTGTATCCGCCCCGTAGATGAACAACTCCAAAGAGGAGCTCCATTGTATGGGCGCCACTGTCACGATACGCACGCACATATATACACACACACCTCAGTTATACACACACAGCCTCCACGTACACAAAGCAGCCGCCAAACAGAGAGATGATTCACCGTCACAGGCGTATTGACGGACAAACAAGCACTGCAAGTCTACAAGAGAAATACCTTGCACTTATACAAGTAATGAGTTGAACTAGGTATAGGCAAGTTCAATTATACGGTTGAGGTCCTCAAGATAAGCTGTGTTCGGCCACTGAGAGCTCCAGAATGAACAAGGCGGTGGCGGCCCTTTCAGTGGACAACACAGAAAGCGAGAGAAAAAGAACAAGAGAGAGCGAGAGAGAGAGAGAGAGAGAGAGACGGAACGAAATAGGGAGAAGGAGAGAAAGATGAGACCTGGCTAAACTTGTTAATAATGCTGATACTGGCGAATGCCCGTGATGCTGATAATTTCCTCGACGTTGCGGGTTAACGCGACTCCTTTCTTATCACCCAATCACTCATACACCTGCACGCGCACCACTTGCCAACAACGACGATGTCCTCGACGACGTGTTCCAAGCCAGAGCACATACACACGCGCGCGCGCGTCGCCAGCAGCTCGCACTGTCGTACACTGCCACACTGGTTCGCCCGAGTGCCACGGCTACGTAGATACACGATTCCTCGTTGTCGGATCGTCCGTTCGTTTCGGTCTCGCTCTTTCTCTTTCTCTCTTACTCTATCTCTCTCTGCGCACTCCCCTCAGACGCACAACACCTCCTTCTCTCCTTTTACTCACACACACCTATGCAATGAGACTAGCTCTTACACGACACGTATAGGTACTAAAGGACCTATATATAATATAAGATGATTCGCGACACAGCCAATATCACTGATTTCAATACTTCGTACTTACAGAGCGCCGCTGTAACTGCGACACTGATCAGCAAACCCCAACTAAGTCCAGATGATTCGGATATAGCAAACTTCAGATGTACCGTTGCTCCAGTTTTTATTACTCGTTTCACTTGACACAAACAGCGTTTGTTGCAAATAGTTAGAGTATAGATCAAAATCTTGTCCTTGCAATTCGAAATTACTTTTAGTCTTGAAATGAAAAAGCACTCAACGCTGTATAAAACTCTATGATGCTATATGCGCACGCACACATGCATGCGCTCTGCCTCGTTCTCTCTGTCTGTCTCTCTCTCTCTCTCACTCTCTCTCTTTCTCTCTCTTCTAGTACTAGACTAACAGTACAGTCTGAACAGGCTCGTGGCTCATGTTCTTGCAATAAATGCTTGCTTTACAGTCCAATATTCATATTCCATGTTCATTCCATCATTCATTGTTCCTTCAGTCTTGCCTTTAAAATAGCTATCTTTAATGTGGAACGCTTAGTTTTTTAATTTTATTTCTTTAGTCGTTTTGTTTGCTGATCAAAAAATTTACTAAACAAATAATTTTACAGAAAAATTTGAATAAACAAAAAATATAATTTTTTAGAAGTTAAAATTCAAGTTTACATCCTATATAATGAAAAGTACTTTTACATATGAAACTTATAATTGAAATTTATGTTTATTTCTGTTAATTATGATATTGTTAATGTATAACTTAGAAGTAATATATTTTACTATTAAAAGTGAAAAGATATTTTGTTCAAGAATAAGTATACTATATGTTTAGATCCCGATAAATAAAAAATTGTCAAAATTTGTTGCGCGTAAAAATATGCAAATTTATTTCAAATACATTTCAATGGGTTTCATCTACATTATCATTTTTTCTGACAAAAAAAAATAATTACAACCTGTTGAAATCAAAACTATAATAAATCAGCCGTGTGCGTATCGAGTCCTCTCTGAGTCAGTTGTGTTTTGGCGGTTAAAGCAGCTGGTCGTGTTTGCTCTATAAAAATATTTATATTAATTTTCACTCTCGGGTGAACACTTTTGTTAAATTAATTTAATTTTCTTCAGTCAAGTTTCCTGCCTGTTCAATTTTTATTGAAAAATTGATTATGTAAGTTATATGGAACAATATTGGTGTATTGTGAAGCATTCTTTTAATATTTCATTTGTGATGTTAATAAATTTAATTCATTTGTAAAGCAAATGTAATCAAAATCAAGACTTAACTATACTATACAGTGTAGTTTTTTATTATTGTGGTTAATTGAAAAGGTTACTTTATCACTTGATTCTTGCTGAATCATTTATAAGTAACGTATGTATGTAATCACATTACTGCAATAACAAATGCTTTTTAAAAACAAAACATATTTTCTCTTAGATGTTGACCAGGGTACCAATATTGAAAGCAGTCAAAAAAGTCCAATTTTTAAATAATACTCTTGAAACCATTTGCCAAGTTTCAACTATGTCTAAATTCGATTTACCTCAACGTTTTATAGGAAATGATAAGTCAGTGTGGTAAGTAACTACCAGAATGTAAGAATTGCTTTGTACATTATCTTTATTATTGTATCTATTTTTTATACTACAATTGTAGGACTGAGTACATTGGACTAGCATTGAAATATAATCCTCTGAATCTTGGACAAGGCTTTCCTGATTTTCATGCTCCAGAAAATGTTAGAAAAGCTTTATCCAGTGTACCACTAAGTGAAAATCCATTAATGAATCAGTATACAAGAGGTTTTGTAAGTATTATATACTTTTAATTTTTGTTTCCTGCAATATTCCAACTTAATATTATGAACATTTAGTTTTAATTAATTTTATTATAAGTAGTTTATAACTTGCAAGTATCACCTTACAATTCAAAAGTTTTATATAAAATATGTTTTTCTTGAAATAGTAGCAAGTCATCAAATTGTGGCATATTGTATAAAATTTGTTATCAGGAAAATACTAGAAGTCATAAAGCATTATTATATAATCATAATTCTCTTATCTGGCAGGGACATCCAAGATTGGTAAATGCATTGTCAAAAGTTTATTCTAAAGTCTTAAATCGTAAACTAGATCCAAATAATGAAATAATTGTAACTAGTGGAGCTTATGAAGCTCTTTATGCTGCTTTACAAGGTCATACTTCTCCTGGAGATGAGTGGGTTATCATTGAACCATTTTTTGATTGCTATGAACCAATGATAAGAATGGCTGGAGGAGTTCCAAAATTTATTGCATTAAAACCAGTATTATTTTAAACTTTTTTGAACAATAACAATCAATAAATTTACTAGAAATTAATAAAATTCTATATTTTAGATAAAAACCAGTGGTCAAATTACATCTGGAAATTGGATATTTGATAGACAGGAAATGGCAAGCTTATTCAATAAAAAGACAAAAGGCATCATTGTAAATACTCCACACAATCCAGTTGGCAAGGTTTTTACCCTTGATGAATTACAATTCATTGCTGACCTTGCTAAAAAATGGAATACCCTTGTAGTTTCTGATGAAGTTTATGAGTGGATGGTTTATAAACCATATGAACATATTCGAATGGGTAATTTGAATGCCTTGTCGTATTCTGTTATAAAGTTAATAAAATGTGTAACTTGGTTGCTTCCAGCTACATTGCCTGATATGTATGAAAGAACTATTACTATTGGATCTGCGGGTAAAACATTCAGTGTAACTGGTTGGAAAATTGGATGGGCATATGGACCAACCAATTTATTAAAAAACTTGCAAGTTGTTCATCAAAATACAGTGTATACTTGTCCAACGCCAATTCAAGTGTGTATTATATGTTTATTAATATAATTTGATGAAAAATTTATATCAATTTGCGCTTTAATTTATAGGAAGCTGTTGCTATAGGGTTTGAAGAAGAATTTAAAAGATTTGGACAGCCAGACTGCTATTTTACTAGTTTAGCAGAAGAATTATTGCCAAAAAGAGATTACATGGTAAAATTTTTAACTGAAGTTGGTATGTCTCCCACATTACCAGAAGGAGGATATTTCATGGTAGCTAATTGGACTGCATTAGCAGATAAAGTTAATCTTGATGAAGAAACAGATATTTATAAAGACTATAAATTTACTAAATGGATGACAAAAAATGTTGGAGTTCAAGGCATTCCTCCATCGGCTTTTTACAGCGATGCACATAAACATTTAGGCGAGGATAACGTTCGTTACTGTTTTATCAAGGTAGATTGTGCATATTTCTTGAATTGAATTGCAGTAACACTAATCAATAACAATTTTATCTACTTTTAGAAAGATGAAAATCTTCGAAAGGCCGCTGATATTTTAATGAAATGGAAGACCAAACAATAAAGCTCATTCGGATAAAAGAAAAGTTAAACAACGGAAATAAAAACAGCCTCAGAGATAGACAATATTGTATATTTGTACAGATGTTAAACATTTTTTCCACATTTTATACAATGTAATATATTTTATATACTTATCAAATCAGATTGATTTTTGATTGTTTACGTCACATATATATATATATATATATATATATATATATATATATATATATATATATATATATATATATATAGTGTCATTTCTGAAATTATGATATAAAAAATGACAAATAATATTCGAAACTACTTTGAAATAAGTACAGATTTTTTTGTGATTTTATTACTTTATTTTTATTTGTAACATTTCCTTATAGCTAATGAAAAAAGTTGATCTTGTATGTATTGATTTGCATTTTTTGATAAGTATCCATATGTTTTGCCAATTCTACAGAAAAAAAATTAAATTAAAATAGTACTTTTAGTCTGAAGTTATACAGACAATTTAAAATTGATCAAATAAAATAAAATATCTTACTCGTATTTAATACCCGGAACGTGTCCAGTATAACTAGGCATGAGAGGTGTATCTTTCAAATGAATTTGATAAATCTTCGTGGGGATACTCAATGTTTCTGTTTTTTTACTAGGAATAATAAGAGGAACCCATTCAACTCTTTTTTTATTCAAATAATGAGATGTGAAATCTCGTAATCCATCGGTGCTCATTCTTTTAAAAGGTTTTCCAAAATGTGCAGGACTGTTAGGAACATAACCAGTGTAACCTACAGAAAAAATAAAAAATATTGCTTTTGAAAAAAATTAATTTTAAGACGAACAACGAAATTAACACCTGTACGTAATTTTTTTACATTTATGACTCGCGAACGAAGAATTTTTATATAACTAAGTAATTACCACTTATAAAATATTTTTGAGGATCCGTGTTTCCCATAAAATATGGCGACGCATTGTGATCCTTGGTCTTAATAGACGTTTCATCAATAAAATAATTTTTTTCTATGCCAATACGTTCTGGCCGAAGCTCTGTCAACGGCAATTTGGACTTATTTTGAAGTAGCTAAAAAAAATGAATGGATTCTTTATTAGTTTGATCCATTAATTAATCATTGGAATACCCACCAATTGATCTTCCATATTTTTGAGATGTATACGGCCACTTTGTAATGCCAAAGTTTGTTTTAAGCAATCACGCGATGCTTTTCGCTTTAATTGCTGTCTTTCAAAAGCTGCGATACCTTCTGTGGCGTGTGCTCCAAATGGTTTATCTTTTAAATCATCTAAGTTTGGTATGAATCCTGCAATGAAATAACATCATCGATTAATTATCAAGTTATAGAGATTGGACAATGAAAAATTTGTTTTCGCACCGTCGTAACTTGACAGCATTGGGTGCTTGTAAATAGGCCGTTTTTTATGGAATCTTGAATTTACTGTTTTGATATCGCGCTTTTTTGGTTTGGTCACCTGGCACAAGGATAGCGAGAAACGCTTAAATTACACATATCCTTCAGATATAACGCTCAAATCAGTCCATTTCTACCTCATAATTTTTAGTATTATCGGTTAATACAAGTTTGTCCGCATGATTAACCATTGGATCGAGTAAAAGTTGATGACTTGCATTCGCATAACTATCGCCACAAATAAATCGATTTTGTGGACAATATCCTGTATACCTAGGATATTAGGTAGCAAACATAGCCAAAACGCAATAATTATTGTTTTGTTAAAATGAGAAAAGTGTTAAGTTTGAGAATCTTCTTCATCGTGACAGAATTAACAATAAAATAGACGACTTACCCAGGTAAATAATGTGGCTGATTTTTCTGCAGTATTTCTATACCAACCATCGCTATTGGAACTAATAATTTTGATTTTACGACATTAATATTAAATCACGGAAATTTAGATGAATGGAAAGATTTTAAATATGCCTCATCCATATTGGCAAACGTTCAAAAAACACGTTCAACATATAAATGTTTCGTAGTTATACAGGATATACAAAGGAAAAAAAACAATTGAATGTATTCATTGGTTATCAATTTTATTTATCAATCATAACAACCTCTTTACCTTCTTAAATATACCTCTATACCTGAGTTAAGTTGAACTACTACTCTTTAGATGGAGTCACCGTACTACACAGCTAACGTTACTCCAATATTTATCATTGATTATTTAATATTCTCAGTGAGTAATGCATTTATAATAAACTCGATTATAAATCAGAATACGTAATGCACTTTGTATTAAATTAGTGTATAAGAAAGATGAAGCGGCTTTAAACATATATTTATATTTAAGTATGTATTATAGACAATAGCTCTAATCTTATATTCTTTATTGTTTATCCGTTAAAATGTATGTATGACGTTTTTTCAGTGCTGTTTAAATAATTATTTTTTAATTTTCTGTATTTATTTTATCAGTATGGGATTTTTAAATAAAATAAAATGATATTTTCACCAAATCATTATGATAAAAAATATTTTGACCATATAATTTAAATTACTCATAATACAATCGAAGCACGCATAATATAATCGAAGTACAGATTGCAATTTGCATTTGTAAAACGAAACAAATTTAATTTCGACCGTATTACCATTTGATGTTTGAATAAGAACGAATTTAAATATGCGAAATTCGATGCTCACAAAATTAGAAACTATTATTTAATTATGCTAGCGACATTCTTTAAAGAGATGTTATTGATAATCTATTTTTTTTTAATAAATATATACTTTTCTAACATTCTAAAATATCAAATTTTGAGATGCAGAAATTGGAATATTCATAATTCGATGCTAACTGCTCCAGCATGTTTAACTGTATTATATATTGTATATCATACAGTAAAGATGGATATATTCTACATATATATATATATAGTGAATATAAGATTCTCTATTATGAAGGATGGTGAAATCAAACTTTTTGTTTTGAAATTTTACTTAGTCAAGTGTTAATTCAGAAAATCGATTGCTCATACTTCTCACATTTCCTATAATTTGTTGGTAAAATGACCTTACCGGCTTAAAAACTCCTATTCAGTGGAACATATTTTTTTATCACTTTTTTAACAACAACAACGGGAAAAAAAGTAAAAATTGAAAATTTTGCATTCGTAAACGTACTCGAATTCTTATATGCGTGATTAGATTTATTCTGAGTCCAAATTTTAACTTTAAAAAACTTAATTTATCATTTTTCGTAAGTTTTTAGCAAAAAATTCAAAGATAAACAATTAACATTACGAATCTTTGTGGTAGGGATGAAATGGGGTATTGGGTTATTGATGAAACGCCTAACAACTCGAAATTTCTCTGATAGAATATTTGCATCTTAGGTGGAAAGTTGAAAAATAAGTCTTGGGGACAGGCAAAGTCTCATCATTTCATCATTTAACAAATATTGCAAACATATCCGTTAGTCAATTGACATATCAATTCCAAGTAGATATTTAAGGTGCATTTGATTTACATGCGATTACGATGTGTTAAATTTATTAAGAAAATAAGTCGTATTTACGTAATTATCTTTCAAATAATTAATACGATATGTGATAGTTGAATTCAAAATAATGATTGCATCAAAATCAAAGAAAATTTTTTTTTTTTCATTATAACTTATTTCCGAAAAAATAAATATTAACAATAAGCAGTTTATTGTTTCCTACAAAAACTAACTATCTTAAGAATCATTAGGTAGAAAATTTGATGTATAGCAATAGCAATCGATAATAGTTGTTTTCAATTATTTAAGCCGTGTGTTTTCATCAAATTTTGAAAAGTAGTTATAACGATGAACAAAATAGATCTTAGAACCTTTTATCATTAGATCAAATATTAGACATGATTTGAAAATTTAATTCTATTTACAATTTAAAAGTTTCAAATATAAATCCTTTACACGCGTAATTAGTTTGATAGCATTACACGTATATCGTCCTAACAGAATTCAGAGTATATTAGTCACAAGCAGAAATTGATTTAAATACGTAATCTTATACCGGTATTTGAACGTTCTATAACGGATCTATTGCATTGTAATAAATTGACCTTCGTTGAATGAAAATTAAGTGAAACTCGCGTATTTAAAAATATTCGTCTATTTAAAAAAGAATGAATTTAGAAAAGAGATTTGAATACTATGAGAAATAAGTTGTAGCATATGATAAAATGAGCTAATAAAGATGATCTGTTGTTAGCGCAATCGTGGGAGGAAAACGAAATTTTGAACAAAAGGGATCTGTAGAAAAGTTGTACAAGTCAATGCACAAAGTTATACATGCAGAGGAAGTGAAACAAAAGAAAGCTCTCGCAACGAAAATGGAATACAAATGCTTTTTTCTGGCTTGCAAAATAGCTTGAAGAATGTTTAAGCTCCCATTTTGCTTTCCAAACTAGCAGGAAATGCAATCCTTCGCTATTATTGCGCTCGTTTACTGTAAATTATTCCGACTAGTACCTTAATAATCAGGTAGAGTCGAGCTTTCTTTTCGAACTTGTTCCTCTGAGAATTCTTATGGGAGTTGCAGCATGAAAGTGAACGCGCTGTGTGGGATTTTAATAAAAATAAAGGCAGGCATATCGTAAAAAGGTATAAGAAGTTGGGACGCCCTTGCTAATCGATATTTGCCGTAAATTAAAAGATTCAGCTGTATCGGTTTCGAACAAATACTTTACTTATTAAAGCCGAAAGAGACTCGGAAAGTTTCTTAATAAAAGCTCGAGCAGAAAATATTCCATGTATATGCAATTTATGCTGGAGCTTGGCACGGGATGAATGTAATTTCGATAAAAATTTTAAGCCGCGCAGAAAACAATTCAGCGCATAGTTCAAAGGAATATCCAGGAAACTGTTTGCAAGGAAATTCCAAGTAGCAACATTAAGCCGATAGGTGAGTAATAGTTGGGCCGTGGAGTCGGGCGGAAAGGGGTGCCGCTGAATGAATAAATGCGACGCCTTGTCAGTTTGCGCGCGGCCGTGAGTATAATCTTGTTTGCAGTTCCAGGGAGGATGGAGGACTGGGGAATTAATTAAACGTGCCGAGAAAATAGTTTTGAGGAGTAATGCTGGAGAAACACACAAGACATATCAATTGATTAATCTAATTAGCTGAATGAGGAGACGAGGTGCTCTCGCGCTCCGACTGCCGCTAGCCGGGCGCGTCTTTGGTGCAGAGACGGAACAAGCGGCGGCGCTGCGCGCCGTGGCGCACTCGGCTCGTAGATCGTCGTCGTCGGCGGCGGTGGCGGCGGAACGCGGGCGAAACTTATTCTATCTTCGAAATTAGTTGAGCCGTCCTGGCACGTCTTTGTCGGGCTGTTGGCGATAAAGTTTAGTATGCTAATTCGCAGAACAGCTGCACGGCTATGCAGCTGCAGCTCATAGCCGAGCCCACTTTACCACCTCCTCAGCCCAGTGCTGCTTTGTCGCCGACTGGCGAAACACCAAAATTATTGAATTTAAATTGCTGTAATTATAATGTCTGAGCCTGGCGGCCGGGGCTTGCAGCTGGGCGCGGAAGCACATCACCATCTGCAATTGATCTAGCCCAACTTGCCAAGCCTCGTTTGCATGGAATTAAGCGGGCTTTAGTTTTAAAATCAATTTGACGGGCGCGCTCGCGACTCGCCGCAAATCTCAGCGCAACAAGTTAAGTGGATTTCCTCGGCCCCCTCCGCTTCGCTCATCCGAATATCCGAACTTGCCGCGCTATTCGCTATGTTCGCTTCCCTTTTCCCCGAGTCGATCGCCGTCTCCTAAGGCTGCTGAACCAACCGGACAATCAGCAGAGCGCGCGTACGTGGCGTGTCGTCGGGCTTAATGGCTTCCTATGCACTCGCCCGTGCCCGTGTCGGCCTCCATAATAATTTAATGCCAGATATAATAAGTTACTTGCTGTCTGGCATCCAGCCAGTGTCGGTCTATTCATCCCGCCGCCTTTCTCTCCGAGCCCCGCTCTGGCGCTCTGCGCCTGAAAGTCCGAGAGCGCTGATGGAACGAGGACCCACAGTGCACCCGCTAGACACCCATGCAGATAAGCTTATTTATGCCCGCAGTCGAGCGTTTACTCGGCCTTCCAGCCCCCCCCCCCCCCTGTCGATACGCGTATTGCTGCTGGGAAATTATTTTCCAACTTTTGCCGCGTCCATGCGAGCCCGGTCAAGCTGCATTCGAGCACGACGACGACGACAACAACAACAACAACCAAACTTCCCGGATCGTTTCGATCGCCCAGATTTCTCATCAAATTAAATGCTAACAAGTTTGAAGGGAGCCCAGGCAAAACTAATAAGCCGGAGACGCGAGAGAGAGAGAGGGAGAGAGAGATGGAAGAAAAGGAATGATAATCGCATCAAACAAATGCTTGAGAAGCGAAAAACAAAAGAGGCTATGGGTCCAATTTACGAGATTTACGAGATTGCTGCAAGTATATAACGCGGCTGCGACAAAGACGTCGGCCGAGAGGAGGCGGCTCCCGGGTGAATTTCAACGCGACTAATTGGTCAGTCTTAATTGAAAATGCCATTTGGCCCATTACGTCCATTATTCGAACTTGGTTTCGCTCTCACACTCGCTTTCCTTGGCCTGCAGCCTCTCTCGGCCGAGGCGCCCGCGCCGCCGTCGTTGCGCCCGGAGTGATTTGAACGCCCGCGAAAATCCTCGCCAGATAATGCACTCGATCATTCTTTTTTCTCTCGGGCTTCTTGCCTACTTTTCTTTCGCTTTGATCGCCCCCGTTGCCGCTCTATTTTTCTTGTCGGTTTTTTCCATTATTTTCGTCCTCCACCTCGGTTACGGCCAACGATCCCAGCCACTTCAGATCGGACCATCAAGCAAATGGAAATTGCCCAATATCCCCATTACAAACTTTTGATCAAGGTACATTGCAGAGAATTTCAGTCAGAGCATCTAGTCTACCTCGATTAACTTGAAAATATCAAAGTCGGAATTGACAACACAGGAACGTAAGGATAGCCGAGTCGTTCTAGCATCAACGTTTCTGCTCCAATAATTCCTCAATGTTTATTATTTATTTATGCCATAGTGCTCGAGTGCTCGCGTCAATAGTTTCACTCATTTTACTATATGATTTTATCGTTTTTCAAAAGAATTATTCAGTATCGTCGAACAAGTATGAAAATATAAAGGCTAATTAGACTTAAAAGCAGTAAATACAAAATTACACGTATCCTGAACTCATTACGTAGGAATGTATGATGCGGACGAACGATTTATTAGAGCGCTGTTGAATGTTTTGCACAGAGATTTAAGAATTTACGGTAAGAACTGCACTAATGCTTGGCAACGCAAAAAGTGTGATTAAGTCCATACCTGTGGCATCAACTGCTATCAAAATTATAAAAGAAGACGTTTACAGTTTAAATAATGATCTATTCTAATGACTACTCTGTAGTTTGGATATCAAGCGATAAGCCGTAAATGCTATTCAAATCTAATATCACACGTACAAGTATAACCTTGCCGAAAAGTTCGGGATAAGATACGTCTTCATTTTAAATTAGACTTTAAATCGTCCTATGAGCTTTATTCGTAATAGCATTCAAGAATAGCTCTTCTTTAAGTAGGCTAATTAACGTCCTAACTATTATTAAAAAAAAGTTGTGAAACGTTTGTTCTTTCTCTCAAATATTGCAGATAATTTGTTGAGTAAATAGCGCGGTGAATAGTCATTGAAGGTATAATCGCATATTTAAACTTTCTTACAACACATCATATTTATTTTATCCAAAAGTTGTTATCCAAAACTGCTATAATATAAAAATAAGTAATAGATTTTTGAGAACAGTTTTTAGGAGCATTTCGAAGGAAAGGTCTTCCGAAGCATATACTTCTCGAGCGTGGAAAAAATAATGGGAACCACAATGCGAACCACAATGGGAACAATGAGAATAGCAATGTGAAATCTATCGGACCGTGAGATGAAAAGAGCGCAGGGCTATAATATTTAAACGCGCGTGTCGTGTTCATCGAAGAAAGAGTAAAAGAGGGAAAGGGAGAAAGGGAGGAGGCGTCGGTGGGCTGACGAGCCGGAAGACGTGGAGGAGATATAGTGTAGCTGCGGGCAAGGGTGAGGGAGACGGGGCGGTTGGATTCGGGAAAAGCGGCAGCGAGAAACTCCTGTCCGCAACACGTCTCTGCTCTCAAGCAGCAGCCTCGAGACCGCCCAAGGCACCCGAGTTTACTTACAACTTCACTGCCAACTTCTCAATATTCATCCCAATTATATGCCAGGCTTTCGCGGCTCCCTTCGCGAAGGCTCTCTCGCTCTCGGCCGCGACATCCGTATGTTTGATAATACACACAACTTGCTTTTCTCAATGGCGCACGCCAACGAATTTTCATCTCGCGTTGCCTGCTATTATTCGCGCTGCTGCCGTCCTATACATCGTTCGACGCTGCTTGTCCGGCTTGGAATACGTAATTGCAGTCGTCCTAGTTGGTCAGCGGCAAAGGGAATGGTGTTTAGATGTGTATTTACAAGCCTTAAGCGCTCTTGTTAAGCTTCAACCGTAAAGCCCTAATGCGAGATCTGGCTGTTGTTCCTTTGCCAGGCGAGTGAGCGTCGCCGTGGAATTTGGACCTAAGCGATTGTCATGGGCGACATTCGAGACGCCAATGACCGGCAGTGGGCTGTTTTTTCTATTTTTCCGACCGACAGCTGGTACAATCGATGATCGGAGTGGGCAAGGCGCCCGCGCCAAGAGAAGTTGCAGCTATCGGGTGTTTATCAAAGTGGCGCCGAACGTAATCCGGCGAGCGGCCCGTCCTGCGCCAGTCCGCGGCCGCAGCCTTTTCGTCAAAGTGAGCCGTTTCGCGCGCTCTTCTGTGATTAAAGAAAATTACGGAGCGCGCGCCGCGGCCGGGTAATTACAGGCCGGCAGCAGCTTCGACGCGACCAGACCTCGCTGCCCTCGGCGGCGCGCGCGCCGCACGGAAAAGGCCGTCGAGCTGCTCCCGGCCGTTGTCAGCGGCGCGCCGAGTGCCGAAGCCAATGTCGGAATAAGCGATCCCGAGAGGCCGCGATCATCGCCCGACTACACATAACTGGCTAGCTAATGGCATCAGGCTGCGAGCGGCAAATTCGATAGGCGTCCGCGCGCCTCTAGCCCAACACCGCAACAGGAGCGTTTAATTCGAC
The DNA here is from genome assembly GCF_024137745.1 of Phymastichus coffea. Classification (NCBI taxonomy): domain Eukaryota; kingdom Metazoa; phylum Arthropoda; class Insecta; order Hymenoptera; family Eulophidae; genus Phymastichus; species Phymastichus coffea. Next base: position 452,413 of record NW_026706877.1, on the reverse strand, counting down.
AGTCGGATTTTCGGCCGCTGCACTCTATGCTAGAGCGCCTCCCAATGCACCACTGATTTTGAATTACCCACGGCGATAATCGCCTCCATGCTCCACTCTCTCCACATCTCACCACCCTGCTCGTCTCCCTGCTCGTCGCCCTCCTCGTCGCGCTCTTTTTCAGCTGCAGCTTTTTCAGCCGCAGCTTTTTCAACGCGAACCCGCCTTCTCCTAACAATGACTGTCCAATTAATAATTAATTATGTGCCACCTCGCAGTGCGATTCAATGCACTTTTGTTCGTTCGCTCTATTCATTGCACCACTGCCGTATCCGAGCCTGCGCCTCATTTTCACATTTTCCTGCAGCTCTGATACTTTCTCTTTTGCTATCAGCTTGTCCGCATTCAAAATGCTCATAACCTTACCGCAATAGTGCTCAATAAACGATCATTTATTTTCAAATAAATACCTTGTATTGCTCGCACGTGAATCCAAGACTCACCAATTAAGAGCCACCGTATAAATAAGTTTGCTCCATTCCCTACATTTTAGATGAATGCGAAAGCGAGTATCGTTTGACGATTAAACAAGTATTTCCGATGGATTAGTAATCATGTTCTTCAGAAAATTCCAAGATATCGTACGAACTCAGTCATATTAAAAAGAACTCGTATTTAATTTTCATTTTAAGTTTGTCTACCAAAGTTGAAGACCACCCTCATTCTTGTACACAACTTCGACACGCAGAAAGCAGACTTGTCAACTTGAGTAGATTTTTTTGAGGAATATGCGAATAAAAATTCGATGATTTAATGTACTTGTCACTCCAAAACCCGCATCCTTTTCAAAGTTCAACATTTGCCCACGGAACAGCGACAAGCTGAGAAAAGCGAGTCGATGTGGAGGAAGACAAAGCCTCGCAATATCGTTTTGCTTTAGTTGATCGCAATCTTGGTTGGAATATCATTAACAATTATACATGAAAATGGTTGGTGCGTTGAAATCGCAACAAGTTCGATTTGTCCGACAAAGTGTTGATCGAGTGACTCGTAGATGCCTGCATTGCTAGAATGTGCAGTATATGAATATCTAGAAGTTCCTTTGGTAAGTAGCTGGTTGGACAGTTGGCCGAGTTGATGAACAAACAGTAACTACATAGATGTAACGAGGTGAAGCTAACTGTAAGAAGTGTGGTACATCGAGGGTGTACAATGAAGTTGGTGGTTTGAAATGAGAAGGCAGCATGGCGAATGGCGGAAAGCCGGCAGAAAAGGGAACAGCTGTTGGCGTTGCCGGACAGAGAGCGAGGATAACAAAGGATAGCAGCTAGCAGGTGCATGTGCGAAAAGTTGACGCGACAGAGTTGGAGAGGGTGATAATTGAGATGCAGTTAGGCGCCAGCATTTAGCGCATAGCTTAGAGTCGGACAAGGACGAGCGGAACACGGAGGGGCAGACCAGGCCAAGCCAGACCAGGCCAGGCCAGGGAAGAGAGGAGAGCCCGTTAATTCTCGTCAAAGCACGCAAATATTTGACTGTAGCCCCTCTCTTTCTTTGCAGCATGAGCTTCGGCCTCTTGTCCCTTTAATTCTTTCCGCTGTGCAGCTACTCTTCTCTGCTTTCAAAGCCGACAATTAGTTAATATGTTTGCTCGCGGAGGAGGAGCAGTGAGCGTCATGTATCGCCTGCTGCCCCTGCCGCCGCTGCCGCTGCTGGCCAACACACGCTCTCTCTTAACTCGTCGCGTGAGCCTGGCGACTCGACTAATTGGTATTGATAATTAATTTGATAAAGACTGCAACGTTTGCGCATCTTATTACCCATTAAACGTTGGCCCCTCTTCACTCTTTTACTCTTCGTTTCCCTTTGCGCCTCTCCCAACCTACGTATTCGCTTGTTTTATTCTCTGGATCATCTATTTTAATTGACTTTCTAAAACAACCCTCATCATGCCAAATCTATTATTTTCTTAGACCGTCTGACGTCAACTCCAATCAAATTCACGCATTATTAGTCTCACCTGTCAACAAACATTTTATTATCGTCAGGCAACAATACACAATCAAATTCTTAAATTAAGAGGCTTTCCTCTTAAAATAAAAATACAGCCAATTTAGCAACGTGGCTTATTTCAACTAACAGGCTGCATATAAATGACATGAATATTAATAGGTCTTATTATGTATTACAGATGACGAGAAAACCGAATAAATTAAGTTATTAAATTTGCTGCATACTTAAAATAAGAACTTCTTTTTAATATAATGACAACGGCTACTCAGCTTTTACAGATCAATGCGCTATTGATTTTTGTAAAATAACGTCAGTCATTTGTCATACAGTATATGCAATTAGATTCGACGATAACAAAACTCGTAATGCGTTACATTGGTATCTCATTATTTCAGCGACGCTACATCCAAAGTATTGCGTTACTGTGAACTAAATTAAAAGAAGAACAAATAATCTTTTATTTACGAGACAAGATAGTCGAACTAGTCTGGATTTTATAAAAGTTGATGTTGAAATAAAGATGCTTAGACGGCTTGTTGTGTCTTGCCCCCGGCTGCTTGTACGTCTCACGCGTGCTCTCTTCGGTTTCTCTCAAATTTATTGCTCGCGCTTTCATTTAATCTTTAACACCGTGACAAGGTGCCTTCATTGGAACCTCAAATTCGTATTCTGAAATTATCCACTTGGCTTGCTCTCCCGCATGCCACTTGGCGCACACACCACCAAATGATGAGCGGTAAATTATTCGCGGACAGTAACTGCATCGTCCGTGGCCTGCGTCCATCTTGATTACCTCTTGCCAGCGAGCGCCGCCGCTTCGCGTCGCTCAATTTCCAGGAAACGCATTCTTGAACTGTCGCATCGGCCCTCGTTTTGCCTGTATTTCGTCGCAGCTACTCTTTTTCTTGGGCCAATGAACGTTCGCGATAAGGTTAAAAATAGGGTGCTTCCTATGGATCCTCAAAAAAGTCTAAAATGTTCCTCTGATTTTTCATGCATTGTTCACATCGCTGGTATTTCTACCAGCGATTTATAGCGCGAGAGGTCTTTTTGGTCCAAGTTTTGGCAAGTCTGACAGAAATGAAGTGTACAGCGTAAGGGGCGTTAATGCCGCGGAGCTAGTACATGTAATTATGAGTTGCCGAGAGGTAGGGAGCAGCGGTGGTGGTAAGTGAAACAAACGTTTGAATCGCAGAGAGTCAGTCGGCGCTACTCTGATAAAGCGCAGCTGGCTGTTGTTTGCGGAAGCTCGCTGGAGAAGGCCCGAGCGCAGAGAGTAGCGCCCCACGTCTTAATGGTTTACGCCATTACGCGTTCGTCTGAAGTGTCTGGGGGAAGAAGGTGGCAGCAGGGGGCAGGCCGCAGAGAGCGACGCGCGGCATAAATGCCGGATAATAAGTCAAGCTGACTGCGCGAAAGGATTGCCAGTCGGCAAGCCCCCGTGAGCGCGCAATTGGCTTGGCGCCAATTCTATTCGGCCGCACGTCACACGCATGACGCTCTTAACTAAATTATGGATAAAGTATGACGTCGATTCCGCCTGCAGCGGCGCGCCCGGCGAGCAGCCTAAATATTGGACTGTGCTGCCAACGCTCCGCCCTCTATCAGCCTTGTACTTATTAAAAATCGCTTCCTCCTGTGTAGGATCCCACTTCCCGTCCAAGCTGCTTCGATCACCTTCTTTCTTGTCGGGGATACGAATCTGTTTCTTCCGGCAATAGTGGATTTCGTAATCGATTCAAATATATAGCTACAACTTTTCCGATGCGTTCGAGACATTGGTTTATTATCGAATAACGAATCTTCGCGCGAGCCTCATTTCAACTTTCAGACGAATAGTGCGTATTGTAAGCAGGATAATTAGTCTTCTATTGAAAAGGTTAAGGTGAAAATCTTGAAAATCATCGAAGACTGAGTGGGTATTACAATCAAATTCTCCCTCTCTCCCGCTCACACACACGCAGACTGGTATTTATTAATTGAATCCGTGGGAATAACACATTGGCAGCTGAATAATGGTAAGCGGCGAGCTTTTCAGTAGCTGCCTGGAACTGTTCCAAAGTCGCACTTTGAAAGCTCGCCTTTTACAGGTCCCTTTGGGGAATAGACTTGGTATAGAAAAGCTTTATAAAATATCGCCGAAAGCCGTCAATATCTTGCGCTACGACTGAGAAGAAGGCTGTGTGCCGGCCTCCCTTTATCAGGCTGCGGCATTGTGCGCATCAAAATAATCCATTGTTGTGCGTATCGTTGATTATACGACTTATTATGTGAGAGTACGTCGCGAGGAGCATACGAAAAGCCAATGAAAAGACCGATGGACGCTTGCCGAGCGTGTTTACGGAGAGGAAGAGTCAGGTGAAATAATTGTGCGGTGAGGGCAATATTTCAATATTTACCTATGTATCGAAGCGTATAAGGAGTCGATTGGCTGCGGGCTTATTTGGGAATGGAGCGAAAAAAGCTGGGTGAATAATGGATGTCTGACTGGCGGGTTAATCCAGTGGACGCGCGTTCGCGGCCTGTTGCTCTCGCCGCGCCGCAAAAGCCCCATATATTGCGTTGCAGTTTGTTATTCTCGCTGGGAGCACTTAGCCGGGCCTTTTAACGCGCCCTCGTCCACCCGCAAAGGGAACGCTCAACTAGGCCATAAGAAATAATTCCAAGTCCATCAGGGCCTTTAATTATAATGATTCAGAGCAGAGCGACAGGGAGAGAGAGGCAAGTGCCGAGCTCCGAATGAGCCGTCGCGACGCAGCTCCGCGATACGAGTGAGAGCAGTCCGCGCGTAAAACGCGCGACTGAGAGCGAGAAAAAAAAATTAGCGACGTGCCCGGGCAAAAAGCTCGCGCGCGACCACGCCGGCGCCGCCGCGAGAATTACCGCCGGAAAATTATAAGCTGCGAATGAAGTGCAAAGCCAGCCGGATTAACTATTTAGCCTTGCCCGCGAAAAGAGCCCTCACAAAAGGATCTTTTCATTTCTTGTCGAGTCGCGCGGCTATTCCTTGTTCTCGCAAAGGCTCGCAAGCCCACGGCTGATTATAACGTGTGCCCCGCGCGGCTTCTTTTATCTCTTGCCCCAGACCGCTAATCAGATTTCACGCGCGCTCTGCCCGTCTGATTACACATGCACGCTTATTTTGCGGCGGCCTGCCTCGTTTTCTCCCTCTTCCCCCCTTTTTTTAATTTTCTTACCCGCGCCGCCAGCTCTGTAAGCTACAAGCCACGCGTGCCCAGACCGTACTTTTTCTTTTTATTTTTATTACCTTTTTTCTTCTGGCAGCGGCAGCTTCTTTGACAGTTAGTTCAACACTAATTAAACCTCGCTCTTTCTCTTCTGGAAGCCTAGCTCTTCTATATACCAATTGGCGCATCAATTGCATCATCTCCATGAATATTTGATTGCATTTGTTTTATTTTAACTATACTCGCGTCTGCACAAAGTTGCACGCGGTGTGTTTGCTTTGCCGCGTCGGAAAACTCAATGAAATATTCTACTGCCTCTACGCGTTATTTCGCCGCAGTAGTATAAGCGAAATTTGGTCAGCCGGAAAATATTGCCGAAAAGAATTGGATAGGTGCAGAAAAGCCGACTGCGCCGTCGTCAGCAAGTGGAAGCGAACGCTGAACGAGAGCTGCAGTGGCGCGGGAAACCGAGAATTCTTGCAGGAGAAATATCTGCAGGTAGCCGCGAAGAAGAGGTGGCATAGCAGGCAGCATTGTTTTGCCAAGTTGAAGCGATCGGCGAGCGCGACGACCGGCACACGGCTCGCGTTCAGCGCGAAATTTAGGCGGGAGGGGGAGGGGCGAGTTGGAGCAGCTCGAGGCGCTTGCGCGGTTATTGAATAATTCAGCAGATAACGGAGCCTCCTCTCCGTCTATCCTTGCCCTGTCGTCGCGCTAACACCGCCGAAGAGAGGACTGCAGTCGAGACAATTACCAGGAAATAGCTCGAGAGATAAGAGCAGCGGTAACGGGGATGCGCGGCGACGACGACGGCGGCGCGTCGGCGCGGCGGCCCGCGAACGAGAGTACGATCTCCCTGGGCCCGGCGCTCGATGTGTGTGTGTGTGTGTGACTGCGCGCTGCGTCTCCCTCTCGCAGTGCGGGCGGCCTCTCTTATCTTTATACGAGCAAAGCGCGCGCGCCTCGCTTATCACGATCGAGGCTATAGACAGCCCTCCTCCTTGTCTCGGCTGCTGCTTTTCCTTTTCGCTCGGCTGCCACCCCTTTCTCCAGCTCTTCCGACTCCTTCGCCTCTTCCTCCATCTTTTTGTCTTTAGCGCGTTATCGCGATCGCCCCCCTCCCTCTGTCCCTCCAGACTCAACATTAATTTAACCAACTCTCCGCTTTCTTAACTTCTGCCAAAAATATTGACTTGGCCTGCAGTCCTGCAACTGAAACGAGTCAATACTTCGACACGTCCATTACCAAACTGATATTGTGAGAATTGTGAGGCACCATTTCCACAAGAATTAATTTCACAAAAGCCGCGCGATTCTCCAATAACAGTTATATCTACTGGCTCTTTTAAAATCTTCATAGAAATTAAAATTCAATTACAATATCGGTTGTAATTTATCAAAGCTTACGGGTCAAGCTGTCGATTTTAAATATCCAATATTTGCCACGTAAGTAGGTTATGGCAGTTTACACATAAATAAATGATTGCTGCATAGACGACAGGCGCTGAATAATCAAAGAGTTGAAAATTTATGTTTTCACAAAATATTTTATAAAAACGTTTTCAAAGTGTTAGTTTTCTGAAAACTGAGATTACTCGAGCTCTGAGAAAACATTAGAAATCATTTGCTACTTGACTCTATTTATTTTTCTAGAATATTTTATTTAAAGATTTCTTTTTGTAATTCCAACAAAACTACTAAATTTATTTCATCCAGCTTTGATTTCAGTTTAATTCTTAAACTAAAGGCTATTTCTCTTGTTTTTGCTTCTTAGATATAGTTGGTTTTCTTTCTTGTACAGCAATAAACATTCATTCTCTACTACAATCTTACTACATTTACGTTGCGAAAAATCGATATTCGACATTCGGTTTCTGAATTGAATGTAACTGGCGTCTTGTAATAAAATTTATAAAAAACGTTCCGTTATTGATGGATACTTTAGCTTCCAAGTATACTTATACTAGTTAAGTATAGTAAGAGAAGGGATTATGAATAGATGGAGTAGAAAAATGGACCGGTAAGCGTAAGCACCATAGTACACCTGACAAGGGGTCGTCACAGTCGAGCGCGCACCTATACCCCGACGCCGGCATAGCCGCGTTAAATATGTTGCAAGCCAGTGTCACGCGCGCTTATTGACTTTAGCGAGGTCAATAATTGTCAGCGTAATGGACGGCTCTTACACCCAATTTCTAGCTTTTTCCCCGAGCTTTGATCGCTAAATGTGCCAGTGCATATTAAATTACGCTCCTACCTATTCTACGTATGCTGTATAACTAGATTTACGCTCAAAGTTGACTTACATCGTCAAGAAATTTATCAACTCTTGGTACTTCAATCTTGTACTCTAACTTTTTATATGAATCGTCGGTAACTTTTTGTTAAACGCATTTCATGTCTCAACAATTTTTCAGAATATCGTACTTGTTCGTTGAAAAAAAGATTGCGATGGCTTTAGGACAGCAAGCAAATGGATTTGAAAAGAAAATTGCTGAATGATCTTTTCGAGTGAATAGGTTCGCTTTTAATTAAGTCGAGTATATGACGTCGCGGCTTTTGTCTAAAAAAGAATAGAATGTCTAAGACTGATGGCGCTGACTCTTAGCTTTTCTTTTGAAAATCAGAAGGATTCACGGTGACATCGAAAAACGGTCATAATCATTTCTCCTTGTGAGGGCTCCACGAGTCTGATAAACGATCAGATGAGTCACGAACGGTTCTCAACTTGACGTAGACTTTTTCAATTTTTTTAAGTCGATGTCACATCAATAATATCTATAAAATAAAATGACACTTCAACTACACAAAAAGCCAAGTCGCATAATCGGATGAGCTCCACGGCAACATTAAAAACGTAATCTAACTACCGATGAAAGGATCATTGGAGAGGACAAAAATTTTTCGCTGTTTCATGTATGGAAAATACCCACAGACGCCAGCGACACAGCAACAAAGAGCCTAGAGAGCGCATCCGAGCTTTCCATCTGCCTATTTACATTCACGACGTCGAAGAGTATTTTGCCGGCGCTTACTGAAATATTTGGCCTTCCGTCAGCCAGTGCAAATCTCATTCATAATAATGCCGCTTGAAGACTCTCACCCAATAGTCCTCTCCTCGGCTCTCTCTCTCTCTCTCTCTCTCTCTCTCTCTCTCTCTCTCTCTCTCTCCAAACTTGTCGCTTCGTTCTCGGCCTCCTCGCCGCTTGCCATTTGACACTGGACGCGCGGTAGCTCGCTTCAACTTTTTCCCTCGCCTCGCTTCTTTCTACTCGTTCATGCATTGATGGAAAAAGTCATTAATGTCGTCAAATTATTTTATTTCAAGCTACATCCCACAAGATGCGCTATCGAAATAAACCACTGAGGCAATATTCATCGAATTTGTTTGTATGTTTCAAACTACTGTGCGGGTATCTTTCGAATTAGTGTACGTCCATCAGTGCGCTGAAAAAATAAGTAAACTAGTAAACTCGTAAAAAAGAATCCAAATGTTCATTCGAAACTCGAACTCGTATTTCCACGCGTCCTACCAGACCGCACACGCTCGTGCTCGCACGAGCCTGTCTAACGACTTCGTTATTCAAACAATCAATGAAATAAAAGTCAAAACGCGCGTCGAAGGTTGAAAAGAAAAAAAAAACACATCAAGGTGGCGCGCAAAAACGTTGCACGGTAACAAGCGCCCCACGAGCAATTAAATTTCGCGAGAGTCGCCCGAAGAATTAGTAAAGAAAAAAAGAGAAAGCACAAACGCGAACTACGATGAAAAAATGAAAACGAGAGAGAGAGAGAGAGAGAGAGAGAGAGAGAGAAGGGAAAAATGGCAGAGGCGAAAATGCGTTGCAATGTGCTGGTATTAGCGTTGAAAAAATGCAGCAAAGCCGCGTGCAGAGGCACACCCGTATCTGTTACGTACGAACGACGCGCGCGGTCACGTTGCGAGTCGACCCGAGCACATACTCGCGGCATAATCAAGTGCGTGCGTGCGAAAAACGCTCCCTCCGGGCAGCGCTGCGCCGCCACCGTCCAGCATCTTGTACGACTGGCGCGCAATTGTGCCGCGCGCTATTGCTCGCTAGGAGACCATTAGTACTGCTCCTCTTTCTCTCCTGTCCTCGCGCGCCACTCCAAGTCGACGCTTGCACTTGCGCAGCGCTCATTTGATTGCAGTCGCTCGATGTGAAATGCCCGCGGGCAATGGAGCGACCGAGGTCAAAAACGCGACGGGCAAAAATCAAAAGTACAATGCTCCGGATTGCAGCCTGCGCGCTGTTTGTCAGTTTGACTGGCTGGTTTTGGCGTGAGTTCGCGCGCCAAACCAAACTGCCGAGCTCCGGCAACGCTGCCGGCGCGCTCCGTGCGTATTTGCCTGCAAAAGTGAGCACAGAACAACGGCGCGCTTATGCCGGCCGCTTATCCCTCTCTCCCTCTCTCATCCCATATCCTCCGCGCCGCGTCTCGCCTTGTTTCATTGTGCAGTTTCGTGCTCTGCCGCTTGCCTCTCTCTCTCTCTCTCTCTCGTCTTCCTACTTGCGCCAGTTTGTATTTCGAATTCGAAACGACGCCCTCGACACTTGAACTTTGAATTCTGCACGCTTCGAGACACGACAGCACCTGCTTTCTCTCTCTCTCTCTCGCTCAGTCTCTCTTACTAACATTAATCTGTCGCTTTGATCAGCGCTCAAACGCTAGCTACTCGCTTTCAATAGCGCAAACTTCTTCAAATGCTTATCGTAAGCTTGCCGGCGATGTAGAACAATATTTCAGTGCAAATTATTTGGCAGAAAAAAGAGCAACGGCAAGATTATAAGTACAACGCGCGCTCTTCCAATTAAAATTGCTGCGCAATTAACGAGCTGGCGCTCGCTTGGAATATTAATTAAATTTTCTTTTAATTGCTGTCAGCAGCACATTTCGTCAATACGTTATGTGATGAGCATATGATAAAAATATATGCCGTGCAATATCGCAACAATATCCAATCGAATTCTCGTTCGGAGCAATAACGCTGAGGCAGCTGGAATTATTGCGAAAGAAAAGTAAGAGTGAGCCGCTGCCTAGCAAAATGCCGCGAGCCAGCCAGTCCCGATATATACGGCTTGCTGTTTGGCGTTTTATAGAGATGCCTCGCACGTCGCATTAACGACCAAATGGATCACGTCCTTGCGCCCTCGTAAAGTAATGTGCTGGACTTTGTTTAGCGCCTCCAAGTAGTGCGCGTAAGCCGTTTTCACGGACTCTCGCGGCCGGAGAGAAGCCCATTTCTCTTATTCTCCCTGTCTCTTTTTATCTCCTTCTCCACTTGGCTTCTGCCCCCTGCCCTCGTTATACCCCCTCATTCCACCTTACTACACTTCGCCTAAAATAAATCCCGTCCTCGGGCTCTTTGTTCCGCTAATTATTATCGCATCTTTTTATTCTCACTGCCACTCGTTCGCGAGCCTTTCTTCGTTTTATTAGCTCCCGCTGCTGCTGCTGTTGTGCTCCTTTATTTTCTCCTTTGGCAACCTGATTTTTCTCGCTGCTCTATTAAATCCAACTGCCAAAGCAACGATTAGATCCGTGTTGCGTCATTTTCCTTTCGTTTATCAAATTCTTTATTTCTCCTAATTCGATCCATTCCACGCTTGCCTGGCTTATTTTTCTTACAAACCGTCGCCGCGCGAGCGATAATGGTATCGACCCGAGAATGGAATATTTGATAGGGCTGAAAGGGATATGTTTGTATCTTGTCTTAATCGCAAGTGCTGTCCACGTACAGAGTGCGCAAGAAGAAGACGAGCGTTTGTACGAGCTGACACTGCAGAGCGCACATACTTATTTTTTGCCGCCTGCCGGCGCTACGCATCTCGTGCCAACTAAAATTAAGGCTGATAGCCAGGTGAACGTGCGAGCTCTGATTTCTCCTCTTGGTTCCTCGTCGTTTGTCTGGCTTTAGTCAAGAGCGAGAGGATTGCGTGCGCGTCGTGACGACTGATTGCTGACGCGTCTTCCATGTCAAGGGCAAAGTATCGTCCAGCGAAGGGAGTCGAGAAAATCGGCTTCCTTTCCGAATTTCCGCCTCGTTTTGAGTGCCACCAACGGAGCAATTTGTTAGCCTGCATGTTCTCCCTATGCATCGAATTCGTTGTTACTCTGGTCAGGCCGAGCTATCGGTACAAGTTATCGTTGAAATTGATTGTCGTCATTGGAGACGAATAGCCCTAGCGTTTAACATTAGACGCGATACAAGTGCGTAAGAGGAGACATCAGCGAAACAGCTGTAGATGAGTCGGAGGACTCAGAGTGGACACCGTCAGAAGATGGAAGCTAATAAAGAGGGAGAGAGCAGCGGCTAGTGAAGACGTGAGCGCTGGCACGATGGGGGAACGGAAGAATAGCGCGAGAGCATGGGCGAAAGTTTGATTAGTATCCGAAAAGGTGGAAGCAGAGTTAGCGGGCAGAGAGAGAGAGAGAGAGAGAGAGAGAGCGCGCACTCCAATGCCTCTAGGGAAATCTCTGAGGACGTTTGATAAGAGGCGCGTGATTCCATTCCTTGTCATCGATCTCTCTCTCTCTCTCTCTATCTCTTCCAACCTAATACACATCAAAGTCGAGCTGACCTTTCGTTTTTACACCCGTCATGTGTCACCATACCATTAACATTCAACTTCTATAGTAGCACATGTCCACTCGCCCATCTTCACAGCTTAAGCGCTTTATGATGTTTCTTTTCATTGTACACTGTATTTCTCACTCATTCAATCGTCAATTTCAATCACCTCTGCTACCTCCTATTCTCTTATTCAGCAAAAAGTTCCGAAAATCTTCTATTTGAATTAAATCAAGTACTTTCAAACTCCCTTCTTTTGAAAACACCGTCCATTGTTTCCTGAAAGTATCGATTTTCAAAGCTTTAATTGCGTTTAATCTCATTTAATCTTCGTGACAATGATTTTGAAAATAATTCTTTGTGCTGCAGTGGAAATAATTTGTACATAGTATAAACCCGAACCCAACCCAACCCAGAATGAATAGTAAATTCAAAAACTTTCCCTTTGGCTGTCAATCAACGAGAGAGAGAATACGATTTTTTCATTCACTGTTTGCTATGCTACTAGTTTTATTCTAGAGTAAACCTTGAGCACTGAGCAAACTCCTAGCTGTATAAACAAAAAACCTCAAATAGTACGTTCTATTGATTCTATATCTATACTAAAATTTACAGCTGTTGTGTGAAAAGACAATCTTTTTCCATTGAAATGTCGTAACATAAAATATGTTATGTTATCATAACATAACATATGTTATAACATAAAATGAGGTTCGAAAAGTCTTACACAAGACTCGAATAATTTATTTAGTTACGCAATATTGCAACATTGCTATTCTATTATAAATTTAATTACAGTGTAATATACGCTTTAAATCGTAATTGAATGAATATCAAATATGTACTTGCAGAAGTAAATTGATTTTTTTTTATTAAACGTGGATTGAAGATCCATTGTTTTGATAACATTATCTTAATTGTATTCGAAATTATATCAAACAAATATGTATTCCCTGAGATAAACTAGGCCTGAAAATTATCACAAGCACCCCAAAAAATCTGAGCTAAACATTCACTGTGCTTCACTGTATTTTGATTAATTAAATCCGAATTCATCGTCAAAACTGTCATGCAATTATTTTCTTACATAAAAAAAGCCTTAAAAGAACAATTGCTTGAAAATATTATTCTTTTCGGCAAACATCTCTTCTTTTTGATTTTTATTAGATGACAATTTTTTTCATTGTAATATTTGAACGTACTGTGTCTCGTTAAAAGAATTCTTTTGATCTACTACATCATTTGAAATAATTAAAAACTTTCATAACAACTGTTATGAAAAGAAACTTCTTTGAGTAGCCGTTTTTATTCTGATTATTTTTCATTATATTTATACATATACAACATATACACATACGCACGCAAAAACACACGCACACGCGCGCACACACACACACACACACACACACCCACAATTCTACGTGATTATTTTGAATTGCAAAATTAAAAATTAATTCTCCTGGACTTTGCACAAATTCATTAAGTACGACCATAATGGTTCACTTCTACATTTTCTCATAAATTCTCTGTAACTGAACATGCTCAAATCATAAAATCTTAATAATATGATTTTTTATGCGGTAAAAACAAAAACTTTATTAAAACATCGTTGGAATTTCAAAAAATCACAGAAAATTAGATAATTTAGGTTTGCGGCAGCAGATCTTGAAATTGCACTTTGAAACTTCGTGAATTAACAACTCTTACAGAATTGAAAAATATCATCTTTATTGTAAAGCTTTATCAGAACTTGATTGAATATAGTTTATTAACTAGCGATATAATTTTTCATCTTCATTTATTTTAAAAATCGTTTTTCAAATATTAATAATTAAATTTTAAAAAACCATAAAAGCCATTAAAATTTTAGTGAAAAAGTTTTTTTAATAAACTTTCAATAACAAATTTGAAAATTCCATTCTTGAAGTACGATGTTGAATGGAAAAAACTGTATAGTGATGGAACAATTCCCATGAAAAATTTATGTTTAGCAAGTCAAAAAACATTGTAATAGTTGCATGTCTTTTACGCCTGCTATTTGTGTATACGGTATTATTTATTTGTATTGAGTAAAAAAAGGAAATGGCATTTTATAATTTTATTTGAATTTTACTAAAAAATACCAGTGTCAATCAAGATAATATTTATAAATTAGTAAAATAAAACAAATAAACAAAAGAATGTTTCGGAAAAGAAATAGATTACTAAGGCATTAATTATCTAGTGCATGACTAAAAAACAGTTATATAAGTTACAGAATATGCAACCATTGAATTGTCCTTGAAATTGTCATTAAAGAAGCTAAATTGAAATATGATAAAAAGCGATTTGAATTGAATTGCAAAAATACTTAATGGTTATGGAAAATGATTAATCAAAAACCAAGCAAAAAGGAGTCAAAATTTAATAATATAAATATTTTGAATAATTACCTTCGTAATGTTGGACGTCAGCTAAGTGATAAGAAAGACAATTTTTCTTGATTAAACTTCAGCACAAAAAATTAAATTAAAAAGAAAATTCATAACGAAGAATAATCCACTACAACTAGATCAAAATTATATACATTAGATTCCTTATGTTGTCATTGTGATGAAGTGAGTACAACATATGATAACTCAAATACTAAAAAAGGAGTCAAGAGTATTCAGATTCCTAAATTTAACAAAATGATGTATAAAAAAGTAGTTATATGACTGCTATTAAAATATTCAATAGATTACTTGAAAAAGTAAGTTATATGTAATAATATAAAAATTAACAAACAAAAATTGGATCATAAAAAAATGGGTAGTAAAGAATATATAACATCTTGTATAATGAACTAACGATGTTATTTTTATTACTGAACTTATGTTACAGATTATTAAATTTTTTTGGAGATTACATTTATGGTATTCAAATTATTTATGTATGTATTTATATTAGACATTATAAATAAAAAGAAATCTCTGTTCTGTTCAAGTTGGTGTTTAATACCAGTTAACCATTTGTATATTGCAAATATAAATTATAAATAAATAAAAAGGAATCTTGTGGTTTTCAATTGAATTTGGCATGTGAACGTGTTAAACAGATTATGAAATGCTTCGATTGAGCATTCGTTTGCAAGCGAATAAATGCGACAAGTGATAAGAGTGCCGCATGAACTTGGTAGCGGTAATCTGACATGAGCAAAGGCTGCTGAATAAAATTTGATGGTGAAACTGTGCGGATGGTCCCTAAATCAGTGAGCAGATAATGGGGCCAGTGAAGAGAAGCCGAGAACGAAATGACAAGCGACCGATAAAATAACGCTCGTTCAACAAAAGCGACGAGGCGATAAATCTGAGACATCCTATAGCAGGGCGGAGGCAAATGCGAGCTGCACTGGCCTCGGGATCGAGATCGGGATTACGCTACTCAGACGTCTTTGCTATATAGAATACGTTGAGTGGTAGAGCCGCCTCGTCGTTAGAGTTTTGTCGCTGCCGCTATGGGGTCTCTCTCTCTCTCTCTCACACACTCTTACTCGCGCAATCTGCTAGTTGAGAGGTGTGCAGCTCAGAGCGAGATCCGCCGATCGGATAAGTGGAGAATAAGCAGCTTTCCTTGGTCGCTATATAAACTCGCTCAGCTGCGATTCAACGTTGCGAGCTCCGACTGTTTATCGCGCTCGACTCTAGCTTAAGGTGCCGGGATTTTAGTTATTCAGCGCAGAGCCGAGGAGGAGGCCAAAGGTCCTCGGTCAAAGCGACCAAGAAGAAAAAAGAGAGCGACGTAGCGAGACGCAGCTGAATCGTAATTCCGGGCAGGCGGGAACAAGCGGGTCCGTTGCAGAAGCAAATAGGTGCGCCAGGAGGCGGTAAGAGGAAGTCCGCTCGTCGTCGCCGCGCACCTAATGGTCCCGATGTCAACGAGCGGGCCGCGTCGAGGACTGGACAGGTAGGCGGCGGCACAGAGCGTGCGCCGCGGCGACACGTCAAATGGCGCAGCGGGGAGGCAAGTCGGGCGCGGGCGGCTGGCATATCTTATTAGAAGCAAATATTCATGTCACATAGCCGACGCCAGCTGGTGCCAAGTGTATGACTGTTACCCTATGCTGCACGTGCCGGCGCTGCCTCGGCCGGAGAGCGAGACGCAGATCGCGCGAGCAGCTCGCTCTCGCTCCGCCACTGTTTGCGTTGCCGGCGCAACCGGAGAGGCGACAAAACTTTTGGCATAAGCTCGTTCGCCCTCCTACCTGCTGCCTCGTATGAGACCAACTTTCAAATATTATTGGCCGAATTCGGCCTTCTCTCTCCGCGCCTCTTGCGCGCTTTTTATCTCACTACTAGTACTTTCTCTACGGTCCGTGCTCGTATCGTACCCCTGCCAGTCCAATCACCAGATGTTGCCGAGGCACCTTGTCTTGGCACGAGAGTTCTTAATTCTCTGGAGGTCAATGGCGCGTCGAACACTGATTAGTACTACTTGAATCATTAAGGACGCGTAGCCCCGCAGTCGCGCATCAAAATCAGTTCAATTAAACGCCCCGATATACTCAGTTGCGCGGTCGAGGCGCTTCTTATGAAACGGGAGAGCAGCTTGTGGTTGTCGCGTAGTCGTCTGAGCCGAGAGGAAGATTCGATCGATGCGATAACGTGGAAATTGAACCTGCAAAGCTTCGCGCCAATAAAGTATGCGCGTGCAGGTACGTTCACATATCCGTTTGGCTTACCTGTCTTCATATTTAATTTCACTGTCAGACAGTTCATGTATTTTCAACCAATCGTTCGGTCAATGGAATCGAACTAACGACTGATTAGAAATAGCAGCGGAGATATCGGAACAAAACAGATCTATTAAAACAACATATTTTAGCTGACAATTGTTAATTTCTTTGGCAAGTCGAAAAATAATTTATTCCTACGGCTATACTTTATTATACGTGAAAACATTAATTATCGTTCATTCCATTTATGGAATGTGAATCTTATTCGATTCAAATCGAAATTTAATCAGATTTTAACGTAATATCTGAAATTTTTAATTTGATTTCAATTTAAACACGGTTCAAAAAATTCACGGAATAAGTTTCAAGATATTTAACGTAATCGACATTCGTAATGCAATGAGAATATTGGAAGATTGGTAGTAAAATTAAGCAAGGTCATTGCCCGAAATGAATAGCAAGCAAATGCAAGGCGCAATGAAGCCCCAGTAAAGCTTAAACGCGCCGGACACATAAAGAAAAGTTGTAGCAGGCCGTATCCCGAGGAAAAGGGTCAAAAAAAAAAGATGACGGAGAAGTAGAAAAGTCCGGTACGGCGAGAGAATTCAAAAAGGGAGGCTCCGTGCCACACAGCAGAGGCAAAGAAAGAAAGAGCGAGAGGAGGGTAAAGAGAGAGAGAGAGAGAGAGCCGCTGGGGGCAGCTATAAAGCGGGCGGAAGATCAGGCCAGTTCCTTCATAAATAAACACAACTGCTGGAGCAGCTGGCGCGGACGTAATTCATCGCGAATTAATTTAAGGGCGCGAGCTCGCGCCGCCGTCGCTACTTTCATTAAGGTACGCCCGGCCGCGCCATTTGGCGGCCCGCACTGTTCCAGCAATGCTGCCGCCTCTGCGTGCACGCGTCCGCTCCAAGGAGCAGACACAGCGCCTGCCTGTCTGCCTGCAAACCTTTGCTCGAGCTTAACAAAGACAAACAGCGAGAAGGCCGAATTCCGCTCCAAAGCTTTACTTCTGCAAAATTGGCCTGTTAGGCACCAAAGGCCTTTTCTTATCTCGCCAGGCTGCCTGCACGTTTCCTAATTGCCACCAACATCTCCCGATGATCTCATTATCATCCTAACTATTTCTCTGCGCTTTCGACTTTACTTTCTTCCTCAGTCAACTTCTCGTCCAGCGCATATCAATTTCATAGCGATCGTACATTAATATTCTATGGCGGACGGAACTCTCGCGACAAGTCGTACGAGTCAACAATAACACTTACTGCGAAAACAACCGAATGATTGATTGTTTTGATAACAGCGAATGAAAAATTATTATTTACATTGATATGCCAAAAACACAAACTACCGTGGTCCGTTAACTTTTCTTGATGGTTATTTCAACGTAGACACACTCATCTATTTGAAACGTACTGCTTTAAAAGTGCCATCTACACTGAACATTAAGTTACATGTCCTCATAGTATTGTTATTATCCAATTGATTATTCGCTCTTGCTGGTAGCGTGATGCTGAAAGAAAATTGTAGTAGGAGCGGTAAATTCCGCGGGGAATAGTGCTGCTATAGAAATGAAGTTTTATAGCGAGAAGCCGTAAATTTGGAAGGCGAATGAAGTGTAGAAAGGCGGGCATATCTTTGGAAAGAAGAAAAACGAAGAAAGTCAGAGAAAATTAGGCGCTGATTTGAAATATTTGGCGGGCCGTTAATGGTGCAGCCGAGCGCCGGGCAGTCGAGCGTTGCCTGCAAGCAACAGAATTCCGAAATAAAAATCTGCTATTGCCTGCTCGATGACGCCGTGCGAGCATCGAGGCGTAACGTTTGTTAGGTGCAGCCGCGCAAGCGTCAGCTCAGCTAAGTATATTTACGGAAGGACACGACACGGGCCTCGCACGAGCAATGCACTCGTATGTAATTGTCGGCTAGAGTGGAAAGCCGGAAGCCTGGCAAATTAAATTGGACTTAACTTCATTAGGCTTGACGCATGCACACGTTTACCTTTTCCTTCGGCTTGCTACGTATTTTTATTTTTTCACTTCCATAATTGCGGAGGCAGGCCAATTGGCTGTTTTTAATCCGAGCTATTTCTAGCATGAGCGCGCGACAAACGAGCGAGATGACAGACAAGCGGTTGCATGTTTAATGAAAATAAGAAAGTTTCGAGGAGGCGCTAGAGAAGAATAAGGGAAAAGCTAGGCGGCTCAAGTCTCAAATAATAAGGGGATGGGGAATCGCATAAGTTTGGCTTAAGTAGCTCTCGGCCGGGCGGCAGGCATGGCGGCGCGACAGGTGCAGCGCGCACGTGTAGAAATTACGAGAGCTCTTCTCCGGGGCCGTTGCTAAGTGGAGAGCGACAGAGACGGCGCTAAGAGGCAAACGAGCCCGACGCGCGACTCGGCCTGCCGGTCGGCTGGCCGGCCGGCCGGTCGTCCCCATCCCAAATGCCAGCCCGAGACCCGGCAGCCACTGCTCGGCCTAATTCTGGCAGGCTTACCTCGTTCTGCCTCCGGACCGCCTCTCCCGTCCGCCGATTCCTTCTGCGCCATGCGAATAGCAAGCCTCGTTAGTCTCTCCACGCCGACGCCGCCATCGCCACCGCAAAATCCGCCGGCTATTCGTTTATGATAATGGCCGAGCATCTTCGTTCCCCCGTTATCGACTGACTTCCTCGGTGCTCTTTTTTCGCGCTTCTTCCTCGTTGCAACGCGCCCGATCAAGCGAGTGCCTTACAAGTGCGTTTTATTTCGAGTACACCATTTAAACGACGACAAAGGCATTCCACTCGTCCGTCGTTCCATCCTCTGCCATATCTGTTCTGTCGAATAAACTTGTTTCTCCGATCGAGCTGCACTATACCACCACGACTGCTCCAACGTTTACTCCTTGTTCTCGCTCTTCTTCTCGTCCCAAAGCCCAAAGCTGAGCAGTAGCTGCTTGTCGCCGCAATCAACCACGAACGTTATCATAGCAGAACCTATCGAGATAGCCATGAATTATACGTGACTCGCTGATTTTATTCATAATCTCAAATATTTTTGAATATTACAGATAATGCTGTGTTGTACACGAGTCTTACGCGGAATGGCTTAAAAAGTCTAACAAGCTATCAATTATTGAAATGCATACATGGTACTTACAGATTGTAATTTTATTTGGCAACAAATAATATTGTTTTATACAGTCAGCGTTTTGGTATTTCAGGTCAATAACATTTTTCCCTTTAATTACATCAATGATATTGCGCTTCCATACCGAAGCAAATCACGACCTTTATTCATTCATTGTATATAACTCGTGTTTATAATAATGTTACCCTATATAGCTTTTCTGATGTAACAAATAACATAGTTTTACATCATTTATACATGAAAAATTATCATATACGTTTTTCTTGTCGCAGCACATTTGTATTAATTCAAATTTCTAATAACATTCCATTTAATCATTCACAGTTTCGTATTACATATTTTTATTACTAGATGAAGCTTTTACTCCAAGTTTATTTTCCAATTCAACCGTATCGTTTGCACTTTATGAAATATTCAGTTGAAAATAACCGAATGAAGTCATGTACTCTGGATCCATATTTGCCATCGTTCGTTTAAAAATAATTCCCCGCTAAAAGATAAAAACTACGTTGAAAATACTCTTTATTTTTGTTTCTAAAATTATTCATCTTGCACCGTTTCATACATCATCTCCATATTTTATTGTAATTATTCGGAAAGTACCGTAGATATATTATAACTTGCGAGTGTAGGATAGTCAATATAATTATTATTTGAAAAGTTTTGATGTAATTTAAAAATAGCCGGTTGGGTTAATCAGATCCATTCATGTAAATGAAACTGAATTGAAGAAATAATGCCGATTTACAGTTTATAGCAGAAGTCATGTGAAATCATATTAAAAGTAAGAGGATATACCATTTGCCGTATTAACGTCATTAGTATTCGGTAATTTGATTAGATCTTAGCACGGCAAGTTGGTTATTCGTTCTAGCTTTCTAATCGGAAAATCAAAATTCTTTTAGTCGTCTGACCTAATTGCCATTTCCCAGAATTCTTGGCTAAAATAAGAGTTACTCGACAGTCGGTGCACAACTATAGTGGTTATTATCCTGGTGGCTTGAAAGGCTGAAATTCATCATCATATCTATTCGTATTTCGTTGCTAACGCGGTTATATATAACACCATAAAGAACACTTGCTCATATCGCAGGGGCAATCATTACGGCATGAAGCAGTAAAGTGGTAGCCGAGCCGAAATTCGCGGAACATCATTAGTACCTGCTCGCGTCTCGATAAGCCACGTTTTTTCGTTACAAATGCGTTTCTTTTCCCCTCATCGCTCTTTTTTCGCGCTGCTCGCAATCGCACATCTCTCTCTCTCTCTCTCTCTCTCTCTCTCTCTCTCTCTCTCTCTCTCTTTCTTGGTCGCTTGAGGTTATATTTTCCAATACATACGAAGCGCATAACAATAAATACATCATTTCTCAAATAAAAATAGGGAACAATTTACCTAGCTCTAAAATATCTATTCGCTTAGACTCTACATTAGTTATGATCAGAGGCGAAGAGAATGATTTTCCATTGCTCTCTTTATTTCTGAATAAGGGAAGCACGCGTTCAATCATATATACCTGTTACATTTATAAAAATTGCGTGCTTGTTGTGCTTTGTTAAGATTATTATTATTTATTACAAGTCTTCGTATTTTTCAATTACCCAATGTATATAAACGTTTATTCAACGAGAATAGGAAGCATTGAATGGAACCTTCAAGCTATTTAAACTAACAACTCGAAATCCAATGAGAAGAAACTCGACATTTTTCGATCGGATTATACGCATTGCTCCTGTAAAAGAGTATATTCGAACATCATTTAATGAAATAAAATTCCAAATCACTGCGCTTCTTAGACAAAGATTGTAACAAAGTCTTTCTGTGATCACTTTTTTTTATCAGTCACGCTGATATGAAACATTTTTGCATGTTCGATGTCAAGTGTTATATGTACAAAAACTTTCGAACGAACGCATTTCATCAATGTATTATGCAAATATTTAAATACACACTATAACAATAGTCCTACATTTATGCAATGGATGTCGTGTAACCAACATAATTTTAAATGATATTGTTTAGTTGCAAAGTTATTCAAATGAAAATTGACAGTGAGTGTATACCGTAAATTCGATCAACAATTAACCAAGGATGATTATGGCCTATGATTATGGACCTGATTATCAGTCTACCATAATCAGTTACCTTAATCAGACCCATGTTATATTGTTTAACGTTCAATTTGAATCCTGCAACATATGTATTAAATCATGAACTTTGCTCATCGTAAGTTTGAATATGTCGTCGGAATTTTTAAGGAATTTACGTAAACATATGAAAAAAAATGTCATCACGTTTTCATTGCGTAACTTATTTATCTTATCTTCTTTATATACAAATTATGTTGAGCATCTCTACTATTATTAATATTTTCCGAGGAAAGGGGAGTTTCTCGCGATAAGATAATAGTATAAGTCAAGATTAAAACGTACTTTGCACTTAATCAGTCGATTGATTATCCCCATCAAAATGAATAACCAGTTAGCAAATGACGCTCGAATGCAATGAAATGCTGCTAGAAATAACCAATGAAAATCAAGTATAAAATTTTCTATATGGTATTTTTAATTTTTAATTGATATTTGAATATTCACGCCTGTATTCCTGATTATCTACTATTTTGAAAACGCCACAATGATTAAACATCAAAAGCATTAGAAAGTTTTTAATTTTTACGAATGTACGCGAACAGCGAGAAAAATATACCGATGATCCTTATTCGAATTGGTGTAAATGAAAATAAATGAGAAAGATCAACGAAGCATTATTATCGAGGTGACGGGGGTCAAGACCCCACAGCGCTTTGCATAACGAGAAATGGCTTACGCGTTTCAGCTGCAACAGAGCAGCAGCATCGGCACGAGCAAGCTTGCGCTGGATAAAAGCGAGGATTGATGGGTCGCCCTGGCTCCGGCGAGCTGGTGGTGAGGAGGCCGTCTGCCCCGCGACTTCGCCTGGCCACCAGCCGAGTTAGAGTGGCTATGGCTGCGAGACCGATTGCGGTGCTCCGAGTGTTGCTGGTGCTGGTGTTGCTGGTGTCTCGTGTCGCCATAGTAGACCGAGTGGTCGAGCGACTCTGGCCGCTCCATCGACTGCTGCTGCAGCTGGTTGTGGTCCAACTCGTTGTCCGACTCCACGTAAGCTGGCTCGCTCGGCGCCTTGTGCTTCAGCGCGTTCTCGATCACTGCACATGCAACAAGTCACACGCCGCCTTCTCAATCGCCTGCTATCGCTCACTGCTATTTCAAACAAGCGATTTCCTGTCAATCATCTACCTGATCACAGTTCACTTTTTATCGATTTTTTCGGTTCAAATAACGTGCCAAATGCATCAGTTTAGATAATATACACGAGCTAAAGGAACATGGACAGAAATACGATTGGATCTAGATCACAAATTCACGGCGAACAATTAAGTAGATTGTAAGTATTCGCACTGAAGTCTGCTATAAATTAGCCGCGTTACGTGATTCGACATGCCATAAATATATCAAGAAAATAGATGCAATTATATAAATGACACGATTGGAAAATTGATGTTCTGTAATTGCTGTCCAGCGATAATTAACGTGGGAAAAATCATTGAAAGTATCACTGACTTGAGCAGAAGAGTGTACAATTTTTAAGATATATAACTTATATAATATAGGTGAAAGTGTTTTTCAACTGCTTGTAAAAATACAACGGAAAATTTGTAATTGTAATATCGCAGCTCCGCGGAATCATTTATCTGTAAGACGAAAATAAAAGGAATATCGAGAGTGCTAAAGAAAGGTGAGACACGATGCCGAGGAGAAGCGACGATGCTGGCAGTAGCAAAGAAAGCAAATCGACAGCCACTGAAACATTAATCAAATAAAACGATGGCAGAAACATCGAAATTGGTTTATTGAATTATTCGAGCTTACGGCGGCACCAGCTATGCACAAGGCAGAAAAGAAATAAAGCAAAATTGGAGTAGATAAAAGTAGCTCCGAAGCAAACTGAGTGTCACCATCTCAAATGTATCGCTCAAGAGAACGCGACGTTCATTATTCGCGTAAACGCGAGCTCGTTGTTAAATAAAAGGATTCAACAGAAGAGAGGATGAATTTTAAGAAAGCTTGGTCGGATATTTGTCGCGCAGTTGTCGGCAAGAAGGCGAAGGCGATCATTCGTTCGAATTAAAGCCGTGCAGGTGCGTGGAGAGACGGCAAATAAAATTGAAATAAGTTGGGCGTGACGCGTCACTCGGAGGAATTCAAACATAATTCCGCTCTCGCCTCTCTCGTCTTATCTCGTTCTCTCTTTTAGATTCGAAGGAGAAAAATCCCGGAAGGCTTCGGTCGCAAAGTGAGGATGCATGTACAAACACCTCGTCCTCTTTCTTCAGCTAGCGCAGCGCACAGCTGTAAGATAAATCTCCTCATGCGCATTATCCTCGTGTGACGATCGCTTCCGAGACTTCTCATAGGCTTTCCTACACGCGCGCACGCCTCGTCCCGTGTAATATGTTCCAAATCTGATTTCTCGCCAGAAATGCCGGTGCCAATTCGTATTCGGCTTTTCCCCGCGCGTTCAAGCAAAGCGTATTTTTTTCAGAAAACATCCAAGCTACGTTCTTATAAGATCGACGCGCGCGCGCGCGTCGGCGGCCAGTTGAACAGAAGCGTTTCTTACCGTACAATCGAATGCTGCTCTCGACTTCTCCGTGAGAATTTTTGGCAGCACACCTGTACGTGCCGATGTCTTGTCCGGTGAAGTTGCGAATGGTCAGAGTCATTTTCACTTTGTAATTGAAGTTTGGGTGGGAACTGTGATGGCCTTTGGTCGCATTCTTATGCCTAGGCCCACTGTTCGCCGTCACAATGTCCGTTGTCACAACGTCGTACCTCCTGTCATTGCTCATTATCATAGTACCTTGAATGCAGCAAATACGAAGGAAAGCGTTCAGAGATGTTTTCGGGTCGAAACAGAAGAGATAACGGAAATGAGCTTTCCACGAGAAAATAGCAGTGAAAATTGCGCGTCGATCGGCCGAAATAGAAGTGACAGCTCGCGCGTGCAATGGCGAAACAACGCGCAAGTTTGATCGAGGCGGGCAGCACGAAAAGTCGACGGGGCTCGGAGAATCTGGCGATGGTCTTTCTGTGGCGGCCGACCCACCGACCAACCGACCGGCCAACCGACCGGACGGACAGGGGCTAAATCTCAATAAACATCTATCGCTTATCCGCGCTGAGTGGGCGCCCCGGCTTGGCTGCAAACCCGGCGGAACTTGGCCTCCGCTGCGCTCCCAACGATAAGCGCTCATAGCTGCCCGGCTATCGCGCTATACACTGGCATGTTCGACTATTCGCCCGCGCGCCTCAATTTCCAGACGTTTGCTTGGCCTCACCGCCGAGCCAAAGTTCCAGGCCCTCCCCCCACTGATCCGCCTGCTCGCTCGTCGATCCGAAGCCTCGCGGACCAAGTTCGATCTGCCCGATGCTCGTTATCCATTCGACGCTCAATTTCTTCCTTGCGCGCAATTCCCTCGAATGAGTGGCGTCCAAGCGATAACTCGAGCGCAACTCGTGCACGCGACGAAAAGAGGGGCGACACCCAAGCGCGAGCGTCGCAGAAGACGCGGACGAGGTAGCCCCGGCGATGGATCGGACCTCGCGCGCCGCCAGCCGCACAACTTGATAAACTTCGGCTCGCAAGGCTACGGCCTCAGCGTTGCGGTCGCGTGCGGCCCGCGCCACCGATCTTTGCACTCGCGGTTACTTCGCCCTCGGCTGCCTTGCCGCATAGATACACGACTAGCTTTCTTTGCGCGGCGCGCGCTAACATCTGCGCTTAATGAAACTATAGCCGCGCCCTAATGCGGCACACTCCGCGTAGACAATCTACGCGCGAGCGCCCTCGCGCTAATTGTCTTTTATCTCGTTACCATTACTGGCAATAACCCATTTGCCCGTTCCTTTATTTGTCGTGCCTTTCATATCAGCGACCAATTGTAAAATTTCATGGATCTGCTTACCATTATTATTGATCCAATAATTAATCAAAACTGGCGAAGCTTCGACGAAACATTCCAGCCTTACGTCGGTGCCAAGAGGAGCGCCGACTAATTGGTTTAGTACTTGTATCGCTGGCGCAACTGTTAAAAATGCCCATACTCTTTATTTCTTGTTTTCACGTGCACGCGTTATTCTGGAATTAGGACACTTACAAAATACGTCGACGATGATTCGTTTGCTGATACCAGGAGGCACACCATTAGACGCGATGCACAAGTACACGCCCATTTGGTCTCGAGTGATCTTTTTTAGATAAAGCTCCTCGCCGGTCCATTCCGCTATTTTAGACACTATTGCATCATTAAAGCATTTCTTAGATATTGTCGATCATCGATCATGCTTGATCGCATTCACAACTATTTTTTGACGCGAAATAACGGCTCCTAATATATTTAAATTTCACGAAAACTTATGTCTCGAAATATGAGTTACATAGTACTTCATTCATTTTTATGATACTAGTACAAACTCTCTTTCAGCTTATTGCAAATATACTCACTCTTTACATTACTAAACTCTAGTTTTTTTATACAGTCTGAATGTATGAATAAAATCTCGGAAAGCTGCCATTTCAAGTTCAGACTGCAGTCAAAAGATTCCAAGTATACTAGCATAATTCCTTATCAGTCGATTGTTTATAATTTATCATTATTCAATGAATAGACACATTATACGGTACCAAGATAAAATAAAAATATCTCGATTTTCTTTTCACATACTAATAAAAGATATAATCGATAAGTTTCATAAATGTATTGAAATATTCACAAGTACAATATATATATTTTGTAAAATGGCGGGTGATTTAACATAGAAATTGATTTTCTTTAAATATTTACCTCTGCCTCGTAATGAAATTAACTGGCTTCATAACCAATTAACGAAGAAAACTGTAAGTGTTCCATTTAAAAATGTTTCCTGGGAGGTATAAATAATAATTCAAGGAGTCTTGAGTATTGAAAGAACGAAAAAATAAATGTTCTCAAGTAACTAGTATAACTTTCAATGCATTTTTTTCAATGAATACTTTTTAATCTTGTCCAAATGATTAAGGTCAACATGAGTTGATACGACATCAGAGAAAATTATTATTATCTAAAATGAAGCTGCTACATAACGATTTATTCTTATCGCGTAATAGCCATTAGTATTTTTCCAATCTCTGTCGAATGCAGTTTTCATTGACAAATGTTGAGTTCTATTTGACAGCCCAATATAAAAGACTTTCAGTTCTTCGTCAGACTCCCTTTGATCCTATATTTTGAATTCAAGTTCGAGTTCCTTTGATCATTTATTTTGAATAAAACGTGAATCTTTTATTGATCAAAGTTATTTCACTTTACGAATCTTATAATTTGTAAAAATAATTCGTTGTGTATCGAGAGTAAAAATAGTGTGATCTGTAAATGTGATAGGTGAAATAGTACAGCGGATATAACGTAAGTTGAAAGTAAAAACTGCAGCGTCACGAGGTTGTACTACTTATGTTTATAAGAGTGTTCATATATACGTAATTCTTAATAGACGACAAGTAATACATAAGTGGTTTTAATCGAAAATCCTGTGTCGCTGTTATAACAAATAACTTATTCGACAATTGATCAAAGCATATTGATGATATAAATATCGCGGTAAATTACTATTTTGTATCCTTTTTGAAATAGTAGCTTTACGAAGGTTTTTAAGTAATCTAATTTATTCTTGATATTTAATCGTCAAGTGAATAAACTCCAAACAAATCTTTCAAGTCTAATGATTGGTGCAAATAATAAAAATAAATAAATGTTCTATTTATGATAATTAAAAATGTTATCTTATATAAATTACTCTAAGAAATTGATATTAAGTAAATATTACTAATTCGTAAAATCTCAACAAATAACCCTTCCAAAGTAATTTACTAATTTTACATATTTTCATTGAACTTCGAATATATATTCCAATGACCTATAAATAGAAAAAGAACTCATTCCATACCTTTAACTTTGCCATTAGGGCTAGTTGATTTTTCATAAAGAGGTTCTCGAATAATTATACTTTTATGATCTTCCCGGCGCCAAGTGATTTGTGGAATGGGTATACCAATAGCTCGACACTGTAGCTTTAACTGTAGGTGATTGTAAAAAAGTTATTATTAATCATTAACTATGATTATTGGAAAAATTTAATTTTAAGATATAATAGAAAATTCAAATATATAATATATGTATTGCAATTTTCAAGCAACTTCACTCTGTTTTTCCTAATAATTGATTTTTTATACTAAAAATTGCTAAATTCGCATAATCCTCTTAAAAATAAAATCAACAATAATCATACAATAAATGCTTTTACTAGTTTCCTAAGTGAATTACGTATTTTATCAAATATATCATTTCGTAATATAATGTAAACCTGCACATAGGTATATATTTGAATTTAGAACTACCTTTGTTGCCCAGTATGTACTTACATCATTTCCTTCGGCAACATTCACGTCACTAGAAGTTTGATCCTTTATAAAATCTGGAGGAACTTGAATAAGAAGCGATGCCGTCTGCAACATATCAAAATCGCACACGCGTAAGATCTGCTGCATATCGTCGTCATTAAAATTATAGTTTTTTGAATCTGGGGATGAAAATTGAATGTGTAAAAATAGTTAGTAATGTGTCATGCTCTCTTTAGAAATATAGATTGGCTCTCAGTGGGTACTTATAAATTTCCATATGATTAATTTTCTTTTGTTTTTTTTATTTACTTCAATATACCATTAAAAGTTATTTTATCCAATAATCCAACTGTAGAAATTGAAGCTGTGAACCATAAAGAAAGCTGTGAATGATTTCTTTCAAAAAATTTAGCCCCAAGAGAATGATGTAATTTTCAGTTATTGTTTATTGTTATTACTTCTATTGCTATTTTTCTAGAATCATACAAAATGTCTTTTTGTTAGAGTAGTTTGCTTAATTTTTAGTTATCCCATCAATGTGGTGTTTTAAATAAAATAATAGTGTTTGATGCGTAAATAAATAGTTGATTTCAAAAATTACAATTTGCGGAAATTGATAGTTAAATGTAACAGGAAACATGTTCATGTACAGGTTGTATGAAATTACATGACGAAGTACGATCAGCAACAATCTGCTCTGACGTCGATTCAAACTATTTCTTCATGCAAAAAAAAATAAATAAATAAATATTGATTGAAAGTTGCAAAGCTATCATTCTTTCCAAATTCAACGTTACACAACTTTAATAATAGTTTATTATTGATTTGTTATCAAGTATTATTATTGTTACTCCAAATCAATTCAATTTTTTATCAATTGTTTATTAAGTTGATCTAAATGATAGGAAGGACAATACAATAGCCATCGAAACTTGAATGAATGGACATTGAACTTATTATTTATGAAAGACTTCATTTATAATGGATCGAATAGCAAAAATGTATGTGATCAATGGGATCATTTGAAGATTAGCAATAACGTAAATCCAGTTACATAAAAATAAATGAAATTACGCAAATCCAACTTCTCAATACATAACATTGTCTTCCTCTTTTAACAAAATAAAATTTTAGAATTTTACGTTTGATACTCCAATATAAGAATAAAAAAATAATCTTCATTTTTTTAATGACCTCAATCAAATCTTATGCTTGAACAACAGCAAAAATAGTTTGTAAGAATGCTTAAATTTCGAAACCATTAGTTATTGAAAATCTGTTATACGTCATTTCCTTCAAGCAAGTAGGAAAATTCGTATACAGATTTTTAATTAATATAGCACGAGGCCTTCGGTTGTATTGAGTTTATGAAGTGCAGTAAAATATCACATGTTCTACTACTACTTCATCATCTATTACTACGAGTTCATCATTGGTGGAAGAATATTACAACGCGTAGATGTATTTAAATGTCACTGGTGGAAGGAATGGCATCTTAATTTCTTTTACTTCTTGAATTCATGGAATGATATCGCATATCGTAGAACGACTACGTTGGAAATATTAGAGATTGTTTGTTATATTGCACTATTACATTACTGTATTACATTGTTTCCTAGATTGCGTAGAATATTGTACTCTTGAGTGATATAAAGCACTTACACGTTGCGAGGTGCGTTAAAACTAATGCTTGAAACATCGGTGCACTCGCAGTGCAGCGTCGTTGATCACATAAGTGCAAGCTTGTACTAGTCCATAGGCGCCATGGAAAGTCAAGTATATCACTCGTGACGAATACAAAAACTTACGGACTTTGCAGCTGCATCTTGACTAGGCAAAATAACTTCACTCACGTAGAATTTTTCTAACATTGTACTTTCTGAGCTTTTTGACGTAACACCAATGTTGTATATTTTGAATTGAATGTATATATCTATTAAATGAATACACACTCGACTAATGGTACATGCAAGGTTTTAATTACGACGGACTAAATATAAAAATGTACACGATCTGAATATTAATAACATTAATTCATTAAAAATCAATACAATTATGTACATCAAACCTGCAAATACAAAACAGTATATTTGATGTAATAAAGTTTTTACAAATGATTACTTCCAAAAAATCGTTTACGACGTTTTAATACTGAAATAAATCTATTATTCCAAAGTTTCTTTTGAGATCTTTCTATGTAATATGTCAACAGCAGTTAAATATACATAATAAATCGGTGGAATAAAATGTGTTTCAATTAAGAAATAGCAAGAACCTTCTAGATGCTTTTCAAAAAGAGGCACTCTGATAGACCACTTGAAAATAATAATTTCACGGAAATGTTTTCACTCAGAAAATTAATGACGATCAAGACAAAGTTTATGCTCCGTAAAATGAATGTAAACCGAAAACAACTGCTGGATGCTAACTCATTAAGATCTTAGAAATCTATTTATCTAAATTAAGATCTAAGAAACCAACGATAGAGAACCATTAACTAATTGTTGCTTATATCAATTTCAGATCAATTTTTAATGCTTGAAACCTTTTTTTCCAAACTGTGGCAAATGTTGTACAAATCGAATAGACTACCAGTATATTTCTATGTTTCACACGTTGCAATAAAAAAAGTATTGCCCAATTAAGATGAAAAGGACGCATGTGCCGTATTGAAGATAGTTTGCCGTTGGATAAGAGCTCGTGTAGTGCATGGTGTTTCAGCCAGCTACAAAGCCTTTTAATTGAATACGAGCCATCGACACGCTTACTCAATGCTTTTAATGAGCGGAAACGTGGTGTCGCACTTTACTTTCCACAAGGTTGTGACAAAAAGTATAGGCCGATCGCGCATCGAACTGTTCCAACTCTTTTTTGTCTACGTACGTACAGCGTGAACGAGGCTTATTTCAAAAAGTTAATAAATAATATGACGATAGATACAATTTTTACTGACTGCATTTTTCTTATCTCTAAACAAGTAATCACCGTATTAGGTGCTCATTCAAATATTAGAAAAGAATTTGATAGAAGGTCTCGGCTATTCATAGTTTGTTAAAATACATTAAAATTGTACGTGTGGCTGGTTATACTTCGATAAACTAACTTATTATTTATTAAGATTCAAATTGTTTAAGTCGCTATAAACAAATTACCAAACATTATAATCTATTTTATTTTCCTTCGAAATATTACTAATCTCATATATAAACAATAGTTAAGGAAAATCCCTCATTGAGGGATTTTCCTTAACCATTGTTTATATATGAGATTAGTAAATTACCAAACAAATAAGCGACATTCTAAAAGCAGCGGCGTATATTTTATTTTATGAGAAATTCACTGAATCTTAAAAATGTGAAGAATCTTAAGTAAATCTTGAGATATATGCAATTTTTTATGCGCCGAGCAGGCCGCTAAGGCAACCACTTCGCGATGTCCCTTCTTGCACAAGTTTTGCGTATATATTCTGACACTTTTGTTCATAGTGCATAGTCTTCAGAAAAATTAAAGAAAGTTATTATTGTTGATTTTTACAGTTTGAATTATCAGAACGATTTTATTAAACGTTATTTTAAAAAAAAGATTCCATACATCATTAATTATGAAATAGCTCCGTTGACTTTTCTAAATACAGATAATATTAATATAATTAGAAGTCAATAATAGATTTAGTTTTTGTTTTTCAAATATTGTATTTATATAACAAGCCAGGCGTATGGCTTTTACATTTTAATGAACTGAACGCAAACATCCCCGATGACTTTTCTAAAAATGCACGGGTAATTTATTATTAAGAAATTACACGTTTAAATAGTCATAAAAAGTTAAATAATTATAATATAAACATTATTTAAGGTACCATACACTTTTCATCGAATGACGAATCCAATTTTGAATTGGAACATCCGAGGAAGCTTCTATCCGATTAACAAAATATTCAACAGGACTCAAGATATTGTGATTTGAAAAACAAAAAGTCATACGGCTGTGCTTGGCCGCGCGAGCGCTACAAGTGGTCTGAAGCATACCCGCTCAACTAAAAATTCAATGTCTTAAGTTCTACTCAACATGTTTTAGATCTATAAAGTTCTATGGATTCTTTGTGAAATCAGAAATGCATGGCAATTTATAAAATGTTAATGAGTTGATTAATAAACTAATATTGGTGATTTAAATAATTAAATTGTCAATAACTAATTATCGCCAGCAAAATTCGGATGCAGGAGCTGAAAATACATAAAGAGCACATGGGCGGAGCCTGTTATGCCCATCGATCACAAAACCCCCCTTGGCCCCTAGACTACAACCGACTATTGAGCGAAGTATCGAAACAAGGTGAAAATTAGATGAGTATATGAAATGAAGGTGATCGGATAGATTTGAAAAGGCTGATAGATTTAATCCATAGTAATTCAGACGAAATAATGAGAAATTCAAAAATACAATGCATGCATTGTAAGTTGAAGCTGTAACATATTTATACTCAAGCTATTTTTAAACATGATAAATAAATTTATACAAATCAACTAATTGAATATTATTCAAAAATATAAATATACAGTTGCATGCAAAAATATCCGGCCGAACATTATTTTTCGATTTATTAACATTGAAAGAATGCAAAACGAAAAACCAAATACACTATCTTAAAGTACATTTAATTTGCAATAAACCTGCGTAATTCAAAAATTTATTTTAACAAATAATAACATTCTATAAC
The DNA here is from genome assembly GCF_024137745.1 of Phymastichus coffea. Classification (NCBI taxonomy): domain Eukaryota; kingdom Metazoa; phylum Arthropoda; class Insecta; order Hymenoptera; family Eulophidae; genus Phymastichus; species Phymastichus coffea. Next base: position 419,624 of record NW_026706877.1, on the reverse strand, counting down.
GAAAAGTACAAATTTTGCTTATTCATAGGCCAAATATTAAATAGATATAATTATCTTCGGTATGTTTATGTTATTGGTCACAAAGTTATGTAAGCGTTAGGATTGCGTTTCTGTTGTACTTTATAATTAAAATCAATCAGTAACAACCGGTAAACACGCAGAAACTTACGTCTTTAGATATTCGACAAGTCGTTGTTATAATACACAGTGAAGGAACAATTTCACGTGATATAAGCAACATTTTGGCCATTGGAAAATCAGTGGTAAACGACAGTATTAATAATTTTAAGAGTGCTGACAGTGTGGAAGACAAAAAGTTTCCTAGGAGACCGAAAAGACCTACCAGTCGTGTCGACAAATTAACAAAACGAAAGGCTGTTGTAGATGTCAAAAAGAATGCTGCCGCTATTGCACGCAGGCTACGCGAAGAAAATTTGATAGACGCAAGTCAAAGTACTGTTGCACGCTAACTAATCGAAGTGAGGATTTTGAAAGGTGCTAATGTAAAAAATCCGCTCATCAGTAACAAAAATACGAAGGGCAGATTGGAATTTTTCAAACTTTATCAAAATTGGACTGTTGAAGACTGGAAAAAAAGCAATTTTCGAACAATATCCAAATTAATTTGTTTGGAAATGATGGTAAAAGGTATGCACGGTGACTAACAAATACTAGATACAATTCTAGATATCATATACCAACAGTGAAACACAATGGACGTCTTTAGATCTTCAATTGTAGTAGCATTATGCTATAGTGCGTTTTCTTGAAAAGACATTGGTATAATATGCCAAAAGGATGGATTTTTCCAATAAAAAAATCCTTAAATCCAATAAAACATTTGTGGCAAAAGTTAAAATGAGCTATTTTGTGGGAGGAACTTCAAGAATGTAAAAAAAATAATTAAACTTGTTGAGTCGATGCCTCACCGATGTGCTGCCGTGATGGTATTAAAGGATATGGCTACTAAATACTAGTATTTTTGTTACATTTATCACCATTTTCATTGTTTTTTGTTATGTTTCTATATTATTTTCTACAAATGCCAAATTCATAGTTAGCCGGATATTAATGAAAAAGTAAAATTTGTTATTTTCGTTATGAAATGTTGCTAATTGTTAAAATAAATTTTTGAATTCTACAGTTTTATTGTCAAGTGAAAGTACTTTAGGTTGGTGTACATGCTTGTTCATTTGGCATTCTTTATATGTTAATAAATTAAAAAATAATGTTTATCCGAACACTTTTGCATGTAACTGTATAAATTGTTGCAATAATTCCGTTGCACAATACGGATGAATTTTCAATAGTAACAAGTTTCGCTGAACCATATGATAGCGTGAAAATGTTAAATATTATTTTATCGGCATTTTCATCCATTGCAATAGATGAGCTACTGCAATAACAATTAATTAGAAGGTATATGGTTAATTTTAGTAAGCTAACAATATTTCCAAAAAGTTACTGCATTATTATTATTTTGCTATTATCAGTAAAAATCAATATTATAATAAACCTATTTGATTGGAACTGCGAATACTATCATAACATATCTGTATAATAGTAATAATTAACTGAAATCGATCATAAGCTATGTAATTCCTTGACTATTATCATACTCATATTTTCAATATTTTTCTTTTCAATAGCGCTTACTCGTTACAATTTTTAGTAAAAGACTCTACATGTTCACTTGAGAGCAAAGTTATACGCTCGCAAATATTCCACATGTGCTGTAAAATAGCAGCTTGATTTTTGTAAATAAGCGTGAATGAAAAAATTATTAGCGTTTAGGTATTAGAGATCACTACTTTAGTTTTATATTTTTGCTTTATTTTTTATCGATTTATTTATAAAATAGATTCTGTTACCAAAAAATATAAAAATTTTGTAGAAATATTGTACACGTACATATAGATTAGTTATCAGAATCTGTGAAAGATTATGCAAAAAGTTTTTCAATAAGTAGCCTATGATTAAATAAAAAGCTCCGAAGAATATTAAAAAATTTAAACCATTATATATTCTCATTTCGATACATAAATACTATAACGATAACTTATTCATATTTGAAATCAATGAAGATTATAATAATAATCATATATTTTGTTAAAATAATAATTTTATACGTTGATCTATTAAAATCCGAAAGATAATTTCTGAAAAAGAATTTTTTATCCAATAATGTGATCTCGTAATAACAAAATAATGTAATCTTACGAAATGAATATATATAGTGATTTGCTACAAGTAAATATCCCTTTTTTTCCAAAAATTTTCAATTTTAGTTAATATGAAACATTAATGGCTACTTTGAGCAAATATTTTTTCCAAGCAGTGCAATCTTATGTCAAATTATTGAATAGAGATACCTTGTAATAATATGATTCTACTTGAAGCATAACTTCTAGCTATCATTTTTATTATATTTATAACCATAATCAAATACAAGCTCAAGGTAAATAAAGATGATTCTGTAAATTAATTTTAATGAATAAAACTATTTTAATGTAACAAAGTATATAAAAAGACTTTGAAAAAATGATACCAATTGTATTGGCAAAGTATTTTCTTGAAAAACAAAATGAACTATAGTTTTTCTTTTTTATAATATTTTTATTTCATAGAATAACAATTTAGAGTCATGTACATGATTAATGCCACTGCAACGATTAGTACACATTTTACTAAATAGATTTTCACAAATGTACACCCCCCCCCCCCCACACTCGACCATATTTGTAAAAGTTAGAATAGAATTCGTAAAAATTTTTCACAGAAGACCATCACATTAATAAGCTCGTCACATCCATCCGCATGCAGACATATCACGAAAAGATTTTATATTTGAAATCTACACCTGATACCTAATATATAAAGATACATCAAAAATAAATGAACATGAAAATTTTTACAACAGTAAAACTTCCTTTACAAAGAAGCCAAACTACCTACAAAAAATTGAAACAAAATCCTTATTTACCGTGAAATTATAGGAACAAAATAGTACATAATTGTAAATTCTTTACTATGAGAAATTGGAGTTTAACACTTAATTTTTCAACGATTTTCAGATTAGAACATAAAAATTGAAAGACAGTCTACATTAAATGTATATATTCTAAATACCTGGCTTTTCATTGGGTTTGTGTTAATTTGGCACATGTATTGGCCTTCATCTTCTAGTTGCGCACCAGAAATGCGTAAATTCCAAGATGTATGATCGTGGTGAGATACAGAGACACGTGGATTATGAGTTATTACATGGTCATGAATTGCTTGAATAGCTTTTGTATCGACTTTGACCCATCCCACCTGTAATTGGAAGAAAATCTCTATTAGGTTTAGTAACACAACCAATTTTATCAAAAAGAAGACACGATAGTGATAATTGCATAGACGTAACCGTAACGCATGCTTTTGATTTTTCTTTTCAGTATACTGAAATTGTTCCTGCCATTTGTTCAATACAGAACGCAGATGCACTGTCTGAACAATGTGGGAACTTTTAAAATTTTAGAATTTTCTTAAATAATATAAATTATTTTTGCTGTGACCGTATAAAGATAATATTTATTCAGGTGCAACGATTTATTCTTTTTTCACTCGTATAAATAAATCGTATAAATCACACTAATTTGTGACACCAACAAAAGTAATGTTGAATGAGAGTATCCTGAATTAACATATATAAGATAAATATAACTAATTTATCATAAATTTATACATTGTTAGATATAGTAAAATGAAATATTACGTAATATATATAAAGTGAATAAAGATGCTCATAATAATTAGCAGAGTAAGGGCAACAAAGACCATAAGATAAGAAATAATAGATTATATATAATTTATTATAACCTCGAATAGCATATATTTCTCCATACTCGACTGCAGTCACTTAACTGAACTAAAAATAAAAACAGTGTGAGTTGTTTTCTTTTTAATTTTTAACTCTATTGTATTACATTAATCATTTCATCGTTAATCACGAGTACAGTTACAAAGACATTGGCTAAATAAATAAATCAATACAAAAATTTTACTTTTCATATTTTGATAAATAATGTATTATATTTTTTCTCTTTGTTATCATAGGATTTCAACTTTGAAACTAAATTAGAATGACGAAATCGGAGTACTTCTGTTTTTGACTTGAATAATTTGTGATCACAAATTTATTACAGTACGAAGTAATATATATATATATAAATAATTTTAAATAATTATATGTATTAATAAAAAAATAGAATATAATATTCTTCAAGTACAATAAAAATAAATGTAAGTAATGTAAATTAATCGAACACTTTTCACAATGCAAAAAGCATATACTAAGCGATTACCCTATCAAGGTAATGAATTATAAGCTATGAATCTATGATCTCGAAGAGATTCCGGCATTACATACTAAATTTTTCCGCTGATACTTGGAAATTAATATATTGAAATCACTTTTTTTGGAAAAATTATGAATATACGATATTTTTGTATTTTCAAAAGTAAATTCCTACGTATGTATGATTATTCATTGTTGAGTTCGGCTTTTCTTGATTTTATCAACGTTGATCAAATAAATTTTTTAATATAACAATGGAACAATACAATATCATGTAAAACATACTTATACACAAATATATTCAAATAAATAAATAAAGAAAAATAAGCTATTAAACAGTTGAAGCTTGAGTCCTAATTGTGTGGGTTACAAATTAATAGAGTGATAGGTTGGCCATTGCAGCCCAGTCGGAATAAAAGTAAATTATGCTTAAACGAAACTCACTTTATAGCCACCCAAATGTTTAACGTGGCAAGTGAAGACTGCGTCTCGACCAAGTGCGATAGTCAAGTTAGTGAGAGGCTCGTTAAACTCTGGTTGAGTGGCTCTACCTGAAAATCACAATAAAACCACGCGTACAAATGTAATTACTTATATAATAAAATTTTAAAGGAAAAACCGTTAACAAAATCGCTAAAAAAAGAGAACTCATAAACAGCTAACAGTGTTCCTATTTTCAACGCTTAGAACTGCCGTAATTACGAGTGGCTTTGAAAAAACATATTGACTAAGCTCAGGTTGGTGCTACAGGTCTATATCATAAGCTTACATTATTAAACATATTTCTACATAAGTCCATCATTGCTGCAAATTCTCAATGAACACAGTAATCACACACTTCAATATTGCACCACTAAAATCCAGAAAGTTACAGAATATTAGATAAAAATACCCACTATTCATAAATAATATGCAACTTCGATCTCACAGTTTCTAACCATTATTTCATTATTTAGAATTCGCTTTATTTCCTGTTGGAAAAAGTGAACGTATATTTATTTATATGGAAGATAAATTGATAAATTCAGGTCAATTAATAATTCGAATAAATACGATGTTTTATGTATTCAAAATTCCAATAGCCCCTGAATTGTTTATATATCCTTTTTATGTTGCTTATCTAGTGTCTAGTGGCAAAGAAAAAATATAGACAATGCACACTACAAGAAAAAGTATAGTGCCTTTTCGCATCAGATCGTGGAACAGGAATTATATTTAAATATAGTCGGAAAGGTCGTGGACTTATTAAGCAACTTGAACGAGAGGGTGGAACGATTGGTCCCATGTCTGTTTGTCGAACTCGTCAGTATGGCTATCACGAGCAGACACTGCCATGGACACCGACGTTACAACAAATACACTGATTTAAATGTTATTCGAAATAAATCGAAGTTTCGCACGGCTTTCGCAGCTTTGTCCGCGTAGCTTGTTAGCCCAAGAGCGTCTTGGCTTTTCCACACATCGTTTAACTCACAACTTATTTCAGTTTTGGTTACTTTTCTTAAGATAGTGGTCCGTAGCAATACCAGAAAATCTAATCTCTAATCACATAATAGAGTGAAAAATAATTGACCCATATAACTGGATAGTCTACTGATAATCTACTTGGTGTAGACGAACGAAATCCGATAAACCAAAGTTGCGATCGAACAAGCGTCGGAGAAAAAGTAACCGAGGAATATTATTAAACTACGTAAAGCACATGTCCCTCTACTCAACCTCTTTAATTCGCTCGACGATAGCTCGTTCAGTCTGTTCCACAATTAATGGCTGCTCTCTACAGCTCGTTTGCCACTTCTCCGTCTCTCTCTCTCTCTCTCTCTCTCTCTCTCTCTCTCTCGTACTCGATTATTTTTTGCTATACCTACCTATCGTTTCGACTCATACTGCGTTTGTTCCATACGCTCAGCTATCCTCCGACGAATCTTTTCTCTATATTTTCGCATGGATATTATGAATTTTTTGCTGCTACATGGAAAAAACGCTGTAATATTTGCGTATAAAAACACTGAGGCGCAACCAAAGCTGATTAAAGATCATAGAACAAATACTAGAATAACAGAAAAAATCTTTATAATATTACATTATTTATTTATACCGACTATATAAAAAGTCAATTCTATATTCAATCTTAGTTTTCGTTTTTTCTTGGCTTTACTGCAATAAAAAACTTTGTGATTTTAAATCAAAATCTTTCGTCAAGACTATTTAAAGTGAGCTCTATTGTTCAAATACATCAGGATTTCGATCAGAAACGAAAAGTAGAGAAACAAATACAGAAAATGAAGAGGAATGCTCTATGCCAAATAAGGAAATAAGCCACCTGGGACTTTGTAGGAGCCCATCTTTTTTCTATACGTAGGAAAAGAGGAGAGAGAAGAGGACAAACAAGAAGAAGAAAGTAGATGATCGAACGAAATATCTCATATGTTTTGAGACGAGCGAAAAGATACAGAAAACTTGGAATCGTGTATCTGAAATTCTATAAAATTAATATTTTTTCTGTGTTCCTATATAAACTTGTTACTCATTGAAACTTTTTTGAGATCTGAATTAATTTACTATCTCATATGATTATTTCTAATGTGTTTTATTACCGATTATAATAAATGGATATTTTTAGATCATAGATATTTGAACAAAGATTTTCACTATTATTCACGGGTAGGTTAAAAAATTATTATATGCTCTAAAAAGCATAAGGTATGCAATAAAAAAATATAAATTTTACTTCAAAAATATTTTCATATGAATTAAATTTTTGCAGCTTAAAGACGTAATAATGTGAAATTTTTCTATTATTTGTAAATCCATGATAATCTCAAATGATAGTGTAAGTAGTATCATCACTTCACATATTTAAGGACGTTCTCTTGTATGTGAGGCTTTTCACCCAAAATTACGCGTGGAAAAAACGCTATACGCTTTCTACTCGCTCGTAAAAGAATAATTATTGATGAATTGAAGCGAAAAATTTTAAGGACATTTCATATAGTATCTAGTTTCGTATAGTCTTTTTTTCGAAAAATCAATATGTACTTTTGTTTATTTAGAAAAATTTATAACTTCAGTAGTTGAGAAATTTGTTACGGATGGACAAAACTCTCTTATGAATTGCCGTAAATGAAAATTTTTTTAGTACTAAATTTTTTCTAAAGATCTCAAAAATATATGTATCAATTTGGAGATGTTAATAATTATGAGAAAAAATTATATAATTAAGCAATTTCATGGAAGAACATTACAACAAACGCGCCATGGCTTGTTAACAACAGCTTATAACATTTAAGAATTCACCTTCATCTATGTTTTTCAAGATACTATCCGTTTAGGAAGTATTAATCTTAATTTTATCTAAATCTTCTAAGTCATTCTGTGTGAATTTCCTATTTATTAGAGACTGTATAGAAATATTTTCTTGTGTTTTAATTGAAGAGTCCGCAAAAAACGTCTTTAGAAAATCGTGAAACTTTGAGAAAATCAAGATTAGTACATCCCGAATGGAAAAGCATGTTAAAACAATAGGTAAAGGGAAGTTTGTACAAGTTACACACTATGCTATCAAAAAGCCATGGCGCGTTTGTTGTCCTTCCATTAAATTGCTTCTATAATTTTCTTTTCATGATTATTAACAACTCAAAATTGATACATATATTCTTAGGATCTTTAGAACAAATTTAGTACTGAAAAAATTTCCACTTTTGACATTTCGTAACAGAGTTTTGCCCATCGAAGTTACGCATTTCTGAACTCTTGAGGTGATAATTTTTTCTCAATGAACGAAAGTAGATATCGATTTTTGTAAAAGACTAGAAAAAATTAGATACTATGGGAAATATCCTCAACATTTTTTGCTTCAGTTCATCAATAATTATTCTAATCGTAATTTTTCCACGCGTAATATTAGGTAAGAAGTCTCACTTACAAGAATAAATGCTTAAATATGTGAAGTGACGATACTACTTGCAGTATCTTTTGTACATATAACTACAACTTGTACGTAGAAAAAGTGTGCAACGCTTTTACCATGCGTAAAGTTGGGTAAGCACTCACACATACAAGAGAACGTCTTTTCGGCAAAGAATACAGGTGCGATGAAATATGTTTACAATTATAAGATAAATACAGAAATAAATAAGCAGCACTTTGATAAAGAATAAAAAAGATAGAAAAAAAGAAGTGAACAGGCGCGAAGGAGTTTCCCGGCCAATCGTAAAATGAGAGAGGCTTGAGAGGCAGAGCGAACTGATTTCAACTTAATTTATTCGCGTTGTCGTCGCAAAGCGTGAATAGCCATTCGTTTCACAGCCAGCTACAAGCAGCTAAGACGCGAAAGAGAGATAGAGAGAGAGGGAGAGAGAGAGAGAGAGAGAGAGAGAGAAAACGAGGCTTCGTTAGACTCGCCGTCGAATTTCTCAATTTGGCCAAACTTCATCCTTTCGTAAAAGAGTGAATGAGAAGGGGGAGAAAGACAGAAGGAGAAACAAGAGGAGATGTACTATACGTTCCCGCCCCGTTGTATCCTTCAGACTTTATCTGTTATCTCTGTGCTCCCCTTCTAGCTGTAAGCTTACTTTCGTCTTATGCTATTTTTCGGGCATTCAAATTTAAATTAATATTTTCGACGCTAATTAAGCTTTATCGGAATCGCACCTGAGCTTTTCGCCTCTGATCTTCCATCGCAGTCCACTGATTTCGTGTTTGCTAATTCGTTAAGATTATTACGACCTCCTTGTATTATATCATTTAAAACCAGGATTAACTCGAAACCGTTTGCTTTTTACTTTTTACAACGCTGTTTCATCAGCAAATAAGCGATAAGAGTAAATAAGAGTACAAGCTCAATGAGCTTTCATCATTTTTATGCGTTCATCCAAAACTGTGTGTTTTCCAAGTGATCATTTTTACTTTTTATGTGAACCGTTAAATGTATGACTTTCAGTGTTGTACTTGTATATCTGATGATGTACGATGTTTTATTTTATTTTCTTTTTACAAATTCTCAAAAAATCAATTGAGTTGAATCCTAATACGAAAGTTATGTCGTCTATTATTTAAATTTGCCAATCACAATTACCCTTCATTCAAAATTAGAACCTAATACTGACATGCAATCTGAGCGATTGAAACTCTGTGTTTTATTTATTTACTTTATACGTATGTCTCCGTGTATGTCTGGAACAGTTCGAGCGATTTTAACAGCGAGATGCTTCCGATTCATTATTGACTTGACTGAAGCGTATGTCCGTTTCGTACAGATACCGATTCTACGCGAATTTAAAAATTTTGAAAACATCAAATACTATTTGTTAGAAAAGAAGATATTATAGAAATTTCTGTAAAAAGTTCCAACGAAAAATAATTGATTCAAAGTAATCTCCATATATAAATATTTCATGTTCTGCAGAAAATTTTGTATCGATTAACATCGTTTCTTAATTTTTCTTATTATACAAAGATATAGAACCATATAATATTTCATTTTTCTCAGAAAACAAATCTATAAATTCACGTCGAATAAAATGGTGTAGAATCGGTAATGGTATAAAACGAACGCAGTCTATAATTGAACATTATTATATTTTAGTATTAATTACCAGTGAATTAAGCGAAGTGATAGTCTGGATATTATAGCAGGGCACCATATAAAATTATGTCTGTACTCTATGTGATCATATATCTACAATTTTCATGCAACGGAAATGATGATGATAATTGCAAAGTGTGATTGGAAAGATTAAGTATATAAAGGATCTCACCTAAATTATCACCTGGATAAATCATCAAAGTGAATAGCACTATAAAAAACGCCTTCTCCCGATCGATCATTCCGGGTTAAAAATGTTGAGCTGAAAAGTAAAGTAATACGAATAAATATTTCAAAGGAAACAATATAAGTGATTTTAAAAGGAAAATAGTGATTAGGAAATAAGTAAGAATTGTTGGTAAGAATAAGGTGCTAGAAGCTACTGACGTGCTCTCTACCATAAGACGACTACTGGAAGCTTTCAAATGGAGCAAAAGAAAGCTGAAAGGAAAGCGTAAAAACTGTCGAAATTATAGTGATCTACGAGGAATTGGTTCTACGTTGCAGTAACAACGTTCGACTATTAGTCTTCACTACTTGTAAACGAGATCTAAGGTGAGTAGGTTTTCTGTACAGTGGAATACGGCGATGTTAATAGCGTTGAGTTTTTCTGAAAAAGTTGGATAGCAGCTGCGTTGCAACACTTTGATCCGGTAGAATTGATTGGATAACAGTATACGAGCGACGTATTAAAAGACAAAGGAATAAGCGTGAACTCTGGTTGAGCGTGTACGCGTGAAAGTTGGATGCAGGCGCCGCGGAAATTCGGCATGAAGGATTGCGTTCACATTGAGCATTAAACTAGCGCAATTAAATTTTAATTAGAGAGCTGAATAAATGGCGGGCCTCGCTGTTCCTCAGCCGGACTGTTGGCGCTTTGCTCGGGCTGGCGGCGCTCTCATCTTCATTTCAGGTGCGGCCAAAGACGATTAAGAAAAGTAGGCGGGCGCGCGCGCAATTCCTCCGGTGGAGCATAATTTTTTGCCGGGTCGAAGCCGCGCGCACGCGAAACAGCGAAAGAGCCGAGCAGGTGTGGGCCGAGTCGGAACGCGCTCGCGGCTAATCTGCATTTGAAATTGCATTCATGTCGAATACGAAGTAGGGATAGAGTCGCTCCCCGCCCCCCCCCCCCCGTGCCGTGCCGGCTTCCTTCTGGCGCTTCGCCTCCACGAGCTCGCTCCCGAAGCCTCGGAGCTCGGAGCCGCGGCTCTCGGCGGGCTTGCTCTCATTTGTTTGCCCTCGGCGCCTGCTTTTTCTTCCTCTTTCGTTTTTTCTTCGGCCGCGAGTTGCCGCCACAGGGGCAGTGGCCAGTGTGCTTGCGATTCCGCGACCTGATTGCACTTTGATTCTCTGGCCTTGTAACAGCAGTGCCACGTCTTCGCGCGGAATGCTATCTGTTCATGAATATTTTGATGAATGCCAGATAATGAGTAATTTAAGAGGGCAGCGAATGGCAATTTTTCACAAGCTTGATTTATGAAGCCGAGCGTTTAATTAGTTGCTCAATTAGCTGTATGGAAAGTTCGTTAGCTCAAATGCAATGGCTTGTCCCGGAAATCGCTTGCGCTAATAAGAGCTATTTGCCTTTTTGCTCTCCGTTTGGCAAATTCGTTAAAACCGCCGCCGCCCGGACTCATTTCCAAGAGTCAGAATTGAATTGCTGGCCGCCCTCCCTCGGCGAATACTTTCGGCAAGCTGCCTGCGTGAATCAATAATTTTTATTCTCTTAGGCTAATCGCATCAGTCGCTCGCGCAGCGACATTTATTCAAAGCACTGTCTCGCCACTGCGGCTTCCGCTCTCTTCGATGAATACGCTGTTTCGACAGAATAATCATTTCATAACACCTTCTTAACCGTGGAGCTTCATTTTGTAGGCTTTTTCCCTCTTTTTGCCCCTTTTTTGCAGAAGCAGATTCCATTTGCATAGTAATGTACTTGTCGAGCTGCACAGAGTCCGACCGATAATTCAATATGGAAGTACATTACGTTAAAGCGAATCCGCGAAATATCTGCCTTCGGCCCGTCTGCTGTCAACAGTAGAGGGATGACAATTAACGCTGCTCGGTAAATTGCCGCTCAATTGGGACAGTTCCAGAGGACATGTCGTCAGAGCGCTGGTATAATATCGTAAAGGAGCTAAAGTTGCGCGCGTTAAAAAAGGCGAAGCGGCTGCGCGGCAATAAGAAACAAGTTGGCCATGCGTGCGCAAAGCACGGGCTTGGAGTCTTGCTAATGCCGGCCGACAGCCGAGCGTGGAGACGCGAATCGAAAACTTGTTGAATTGGCTTTACGAGGCAATAAAAAGCAGGCATATCTCGGGCCTCGCTGACATCAAAGCCTCGGCGAAACAATGAAGGGGCGCGCTCCCGCAGCCGCGAGGATCATATTTTCATAGGAAAAATAAAGCGTGCAAGCAGAGCTTATTCTTCTTCACGTCCACGCCCGCAAAATCGAGTTCTCCAAAGTTCTAACGACTTTTCAGTTTTCCTTGTCCCCCTTTGCCCCCCGCTCCACCCCCGCTCCACCCCCGCTCCACCACCCCCCACACCCCTCCGCCAACCGCCACATCCGACAGCTCGCCTTCTCCAGCTCCTTTTTCCGATTTCCCGCTGAATTTCAAATATTCAAAAGATTCGCTGCATATTAGAAAACCTTCGATTTTACCATGACAAAAGTTAAAGAGAGAGATAACAGCTCGGTCAAATTGGAGGAGTGCTGGAGCCACTCACTCTACATGAAGGCTCGCTTTCGCTAGCTTACCCGTTGCTCTAATTTCATTTTTAACTGCCACTTTCTATAGCCAATATGCTTAATAATAGTCAATTAAATATTCTCCACTCTCAAGTCATTCATTTTTTTTGTTTTTAGACGTGAACATTCATCTTTATATTTCGCAATCAAACCGCTTCCATCCCACCGTTTCTATAATTTTCGATTTCAGCCACGTTGGACATTCATACTACAACTGTTGAGATTGGCAATTAATTACGTGATACTCTGGTTCCATTTAATTAACTATTTGTTCGCCATTTATGTTTACTTCTAGCAATCAACTACTAAAAATGGCATGATATTAACTGCACCCATTGCTGTTGAATTTAATTCAAAGTTCAATCTGTTTGACGCATTATTCTTAAAATTGACCAACAAGTATCAATCAAAATCAAGGCATTTGTTCAATGAAAACATCATTGCTGGAAGGCCTCGACAGAACAGCGAGCATATAATACTAATGGACTATCGGAGCTTTCGCTCGTTGGTACCCTATCTTCCAGAGGAATGTACATTAGCGTTGAGCTCATTGTCAACGGAGTCTTTGCACGGTCGTTAAAATACCGGACCTGCTCTTCTCTATTCCGTCAAATGTTGTTAGCCGGTCTTAGAAAAGTTACAGCCAATATTGTTTGTTAACGTGCATAATAACGTGTGCATAATAACGTGCATACTAATCCAAGTTCAGGATTGCTTATTTACGGGACAGATAAATCTTTCTAAGATCTTCTTATTGAAAGATTATCATATTTGAATACTCAAACAATCAAAGCAGATTGACGTGATTAATAAGATTTTAATAAGAAATTATAGTTTGTTACGATTGTTTGATTCATAAGCTTTGGAATTTGGATATTTGCGAACAGATATTTCGTTAAAATATCGTTGTATATCAACGAGCCTCGAGGTGACCTCTATAATCTGGAATTCCTAAACAGCCATATTTCGGCCTCATTTCATTCTGAATTTATGTCAATGGTAGCCCTCACCTTATAAACGGTAATGAGTTATTGCTCTACGCGGACCACATTAAAATGTTTATAGGTATTCGAGATGCGATCGCAATCGATTGTTGCGTAATCTAAGACGAATCGATTCACTCCAAACGCGAACAAGTACATCATTATTTTCTTCATAAATCTGCCTTTTGTTCTCTTATTTTTTGTGTTTCTGAGAATTACTGCAGTCATTGAACCTCTTGTATGCCAACTTTGAGATTCTAATACTATAGATGCTTCAAATCAATGATGCAATGTGGAAACATTACAGCCGTCATTTATTAGTAATATTTATTAGTAAATGAAAATTGTATTGGCATTCATCGTTTAACTATATCTTTTAACTAAAATCTATGAACTTTTAATTATTCCAAGATATATCAAAAAATTAATGGGACCAGTCAATGCTCAAGAGGAAAAATTCAAGGTCGTCTTAATTATCGTCTAAAACCATTCTAATAAATATATGGTTATGAAACTTTTTTCATTTTATATTGTTTGATTTAAATCTTCATTTTGTATTTTGTAAGTTCAAAAATCTCAATTAATAATCCCAGAAAGTAATCATAACATCTTATTTATTAATAAAATAAAAAAAAAATATGTTTTCTATGCTTATCTGAGTGTTAGAGTAAATGGAAATCATTTTTGATGAGCTTATTTTCTTTGTTATGATTTGTTCCTCGTCTTACATTAAGCATTATTATGAAATAATCGATTTTTCAAGTTTTTTATGATAATTAAAACAATTTTCTGTTAGAAATACAATTTTAAAAAAGGCTCAAAAAATTAGAAAATTCGATTTTTTTACAAAAAATACTGCTTCAAAGAGAGTACGAATCATAACGAAGAAAATAAACTAATAAAATATAATTTTCGTTCACTCTAATCCGCAAAAAAATGTGGTATGTTAAATTTTTTCAATAAATAAGATGTTATGGGTATAACAGCTTTTCAGATACCCTGATTAATATTTTTAGACATACGACAGGGAAAACGGAGGCTTAAACCGAATTCTTTAAAATTGAAATAGTTTCATGACGGTATCTTGATTAGAATGCTTATCAGACGACAATAAAAACATTTTCGAATTTTCTTCATTTATCGCTGGTAAAAAAAGGTCCCCTCAACCAAAAGATTCGATTCACGATTGATAATCTAATGCATTAAATCCTACTAAATAGTTTGCTGTGGTTCTTGTTTGAATATTATTAACAATATATACTTAAAATCTGTGTTTTTTAATTCACAATACTTGTGTAAATGCTTTAATGTTAATACTTTGATAAGTTTCTACTATTCGCACATTTATCCAATAAAATGTACAATGATAAAAAATTGTTTTTTCCTACATTTTATTCTACTTTCTCTTTTTTCTATCCACCAATGCAATATAATAATATTCATCTACATTCTACGGATAGTACTCTAATTGTCGATTTATAGTAATAGACTGACTACCATCATTTCAAAATAATGTTAATTAGTATTAAAGATCAGGACACTCATCAATTTTTTATAAATTGTATTTACTACTACAATAAAAATCTACTGTATCGACGTACATAAAACGAATGTTTCAAAGCATAATAAAATTCAAATATTCACGGTCTTTTCACTCATTAAGCAATCGCAATACTGGATCTCGGCAATTCATAATATGGTTTTTTATTCAATTACGCTCGTAAAATGACCATAAACAACCGTATCTTGTTGAACGCAAATTTCAGTGTTCATATAGCACTTAACGTCTGATTGTAGTAATACGAGCTCCATTATTTATCTTAAAAAACAGTAGTTATACCTCATATTTAATCATTGCGCTCCTGTCTAAAGATAGTTCGCGTAAAATCATCATAAATTATTTAGATACTTAGCTCATAAATTAAAAGATCCGTTCGAATTTGACTATGAGGATTACAGAGTGTTTGCAACCAATAGAGGCTTTCCTACGATTAAATTTCATGATACAGTCTAAGATTTCATAACAACTTTTAAGATAGTGAATAATTTGAACTCATGTGATGTTTTAAGAAAGAATACGCGTGTACATAATGTATGATTTCATTCTATCATAAATCGCATAAGACGTTTATAGAACAGTCTACCTATAAGGACGCAAATAAGTTATCTGTTCTCTCTGAATGATAACCAATTGTAAAGCCTCTTTTTTTGGAATTCTAGAATGGACCTTTACAGTTTTTGATCACTTTAATATCTAGTTGGCTTGATTTATGAATTTCTAAATGAATATGAACGAATTAGGTTCGTGGGTTCATCTAAAAATAACAAAGAAAAAAAAAGTGCTCGATGAGTTGAGTTATTGAAATATTGCAATATTTTAGAGTTACATGAGTCTCTTATCTATTTATTTCATCCATTCAGGCAGTTTTGTATTCGATAATTCTTTTTAACCGTTTTTCTTTATGACATTGCATAGCTTGAAATGGTAAAATAAAATATATTTTAAAAGGTATTGAAATACGACGACGCGGTAGTTTTATCTCTCACAAGAATACAATAGCTTACTCATTCGTATTTTTGTTGGGCTAAAGATGGATAAGCACAGTTGGTGAAGAATAAATGTTGATTGTACGTAAAGAGTGAAAGTTGGGTACTTATATGTTTGGGAAAAGTTGAGGGACTGAAAAAGCTAGGTTACGCGGAAGAAAGATATGAGCAGGCGAATTATGCGTGGAAGGCCGGGGGATAGACGGCTACTGGTGAAGGGAGAGAGAAGGTGAGCGAGAAAAAAGTGGAAGCTCGCTTTTCTGTCTTTGACGTCTCAACTAATGATTTTTGCTGGTTGGCGCAGGCCGGTATGAGTGAGCGCGCGATGCCTAAGAAAATTACTTTTCCGTTGCTCATTTTTTCGTGAGATTGCCCACTCTCCTTGGCGCTCGCGCGCCCGCTCCGCCAATCGTTTTGTCGAGAGTGCATGCGGCCGTACTGCAGGCAAGAAAAAAAAAAGGAAGAAAAAAAACACGCGGATTTGCATGATTCTGCGAATTTTTCAGCGGGATCCGTGCAGTTGAAGTGCGGCATGGGCTCGGATACTCGGAAAACGGTTTTGAAAATTGGAGGCGGGCTTGCTAGTTACTGGCCGTGCCCATTGTCCGCGACGCGTCCGGGAGAATAAGGAGAACTCAGAGCGACAGTGCGACGGCAATGTGCGCGGAACGTGCACCGGCCCCGTGTTTATTAGAAAAGGCTGAAAAGCTGGCGGGGGTCGCGCAGCGAGATGGCACCGAGGAGAAGTTAGGGAAAATCTCGCGGCCGATATAAATTCGGCGCGAGCTCGTTGGGCTAATTGGGCGATAACTTAAGCGCCTTACAGGCCAGCTTATACCTCGCTGCGGGCCAGTCCCCGGCGAGCACGCTCTTCCGCGCCGAGCCTCTAGCCGTGCATTATAAGGAATTGGGATATTCGCCTGTTGCGGTCGTTGGCCGTCGCGCGCGTCAGCCCGCATTCCAAGCCCCGGCCGTCATCTATATAGATGCGACCCCCCGATCTGTTGCTGCTATCGCCTCCCAAACTCCCTAAATAATTATTCCGCTAATCGCCGCTCTGCTGTCGCGCCGTTGACTGCTCCTCTTTTGTCACTCACCCGTCACTCACCCCCTTCCGACCGCCACGTAAAAAAATACCGGCAGCCGCGTCCAACTGGTATTCGCGGCCTTCCTTATTAAATCGCAGCTGCTGTCGAGCCGCTTTTGGTCCGCGGCTAGATTTTTTCGAAATTTCCTCAACGGGCACACTCGATCGATAGTTTGCTCGATCGGCAGGTTTAGCGAACAAAACGAGGGACTGCGATGAGATTGCGATGCGATTGGCGAAAAAGCTGGTGTAGCGGCTGAAAGGCACTTTTGAGAGCGCGAGCGAGAAGGTTCAATGGAGTGAAATGTAAGCTGGCGTGATGGTGCAGCGAGAGAGAGAGAGAGGAGCGAGTCGAATGAATAAAGCGCGCGAGATGCACTCGAAATAACCAAGTATCAAAAAGAAGAGTAGAGCGCGTTCTCGAACGCTTAGCGACCGCCAGTTCCAACGCTAATCGCCGAGCCTGGCCGCATAACAAATGCCGCCCGACGCCGCAAATTTAGTCGTGACCCTTGGCGCTGCAGTGCCCGACAACGAGCTCGCGCAGCGTTATTAATCTGCCCGGATCTGCGCGCGTAACAAGCTGCCGGATCAGCGACGAGCGACAGCCCCGCCAGCTTTCCAGCCTTAGCGCCGAAAAATTCCATTCGCTCGCGTGTCATAGCGATTCGTGCGCGCCCCTGCCAGAGGCAACGGAAGTAAATCGATGTCGAAGCTCCGTCGATGGATCGCTCGACATCGCGCTCAGCACTGCCAACGAAATGCCGGAGAAAGCAGCTTGCTCGCAACTGTCCGTGTCTCCGGATGGCGCGATCGCGATTTCGGACCAATCAGAGCTCCGCGATCAGCGAAACGCAAAATTTCGAGGCTCGCAGATAAAACCAGCTAACGTTTTCGTCCCAGGTTCAATGGTAAATTGTGCGCGCGGGCAAAAAGTGAGAGATGCCGCGTAGCGCGAATATCTAGTGGCGCGTGGGCGACGCGCCTCTGAATTGATGGTGTAAATATCTCGCCGCAGAAGCTATTCGCAATTTATGGGCATTCTAATGACCCTTGATGTTCACGAGCAGTTCGTCTCGGGCAGAGCTCGCGTAATTCTCTCTCGGTCGTTCGCTCGCCTCGCCTCGTACCGTTGGCGAGACGCGTCGCGGGCGCGTGCCAGCGACCGACAACAACTTCACCTGCATTCGTCGAGCCGCTTCTTATTTTCGGCTCTCCGCGCAACTTGACTAAGCGAACGATCGGCTCGTTGACTCGCCGTGTCCCCTGCCAGAACAATACTACGCCTTCGCCGAGCTCGCTAACTACGTCTAATCGGATATTCCAACGAGCCGCACCTTCGAAAACCATTTCCATGCGCTTCAACCTTTGCAACCTTTCTTCATTTTTACAAACCAACGATGTTGCGATCTTCTTGGTTTCCGCCATTTACGCGCCAGACTGATACGCACGGGTAACATTTTAATGAGGTTGGTGTAGAGTTCTGCGAAAATTGTCGACGGTTCTAATTTTACGTGAAAATTCCGCGACGCGTTGGAATGACGAAATCTAGGTACCGTAACCAGGCCGGAAAGTTTTATTGACGTCTTATTATTTATTAATAACAATATCCTTGCGAAAACCTTGTAATGATCCAGTTAAAACCTGTACGAACGCGCAATCATTAACTCAAAATAAGTCGTTTGCAGTAAAAAGGATTCGTTAGTTTGCGTAACTACCAGCGGCTTTGTAGACTTTGACAATGCTTCCTTTCTCCGAACTTCTGCTCGTTATCAATTTTATGCTAAAATTTTCGAAATCTCTTCGACTTTCATTTCATTATGAAAATCACTTGGCCTTTGCGAATATTTTCAAGTAATAACTAATTAACGCCGTGCCGTAAAGCTCGCTAAAAGTAATCCAAAGTCTAATGTTCATTTGGATAATTAATTGTTAGACTTTGCGGGGCACTATAAGTTCTCTAAATTTCACGTAAACATTCACCAAAAATAATCGTCGGACACTTGGCAAAACGATCGACAGATAGCTGACATTGAGCGAGCTGAAAAGTACCGTTTGCTCGAGAATAACAGGAAACGTAACCTACTCCAAGTTGATGTGTCAAGTACGGCGATGACGAAGATTTGTTACGAAACGTCATCGATGAGAGCGTGCGAACATTGGCTTGAATTTTTAAGGACACTTCGATCAACGCGCACTGCACCTCATGCAATATTCATCGACAGCCTTCATTAATGTTGCGCACAGTACGGACATTATGCCTACAAAACAGATACTGCCATTGAAATTGAAGTCTGACATTATTCGGCGCGTAGAATATCGCGGATTTAGTCGATGGATTTTCCACCAGAAATAGAAATAAAACAAAAAACGATGACGCGGCATGTACACGATTGTAAATTTGCGCACAGCAATCAGAATTTAGGTTATATTTGAAGCTGGAATGGAAAGTAGCCAAATAAAAGCACAACAAGCGAGGGAGAGCGAGCATCGAAAAGCGAGCTACAGTCCGTCTAAACTAAAAAAGCCGGGAAAGCACAAGGGAAAAGCGCACAGCAGAGAGCGCAGGCAGAGGTACACGAGCACGCGAGCGTGTCAGCGGGAGGACGCGTGTCATCCGGCCGAGAGCGGATCAACAGTCCAGGGCCCAGCGACAATCAAGGGGCTAATAAGGAAGGAAAGAGGAGAACAAACGGGGAGAGAGAGAGAGAGAGAGAGAAAGCGGTCAAGTAACTAAGTATACAACGCACGGGCTTGAGTCCTCGGTAGAAGAAGAGATTAGCTGGCGGCAAGCAGTGCGGCGGTGTGGTCGAGGGTCATGGCTGGAGCCGCGCACGTGCTCCACCGTGGCGAGTGCGAGGTCTGCTGCGGGCCTGCCAACAGTTCGAGCGGGCGCGTGCCTCGGGACGAGCCGGCAGACTGGCCGACTGGCGGCGGCTCGAGCCAGCAGCCTCTCGCCAACTCTCTCGCGGGCCTGCGCGCGCTTTTCTCCCCGCGAGCGCCCCCTCGCAGCTCGCCGGGCCGCGGACGGGGGAGGCGAGCCGAGCTGCGCTGCGCCGCGCTGCGCCGGGCTGCGCGATCCTCGGTTTCGTCCGAAGAAAACGAAGCGGCTCGTCGGAGCTGTTGCCCGTCGCGATCGGGGGTCTTTGCCCGAAAAGTCTTGTGCTGCCGAACAGCTTCGGCTCGGCAACTGGTTGCGCGCTACTTGCGTCGAGAACTGCAGAAGGCCGCTGAAATTCTTGGAAGTCCTGGCTAAAGCTCGCAGCGAAGAGGCTCCCGGCGTGGCAATGAAGCAGCGCGCTCGGTAGGCGCGGGAGCGCAGTGCGCTTGTTCGGCCGGCGGCGAATTACAGTCGTTAATTAGCAGGGACGGCGTCTTTGGGGGCTGGCGATGCAGAAATCGCCGGCGCGTAGAGGCTGACAATGGCAAATGTCGAGGGCGCCCTGTCCGCTCGGTGCGCGCGGCTTGCACGAGGCGCGATCGCACCGCTAACGGAAGTCGGCGGACGTAGCTCACTCGCCTCGGATGGACGCGCGAACGTGGCCTGGGCCATTTGCAGTGGCTGTCCGGCGCAGGCCCGCATCACGCTTCGTTGTATCGCTCCTGCATTTTAGCCGCTCTCAGCCGACTCGTAAGAGCGTTACTCATTTTCCGCTGCTCTCTTTATGTTCTCGAGTCAACCGTAGCATCGTTAAACTTTCAGCCTGATAAAGGGCCGCGCGTCGATGCGCCTCGTCCCGTGGTTCGATCCATTAAAGCGTTCCTTCAATTTTCCTGCATCGTTGTTCGTCGTTCGCCAAGTAGCTGTTACTGCGCGGGAAATGCCTCGAGTGGCGCGACAGGAAACTACAAGTGGAGAGAAAATAATGTGAATTGATCAAATCTCACGTTATGGCTTGATACAGAAGGGAAGCCGGCGAGCGCGAGGCGGCGCGGGCGCAAGCGTCACTCGCAGTGCCATGAATAATAAAATACTTATACGACGTGATTTATCGCCCCGAGCCCCGATATTATTTAGTGCTTACAGCGGACTCGCATTTTCATTGGAGAAATGGCAAATAAAATCAGCTTTAACGGCCAATCAAACGCCCCAAATCCCCGGAATCAATTGGACATTCCTACGCCGATTGATTAGGCAGTTAGCCGCGCTCGGTCGATCGCCCGATCGTCGATCAATTTTTCGAGCTGCCCAGCGCGGCGCCGCGCCCAAGTCCGCAAGCAACGCAGTAAGGCGCGACACAGGAGGATGACCAGTTGCAGTGGCAGACAGTTCGGCTGCCAGCGTAACGAAGCTCAGCGGCGCGTTGTTTTCAGATTTTCAGACGCGGCACTGACGAGGAGGAGAGCAAGTCGATATCGGTTGCTTGGCTACTAATCGAGTTGACGACGACGGCCTCGACAATCGCACGGCGTGCCCGCGCGCGGCGGATACGAGGGAAGACGTTATGTAAAAAGTAGGCAGCGAGCGAGTGCGGCAGGGCGGCAGGAGGCGGCAGGAGGCGGCAGGGGGAGGCAGGCAGAAAGCTCGCTGGATATACGACGGAGCGAGGCTGCGCCGGCGGACTAGTTGCCGGCAAGCTCGAACAAGCGGCGCAACATCAATGAAGTTTGTATGTGGCGCACATGGCGCCTCTCTCGATGTGCATGTGTATACAGCGGCTGGAGTTAGTGACGGGCGGGCTGACGCCCAGCCAGCTCGGCAGCTCGCCGTAGCAGCTGTTCCGCCACTAGATTGGCGCTCGCGCAACAATCGCGGCGCCGGCAAGCCCGTAGCTGCCAGTGCCGGGCGAGGCTCCGGCTCTTATTTTACGCGCCATCGGCCCCGATCCACGGATTTCAGCGCTACACTTACGAGCCGCCCGTCTGCCGCGCTTCGTGCGGCTTCGCGCGCAGCCGATTACTGCGCGCCTGTTTTATTAGCCGCGCCACTGCCGCTCGATTCGCTTCCAAGCCGGCTCCGTTCTGCTCTCTCTCTCTCTCTCGCTCTCTCTCTCCGTCGCCGCGTTGGCCCGTCTGACCGAACTCGCGTCCCGCTACTCATTTGGCTGCACGCCCAAACTTGACGCGTAGCAGTTTGATCCGCGGTCGACGACTTGCCAGCCACTGCGTTCACGCGCACGGGCTGCCTCGCTCTCCGATCGAGACGCCCAGACGTCAAGACTTATCAATGTCCATTATTCTTTCCCTCATCCGAGCGCCACGTGCAACTTTAGAGGAGAGCGGGAGCGAAAAAGTTGCTCGCTCGCGCGCACCTGCTGTCTCCCCCATCCGGAAATTTTATTCTCTGTGAATTTTAAGTTTTCTCGCCCGCCCCAACAGACCGAAGGCCGAGTTTATGAAAAAGCACTCGGCTTCTTTCTCTCACTGGCGTCGCTCGCGCTTCAACTTGTTTTGACTCGGTCGCCGGCGTCGCCACTCCGTAACTTCCTTCATTTTTTCCCCTTCGACGATGACGGCTCGCTATTTTTCCTCGCGGTCGGAACACAAGGTCCGAGAGAGAGAGAGAGAGAGAGAGAGAGAGAGAGAGAGAGAGCGAAGCCCCGCGGCTCCATTAATTTGCCGCGAATTATTATATTGACAGATGAGTCCGGAACTTTGTTGGCGCTTCGGCAGCAGCTATTTTCTTTCCATTCGTTTGTCAGTCCAAGCCAACTTTCGGCCGAGCCGTGAGCCTCGGAGTGAAATTCGAAAACTGAATAACCGCTGGTTTGTCGATCGACGCGCAGGCGCTCGGAACGTGAAAAAGGCTGTAGAGCGAGCGTCAGAGGAGCGAGGCAGCGCCGGCGGAGAAGGATTAATTTATAAGAGGTTAATAAAGTGCAGTTTATAGATATGAAGCGCGAGAGCGGCGGCCGGGCGAGGTGGGGGAGAGACGGCGCTGCGCTCGTATCGAGCTTATCGGAGCACGAGAGCTCGGAGCAGCGAGCTGCGCTGAAGTGAGATTTTATTACGAGGCGGCGCTGCCGGATAGACATTGTCTCTTAAGGGATCGTCTGGACGGGGCGAAAAAGCGAAAGAGACGGCGCCTGAAAACGCAGCCGCAGGTAATGCCCGCGACATTACGATTTCAATCTCTGGGGGCACCTTTGCATTTTACGGGCTTATTCGCGCGCGGATATTGGAGCGTTTACGCCTCGGCAGAGAGAAAGTCGCGTCGCACTTACTGCCACGAGCTCGGAAGAAACAAGCCTCGGGTATCTACGCACTCTCGGCGGGCTGCCTCCGACGCGCAGCCGGCGATAACGCCGCAGCCAACTGCCCCCGACCGACACATTTTCTCTCGCTCTCGTTCGCCCGTTCGCAACTGCTACTGCCTACGCTCTCTCCTCGTTTCGTCGCTCGCGGCCAACGCCATCTGATTTGGTTGGCGTGTCTTTGGCGGGCCGGCGAGAGCAGCGACGACGAAACGATCGATCGTCAGCGAGAACGAAAGCTCGACGAAAGAAGAAAGCGACATGTGGAGCAATCAGGGCCTAATAAGGCCTCGCCGAGCCTCGGCCCGCGCGCCGCTGCACTGGCGCTCGCCTTTTCCATTAGAGCGGATAGTCGAGCTTTAGTGCCGGCATTCGGATTTGTTTGTCGATGACAATGCCGAGTGCGCGCCGCGAGCACGAAATTAATCGCGGCGTGCCCGCCTCGCGCGCGCACGCTCCGGTTTTATGAAAAAAAGAGAATGGCCGGCCGAGAGAGGGGGTGGGCAGAGGAAAGGTACGACGTCATAAGTCAGCGATTTCCTCTGCTACATTGACTCGCGCCAACTCTCGGCGTGCCCCTTTCCCTTTCTCGCGCCATACGCGGAAACTGCACGAATGAAAGCGCGCACAATGAAAAAGACACGTCGCGTATGTCATCCCCTTTATCGCGCTTTATCTTTGAAATTGCCGCTCGAGCGGCCGCGGCAGTGCACCAGCAGCTAGCCGCACGCGATATATACGACTTGGAAAAATTAGGAGCCAACGCTATCCCGCACCTCTTATCGCCTGCCAGCTTTCCTCGTCCCCGCCGGCTTCTTCGGCTCTCCTTATTTCCTATCTCTCGCACGGCCCTACGCTCTCCAAATCAGCTCGCTTCCGGTCCGATCTCTCCTCGACGATCGCTCGCTCGCGCGACTCATCCGTCCAATTTTCTTTTTGATTTTTCAGATTGTCGCTTGCCAAACGTTCCTCTCCAGCTACTCGCTCTTGCGCAATGGCGCGTTCGGTCAAAGCCACGCGCTGGCTCGTGCGATTCATAATCAACAGGTTAATCAACCGGACGTATTCACAGCGAGCCCGAGCTTTTTTACTCGCTTGCGCGTCCCATGATAATACGTACCGCTTTGCGCTATCATTTCAATTCATTGCCGACGCGTTTTTCATGCGCGAAGCCTCGGTCCAACGGCACCGAGCGAAAACAAAAGAGATCGATCGACTGGGCTGCCAGCGATTTCCGTCGGCCGCTCTTTGGGGGATTTGCCGCGCGCAATAATGAGCTTTCCTCGTACTGCTGCTGCCGAGGGCTCTCGCTTACTCGCTCGGCTCAAAGGGGAGAAAAAGGAGAGGCGTTGAAACAGAGAGCTCTGTTTAACGGAAAGAGCGCGCGTCACAAGAAAACACGAGCGAGAAAGGAGTAGCTGCGAGCGGAGACGTCGAGTGGTCGCGAGCTTTAATGAAAATGAAACTGTCGTTCATGCTCGCTTTCGCCATTTTTCCCCGCAGCTCGTTAACCGGCTTGCACGCGCGTCCTCGGGCATTTTAATTGGCGCGTATCGCGTGCCAGTCAATTAAATACGCGCTTGCTGCGACAAATTTTTACAATGAAACGGAGCGGCAGCGGCACACTGACGAGCCAAATGATAACTCGCACTCGCAGTCTGCCGACGAGTCTGCGTTGCGCGCAATCAATGAAAAAATCACCATGCTTCCGAGAATTGCCCGAGCTCGCAACGCTACCAAATCTCCAATTAAATATACGCCTTAGTACTTCGTGCGTAAACATATATAGCTACGTTAGTACCGGCGAACCATAGCTTTCAAGAAAGCTCTCAACAACGAATCGCGTACACGTTACTTTATACGCTTTTCAACAGTGAGCTTTCAATTATAAATCTAGGTGAGGGAGATGAAGCAACCGAAAATGAAACTTTTGTTGGTTGTAACGCTTCGACTCGTCAATTATTTGACATTCATTTTTCGGTCGTTCTTACGCTAATAATATTCAAAGTCTTTTGACGTTGATGGTCTTTAGAATTTCTTAGTGGCATTTCTTCAGAGTCAACTTTTGATGTGCATGCACATCGAAGAAGAGTTTGAAAGCGTACGACGGCGGCGACACAAAAATACGGTCAAAAAATACTTGACAAGGTTAAACTTGGGTTTATAATAACATTGACGTAGACTCTGCGGACGTAACTCGTTTGAAATAGACAACTGGAGCTATCGCTTGAATGATTAAAAAAGTTCCAACGTAAAGTTGACCCGAGGCTGAGGAAAAAATAAATGCTGAAAGAAAAGAAGAAGGAATGAAGTGTTAAGGAGGCCGAGTGACTCGGGCTTCTTAAGAGCTCATCTGACTGGTATCGCCGGTAAATGTCAGCTGTCAAAGATT
The DNA here is from genome assembly GCF_024137745.1 of Phymastichus coffea. NCBI lineage: Eukaryota > Metazoa > Arthropoda > Insecta > Hymenoptera > Eulophidae > Phymastichus > Phymastichus coffea. The sequence continues at coordinate 393,743 of NW_026706877.1, read as the reverse complement.
AACTTCTTCGGCGGGCGCTACTCTTCTTGGGTACGGGAGGAAAATAGCGCAAGAGAAAAAGAAAGTGGAAGAGAAAGTAGCGCGAGGTGCGAGACACTGGCCCGCGAGCGCCCGAGAAAAAGGAGATTTTCCCGTTGGCTGGACTATAATGAGAAAAGTAATTCCAATTTAAATAATATCTCGCCCACAAGAAAATATCATCCGTAGGCCAATGCCAGCGCTCTCCCTCTCTGAGTGCGCTTACTTTTTGATAATTGTTATACATTTTTTGGATTTCTTTGGTGTTTTTACAAAACACTCATTAACTTGACTCGTTAATCAGTGGATCAGCATGCTTGAAATGGACGCTGGAAAGACCGCTTCAGTAATTATGTAGATTCTTAATGATGTCGAACAGGTTATGGGTCGGAGTCCCGGGTATCAATTATTAATTAAATTAACGTTTAATTGCTGACTCGTTGACCTGATATTTACACGTTTCCTTCTTCTCCTCTTTAGCCAGTATTAAATATAAACATCATTAATACCTCGTAAATCTATGTTGACAACTGAACGTAAATTAAAATCCTGTGTAGTAAAGCCTTTTGCAAGGAGATTTTATAAGTGAGCGCTCTAATGAAAAGTCATTGTCAAGCGCGACTTAGCGCTTGTTTTATCATCAAATAAATCGCCCTAATGAAATGCACTTTTTCCATTGGAGCCCGCGCACCAGCTGAGAAAAAGCCGCAAGAAGCCTGCGAAGGAAATTAAATAGATAACATTTGCCATCCTAATCGCAAGAGTGGCGCGCGTGCACAGCCCTCGACAGTTTCATCCGACTCTAACGGCGGGCTATACATTTCCAGTCTACTCTGTTTGCCCGCCAAAACCGTGAGCGAGAAAACTACCCACTGTACTGCCGCACGCATTGTATTTTTTTCATTTCATTTTACTTTCGCTCCTCCGTTCATCCACTCCGCCGATGTTTGTCCAAACTTTTTCGACGATCAACGATATTTTTCACTTTGTCTCTTCCACTTGGTTTATTTTCCATGGCGCGGCTCGTACTGCGAGTCATGCGCTGAGACTGGCAGCTCTGCCGTCGGCATTATTCAAATGGCTAATGATCGTCGAATGCATCTCGAAGGAGTGAAAAGCAAAGTGGAAACTTTATTCGACGAGAGGCACTTCGTAGTGACGAAATACAAATGAAAATCAGTCAGTCGCGAGGCAATCGAGGCACGAGGGATAGCCGCTTCTTAGAGAGTTAGCGGGAGCAACGAAAGGAGCGTTGCCGGCCAGACGAGTCGAGATACGCGGCACAAGCCAAGCGAGGGTACGAGTATGAGAGGCGAGCGAGCTGCAGGCTAGCTGCTTAGATATCCCGGGTAAGTTGTCGAGAAACAGAGTGAGAGCTTCAGCCGTTCCGCACACATGCGCACAAGACAAGTGCTATATAGGTGGTATGTAAGTGGCGCGGCCCTGCCGTCGTGCGTTTAGCATAAGAAAGCACCCTCTCCCCTGCCGCCGTCCTCCCCTAACTAGCCAGGTGCAACAGGTGCAGCAAACTGTGCTCCGCCACTTTTTCGCTCATTCGTGCAAACTTGATCTCGCTCCGGATCTTGCTCTCGCTACCTATTCGAAGACTGCAGCCTGGTATCTGTCAATTTCGTTCGTTCGATTGATCATAGCTATGCCAACGTATTCGCGCGCATCCAACGCGCAAATGTCTCTCTAGTAATGACGTGGGATTCAATGAGGTAATTCAATCAAGTGGACTGAAAAGAGGGGTAGGAGCACAAGCCATGAACCTGTTGGCACTGCCAGCAGCAAGCGAGTAAACAAGGGTGGACTGGAAGCATCAGCAGCCTGGAGCGGGGAGTCCAGCGAGCCACAGAGATAGCCGTGCAGTGGATTTGCACGGCTGCTTATCTGAGCGAACCTCGAGACGACAACTATCGGCTGCTCCCTCTTCTCTTCGCCAGTTTAGCGACTGTTAATCTTACACTGTCCAGACATTACATCATGACCCGCGAAGTTCAAAATCCAAATGATTTTCGAAGATTAAGCATCGATGACATCAAATGGTTTTGTTCGAGCAAGTTGTAGGTCACAGCTTGCCAAAATAAGCCCTTTACTGAACCTCGTTCGGGGTCTTTGTTGCTCAATCGTCGAAAGTAATTCTGGTTTTGAACTTTGCGGTTCGCAAATTAATGTCCGGGCATAATACTCTGCCAAAGCACTGTTCATTTATCTCGCGCGCGCGCATCCATACTTGTACTCTCCATTCTCTTTATGCGCCGATCGGCTATGCATCAATTATTTATTATTATACAATAAAAAAATGTTTCTATTCTAAGAATAGAATCTGCGACACAAAGAGCTAACTAGAATCGCAAGATCTTAAGGAACTTATTCGATGAGATTTCTTTACTTTAATTAGTCGACTATCACATCAGTTGGTAGAAAATAGTTTTTCCAAGATGTAAACTAAGATATTCTCGCTTGATTAGCTATGTCGTTGCTCTTTTCAAGCTTCATTTATATTTATTATATTAAATTTACTTAAACGACATGCTTGCGCAAAGTTCAATACAGGATAAAGCTAAAATGCCATTAAATTCTAATAGATAGAATAAATTGACGAAATAGATCTTTGGTAATGTTGGTCTTTAGAGTAAAGAAATCAAGTCTACGGGAGCTTTATCATACATAGACAAGAGAAGAGATATTGTAATAAAACGGAAGCAAGTTTGCCGTTCATCTTCGGCTGAGTGAAAGTTTGCGATGATAAGAAAAACGACGACTGAGCGATAAGGCGCAAGCGGCCTACATAATTCCGGCAAAGAGGAAGTGAACGCGCGCGCTTTGCTATAGCTACGTGTTGAGAGGGCCGAATGGAAGGTGCGGCTCGTTCACTCTCTCTCTCTCTCTCTCTCTCTCTCTCTCTCTCTCTCTCTCTCTCTCTCTCTGTCCGTTGAAACAGTGTGCACTCGCAAGCTCGAGTCGAGGGCTCGAGGCAGAGATAAGATTATCGGACGCTTATCGGTCTTCTCTCCTGCTCCATGGGCGGTGTCGTCGTCGTCGTCGTCGTCGTCGTCGTCATCGCCGTTCTTCGACGCGTGATTGATAGGCTCCGAGCTTTTACAATAATTAGCCGCGCGCCTGCTCCATACCCGACTGTCCGTAATTGCCATCCACAAAGAGTATCGCTCACTCCTCCTTGCCAGCCTCGTCAGCCTCTAATCGCCTCGATTGCTTAGCCCGCTCGCACTTTTCGGCGGGGCTGCTGCGCAGACGATTAAGGCGCATCTAGCGCCGCCCTTATATTCATTCGGAAATGTGCCAACTCGTTTATAATACAGCCTAACGTACAGCGCAACACACCGCCGTGATATTGTGTTGGTACTATTAACTAATGGCAATCGTAACGATTTCAATCATGCGCAACATTTTTTTACGGCAGCTCTTCTACTCGTATGGCCCGGATGCGCAACTTTTCCAACCCTCCAAATTTCCCTTTGACCACCTTGGGCCATAAAACGAAATGTTAAACGAAATGTTGGCCATGAAAAAAACCTATTCTGTCGCATTTTATCGAACAGCCTCTTGGATTGTTTGCTTCCAACAGGGAAACACAATGTAAAATACTTGGAAATTCGGCGAAAAAATGGTTTTCGCGCAATTATCACGAGATTAGCGTTAATTTAAATAAATTTTTATTAATAAGTAAGAGATTTATCATTTATCGTATACCAAGACTGATATCATTGCCACATCAGCCAAAATAGTTTGGTCTGAAAGTGGCGTTATGAGATGTACTCAGTTTCTAAAAGGAAAATACCAAGCTTTCGAATGAGCCGTCGCACGTTAAAAAAATTGATTCACCGTGTAGAAAGATGTGGCAGTAACGTTTCGAGGAGATCAATCAGCTTATTACGTGGACCTGGTGAAAACGTTATCGATTCGATAAAGCCTATAGAGAGGACGATAGAGAACTGGATTGGTGGGTAGAGCCACGAGATAAGTAATTGAGTGTGGAATGATCTGCAAATGGTGCTGTGTGCGCACTTTGCCTGTGCAAACTGTTATCGATCTCGGAACAAGGTAGCTGCTGCCAGCATATCAAACTTCGATTGTCAACGACAGCCAACAATGGCTTTGTTGGCAGCGACTCAATGGTCGAGAACACGAGTGCGTCAATTGGCATGCAACGGCCGAGGAAGCTGCGACATAAGTGTCGCAATAAGAGACGCCGCGCGATGAATCAAGGCGCAAAATAAGGTGGATGCAATTATAAGAGGGCATTTCGCAGTTTGCAGGCACGCCTAATAAAAGTTGGTTGTGCGAGGCTGCTTTTGCTTTTGTGCGATTGTCGGGCGAGACGTTCGTTGTAATTCCCGACTCCTTTCTAATAGGGGGCAAAGACGCTGCGCAGAGACGCCAGGCGCCGTTTGCCGCCGCGAACTCAGCGAGAGGCAGAGAGTCCTTTGCATTTCACGCCTGCAATTCCACTGGGTAATAGCACGAGTCTCGACCGATAATATTGTTCAGGTGCAGAGCGAGCGAGAGAGAGAGAGAGAGCACACACGAAGAAACGAGTGAAGGGAGCCGTGAACGCTTTCTATTTTTATATCATTCTCCGCAAATAATAGCCCGCACGCGACGTTTCCATTTCCATATCTCTCTCTCTCTCTCTCTCTCTCTCTCTCTCTCTCTCTCCTTATATTCCTACTTGAAAGACTCTCTGGCCTTTCGCTTACTTTTCATTTATTATTATATTTCGAAACCAGTCCACATTGGTTGGTCCGTCGCATACGCAAGTGGGGGGAACAACGATTACTCGCGGTCGAACGGGCGAAAGCGACAAGCGACTCGCCGATTCGCGGACGGTCGACTGCCGTTGTTTCGTTCGCGTCCACCTTGGCGAGAGCGTGTATCGATATGAATGCGGCCGAGCTCCCGTGGGACCTCTTGAATTCTCTCCTCCGCTTGTCCTCTACTCGTTGCCCCGACGCGCGCAAAGTGATAAATGCCCGATTTATTGCATAATAGACACCTTAAAAGCTTTCTTAGATCCTCAACTTGGCTTGCTTATCAGTTTGGACAAGCAGCCGCATTCATTACGATAAGTGTAATGGCCATTATTTGTCCTCGGGGAGCATCAATTATCATTATAAGTGCAACTGACCAAGTGGCAAGGAGGGAAGGAGAGGAGAATGCCAGCGCGGGATTAATTCGGTCGGATGGCCTCGCGGCGAGATTTAAGGGCTACTTGTAAGAGGCAGCCGGTGGAGTAGCCTGAGAGACGGATTCGCCGGCTGACGGATATCGCCCGCACTCTTCGTTCGAGGCCTAAACCAGAATATACTGGCTGCGAAAAAGGCGCAAGCATCTCCGATCTCTCCGCGATATATGCGCACAAGTAGCTCCACCGATGGGCTGAGCCCACATCCTCCTCGCATCCCCCTCGCGTTTTCCTCGCGCGACTGCCAAAACTTTACGCTATCTCTTTCTCCATACGGCGAGCTTGCGACAACGCCGAATATACGAGCTACCCCAGGGACTTTCTTCTCTCCCTCGCACGCGACACCCATTCGCGGCTAAATAACCGGCGCAAATGGAGATTGGCACTTTTCCTCAGATCGCAAATAATGCCACTGCTGCTACTGCCGAGTTTTCCAACCAAATAACAAGCATTTTTCTTTTTCACCTTCCTCCCTTTCGGATTCTACCTCGCCACTCCCCCCTCTTCCTGTTAGATTCTCCTCCCGCTCTCACTTCTCATTCCCGTCAACTCAATTCAATGTTATTACGTCAAATTTTTAACCCATCAACGAACCTATTGAACGTAATCATTTAGCAACTTGCATTTTTTCGCCACTCAATATTCCTTTCCTTTCAATTTCAACAATCATGCTACAACATCCTCGATAGCAAAATAAATCATGGCTCAGGCTTGTAGCCGACAGTTTCATGTAGCAACAACAAAATAAACCATTCGATCAGCGTCCGAGGGAAAGTAAGTGTACATAAAACCTCTAGGGATGGAGAGTACATCGGGAAAAAAGTATAGATATTTTCATTTGAAAAAGTATTACAGAATTTTTAGAAAAACAGCAGTTTTCTATGTATCGACTCGAATGCAAGCCGGAAAAAACCATTTGATGTGCGCATAGTCAGTTTTATGATCATCCTCTTCCGTTAATCGCTTGTATTGAAAAACGCCGATTTATCAATCTTTCGATTGTCGGCTTTTTTTCTTTTTTCCTTTTTTTCCTTTTTTTATTTTTTTTTCCTTTTTTCCTTTTTTTCCTTTTTTTCCTTTTTTCCCTTTTTTCCTTTTTTTTTCCTTTTTTCCTTTTTTCCTTTTTTTCCTTTTTTTCCTTTTGTTTTTATTTTTTTTCCTTTTTTTCCTTTATTAGTTTTATATTTTATTTTAGTCGATGGGAATTCGTACTTTATTGAACGTATCGATATTTATTCGTAATTTAAAAAAAATTTGATAAGTACTGAACGTAATAAATAGCTTCATCTTCATAAACAGCCTTCCGAAAATTTAAATGTTTTTTACACGAATCGTTCAAATTGGCCAGGTGTGCTCAAACTTTTCAACAAAAAGACATAATCAACATTGTATACATTTTTTACAATTCTGAAACCGAATTGAAATTACAAATGTGTAAACGGGAACAAAGCATATTTTTACATATTCATCAGCGAGGCGCTCAAAGTCCACGTAATCATTTTCAGATAAATTAATTGAACACGTTGACGTGACCCATATGTAGGTCATATTTGTAATTTTTTTTCAGCTTTATGAAAAATTCATTGTTATCTGCAACAGAATTATTTAGGCAATGCGCCATTACAAAGAGGACTACTAGTCGAAAATGTAAAGTACATTTCTAGAAGTTGATAAAATACGCTACCTCCAAAGTCTTACTAGATCAATAATAAGTCAATATTAGATGAGCAACTGCAGCTCTCGATTAGGGTAAGTCTGAAATTCACGAGTATTTTCATCGTTTACGAATAACTCAAGAGAGAACAAAGTGAGTTTATTATGTCACATTCGATTTTAATTTAGCACGAAAAGCCGACATACAAGACTGTTGTGTGCACAAGCGTGTACTAGTAGGAAAGAGCGGCACATACTGTGGAAACAAAAACAGCGGCGACGCGGCGAACAGCAGATATCCAGTTGCGATGGCAGTGCGGTGACTACGCGTTATTTTGGAACTTTTGTCAATTGTCAAGCATATTTCGTTGCTGTTTGAAAAATAATACGTAGAAAAGATGTATTGGATGACAAAGAGCGTCAAGATTGTACAAAGTTGTCCCGCGGCTTTCTTTCTTGGGCAGAGGCTCGCGCCGCGGTACAGAGAATAACTAAGTATTCTTCGCCAGAAAAAGTCCGAAAACACGAAAGAAAATGAAGGTAAAAAGAAAGGCAACGAAGAATTTATACCGCGAGAACTGTCCGCAACGCATTCCTTGGAGCCTGGAAAACAAAACTACGTACACAGCGTCGTAGAACCTGGCGTACATTATTCGCGCCTCTTTGTTATTCTCTATTTTTTTTTTCATTCTAACGCCGCAAACTTGGATACAGATTTTCATACGCTTAGCCCTCGGGGCGCGTCTCCTCCCCGGACATTCGAGAAAAGAATACGTGCAAGAGTACAGGCGAGGCAAAAAACGGGCAAGAGAGAGAAAAGCGGTAGTCGGTGCAAAACAGTCTAGGGACTTTTTCAACGGAGAACACGGCGCTTTAATGAGATGAGACAAGCCAGAGGTGGGTATTATTCGAAACCAGATTTAAAGTTCGGGCGAGGCTGTTTTTCGGCCTGCAGCCCCAGCGCCAGCTCATCTGCTACTTCTTCTTCTCCTTCTTCTTCTTCTTCTTCTTCTTCTTCTTCTTCTTCTTCTTCTTTTACTTCTTTTACTTCTTCTTTCTTCCTTCCTGACAAATTCCGTCCGTCCAGTCGGGAACGAGGTGTAAATAATATGCTAATCCAAGCGCAGACCTTTCGATTTTGCCCTCCGGCTACTTTGATTCGTCTTTCCATTTCCCTTACTTCCAATGCCATTCATCTCACATTTTCACCTCTTTCCCTTTGATACTTTCCAACATTATCGCTATCTTCATCTTTACAAAACGCTGTTTCATAAACTAATATAGCTAACTGATTTCATTGGCGTACCTTTCAATTATTTATATTCATTTGAAGGGCCAATATTACTTGATTGACTTCGTTTACCTAATTAAATTAAATAGAATTAACTATGTTTTTCGGCATTTTTATAGATTTATAGTAATTTTTCAGTGGTTTTTCGCTTAGAACGCTTATTATATAGATCCTAACGTAAAACCAATAGCCTCCTCGTATTCCGTGCAAAAAAATTACAAGTTTTAAAAATTACGTTTCCTTTTCTTTCCTAAAAAATCGTTAGATTGTTTTGGAGTTTAAAATAAATCACAATCTATACTGTTGACTACTTGGACTATCTTAGTAATATTATTTTGTTTGTCGATTATATTGAACAATACTGGAAATTATTTGCAAAGATGTTATAGAGATTTTCGATGTATCTTTTATATTTACCAGATTCATTTTAAAAACGTTAGAAGATAGAAACCACTAAAATACTTGCTGAATGTCTAAATAAAAAAATAGATATATCGAAAACACGTATCGTTTTTTGAATAAATTTGATGCCCTTTAAGATCCCTCTACATATGTACAAACATACTAAAGTATATATTGTAAATATAGAAATTGATCTCTCTGATTTCACCTCGAGTAAGCTGATATCACGGAAAATACACCATTGATAGTTTCGTTTAAGACCATCAGAACTTTTCGCTCGAATCGTTTCATTAGAAATAACTTTTGAAAATGTGCTTGCTATCGCAACATTGAAAACAAACGTAGCAAGAATTTCTTACTAGTGTTTTGTAAATTTTCATCATTATTTAAATCACCGAGATTTTCATCTTCAATACTTTCACGATCGCTTCACGAAGTAATCGCTTCTTATTCTGTTTGCAATAAGCAAGTAGAAAGTCTTCTTTCTAAATTTTTTTGCAAATAAAAGTAAGAAATAAGATAAAATGAACTATAACAGTTACATTAATTTGAATTTTTTTACGTGCAAGTTCGCGACCACCGTCATAAGGTCCATTGGACTTACGCAGGCATCCCTCGTCGGCGATTTCTGTGTTCGTGAGTTTTATTTTTCAAAATATCCCATTTCTCATTATTCGCGGCTTTTTCCGCCGGTCTACGCGGTTTTCAAATTGGACCGAGTGTAAAAAATTTGACGAACCGACGAATGTGCACGTAGCACATAATTATTTTACGCTTAAACTATCGTGTACACAATAATATGGTCTGAAAATCAGCGTGAATCAATTTTTACTGTGCATACCAATTATGTATACAATTATTGGCTGGTCAAATATTTCATTGTTATGCCATTATTCTTTTTAGTTTGAAAATTATTGTAGAGGTTTTGATTTAAACTTAATGACAAAATGAGCTTATGAAATTTTTGAGAAGATGATACGTGAATATAGAAAAAGATAAAAGATTTTTACTTTCGTGATCAAAATTCAGATTTCAGATCTTAGCAGAAGCAATTCAAGACATAATGAATCTAACTCATGACTGAAGGAAAAAGAATTTACGGATGTTCGAGAATCAAAGACGTTAAAAATTGTATCACCTAAAAATATTAATTTTATTCCGAAAGAATTTGAGTTGATTTTGACTGAAACTTAAGATATTTAAAGAAATAACCCCGTGAACGATTCTTATGTCAAAAATGATTGCTAAAAGTTTAAATACGTTTGAAAAAACTGTAGAGCAAGCGTAGAAAGTTCATCAACTTGTAACGCTCAGTTCCAACAGACGTCGTATTGAATTAGCGGTACAAAATTATCAAGAACTTTACAGTGATTTGATTCAACGAAGAAGAGAATCTAAGGTAACAGATTTTTAGTCGAAACTAAATGAGTTAATTGCCTTAATGACTATTTTGTATATTGTATATTATTTATAATTATAACTTATGCTATATAATTACAGGAATCTGGTAAAGAATACAGGACAATAAGAAGATATTTTTGTATTAATTAATCGTTCATGGCAATAAATCCCAAACTGTTTATCTTTGATAACCAAACTTCCTGTTTTACATAAGGGCAAGGCTTCCTCATTCGTAATTTCGTTATCCGCGCTATAGACAACAACTCATTTTAAAACAGTACTCGTAAGCTTGAAAATTAGCTCCGATACGCTAATTCAGAAGTACGTTATTGAGCAAAAGTTACGACCGTTTAAATTTAGTAGATTTATATTGTCCACCTATTCAAAAAGCAATCATTATTTTAAAATGCTCATGCTAGCCGAATACCCGAAAGTTTAATGCAATAATTGAAGAACAGCAATCATTAGCAGAGTGGAAAGAGAAAATTCATGACTGCAATTTGTTCTCGATCTTCTAAAATAAAAAGCAGTTTATTACAAAATATATTAAAAACCTCTAATATATAAAATAATGGATTATTTGTAAAAATTAGATTATTAGATATCAGCCATTAATCGATCAAAGTAAGGCCGTACTCTTGTACGAGGGGCAAAATTGGTTGTGGTTTACAATGGTTTGACAAAATTATCAACAATGGAGTCTTGAAAAATTTTTCCCTAGATTACAACTGATCATTATCGGTGAAATCTGTGCGGCCCGATTCTCAAAAAAAAAATTGAAAATTTAATGATAATTTTACGTTTGCGACAAAAAATATTAGTAAGTGTGATAACCAAACTGACGTCTAGAAAATACCGTTGAATTTTGGAGAGCTCTTGAAAATTCATAAACACTAATATACGATAAATAATACCGCAATTAAAAATATTCTACAATAATCAAAGTTTAGAAAGGGTTAACATTTTGAGTAAAGAATAAATCAAGATATGGATTTCAATTTATTTTAACTTGTAGAAATTTTGATAAATTACCTTTCTTTTTCCTTATGGAGTTTAGCTCTTCTGTGAACGAAAAATTGGTGTCACGGGTATCCTCGGTGATCGACAAAATTCTTTTTTAGTTTTAGATGTCCCATAAAATGACAAAGCGAGAAAATTTTGAACTTGCACCCTACTTGAAATTGTCTAAAAATCAAACCAAATTATACAATATTATCTAAAAACTAGTCATACAGGTATAAAGATCATTATAAAAATATACCTTCGATTGAAGTAGGAAATCAATTAATTATTTGTAAAAACATTTGGTATATGAGTGAATTGCGATTTTACTCGTATTAATCCCTATTCCATGTTTTCCATCTTAATAATAATAAAAGTAAGAAAATACTATTGAGTTACACTTTTGTAATATTCATACCGATTGCGTCAGTAATGCATTATTGTTAATGACTGAAGTGGATCAAAGGTCGATTGCTTTTTACACATTTTTCGAATTTCCTCTGAAACATTTTTGTAGCAAAAACAAAACAATGCGGCATTCGTAACATCAAATTTGAATTGATTTGTAAAAATCGATCTAGCATATTGCATTGACGAGAGTGAATATAACAAAGCGCAAGCATTTGACGCACTTTAATTTTGGCATGCAGGGGGAGACTTTTGTCCAGCCAGCATCGCTTTATTAAAAATTTTTTATGCTTACAACGGTTTCTCTTGCACGCTGTTTTCCCCTTTCTCGATTTTCCGTCAGCACTGCAAACGTTGCATTTCCCCTGAGGTTTCCCCGTCCGGCTGTTGAAACAAAAAAAACAAGCTCGGGACACCCCTTGCTAAACGCGTTTCTCCCCGCCGTTCACTTGACGTCGTTTTTTTCGTCCTGTCAAACCAAAAAATTACCCGAGAATCCGTAGCAGGACTCAAACATAATCGAATATTTCCACCATCTCGACATTAATTCCAGATAAATTTATGCATTTTACCCAACATCCAGTACCGTTGATGCTTTGTAGCTGTGTCTGTCAAAAAAGGCAAAAAATACAAGGATAAGCTCCAAGTATTTATTTTCGAACGGCATTAGTACTGGGAGCAAGTATACTAAACTTGAGCATAATTATTTCCTTTGAATTCATACTTGAAAGCAAGCTATAGCGTTAACTGTGCCATTTTGCAGTCGTAAGCTGTTGATAGAAGTTCAGAGACTGATGAAAAAGCTGAAGTGCAATTAGCAAGCGTTGGATAGAAAAAAACGAATTATGATGAAGACGTAATGATGGAAGGTAGCCAAAGGTAGAAAAGATCGGCTGATAATAGGTGATAGGATACAGATATAGCAATGATAATGGAGCTACAGGGTAAATATGAGAAAAAGAAAAGCTAGGAAATGGACGTTTTGAAAGGGCATGAAATTATAGAGAGAACAAATGAGTAGCTCTGCAGACGACAAGCTTGTCCTCAGATTGAAATCTACGATTGAATTGCCGGAGATAAAGTGGATGAATTGGCTCTTCTGGAGTCCAGACAGAGATAAAGAGGTGGAGAGGAGGGGGGGGGGGGGGCGATCGCTCGAAAGTCAATTAAAAAAATGAAGGAGGTAGGCTCGGTACTGAGCCCATTGTATTAGTCAATGATGAACTTGCCAGGGAATAATTGATCATGGACTCGATCGCTGACAGGAGCTGAAGAAACCCGAGTGAGCTGTCTCCCCTTTCGGACGGCAGTCTGCGGCGCTTGATCGCTCTTCAAACGGTATATGGTACTACGTCGCGGTGCTCAAGACAAGAGAGCATATATACTGTACTGTCATAACCAACGCCAGCAGTATTAATTATTCTTTTGCGCGCTTTCAAGCGCACCAACCCACGAGCGATTGCTCCAATTGCCTCGTTAGAAACTGCACTTTTGATAAAAGTATATCCATGCGTCGTTGCGTCCCGATAATGCCTCGTAACAGTGTAACCACCAGTAAGACGTGGCAGACCAGGAAGGGGGGAGGAGGAGGAGGAGGAGAGAAACAGAGAGGAGTACAGATCATTAATTTGGCGAGGCTCTCGAGCGAGCTAACAAGCTTTCGCACTAACTGCTGGCATAAAAACGGCCCTCGACCAAGCCTCATCCACTCTTCGCCTCATACATAGTCCTCTTTGTGAGGACACCCTCATAACGCACATTGTTCTCCTATTGATTGTGCCAAAATGTCAAATTTCCATCCAATCACCAACGCGATAACGCACAACCGCTTCGCTACCTCGTGCTAAAACTTTCGTTTCTCGCGTCTCTAATTAGTGGCCCAGTCCAATTTATCAAAAACCGCTGTGGTGCTTTTTACTATGGTACTTTCAAAAGTTTCCCATTCAAATTCAAAAGACCGACTCCGGTTGTCTTTATACCTCCTTTATGTTGGATGAATAGTTTATAAGCACAGCAGTCTTAGATCGTCATCCTAGGTATATGGCATGATTGTTCTGCAACCTTATACTAACAAAACTTTTTACAGCGCCGTCTAAGGGAATCCTATAACAATTTCAGATATACAAAACTTGCTTACTAGCATATTCAATTTACTTTTACTTATTGAATTGTGCTCCAACCTTCTTACAAAATTTCATTTGCCTACTTTCATTCTTGATATTAGTTAACGATATCGATTATTAATTAATAGGAAATATTAACGATAAACAATGTTCCATTTGCTTGTTACGTTTAGAACAAAACCATTTCTTTTACATTCGCAATATTTTTTATCCATTTGCAAATACTTGGAAATAGCAACATTCAGAAAATGAATAATGTAGCAAAGCCATGAATATTATAAGGAGGATAAATATTTACAATTGAATTCTTCATATATTCTATTGGTTTCTAAGAATATTTCATTTCATAATTGATTTTATAAGTCAATAGAGATGTAAATATGAAATCAATAACGTTGGACCGATTATCACGAAGAGAAGCTTTAATATATCTGTTTCGTTTTGGCGTCTTTAAAAGATAAAAAAATATATTGAAAGATTCAACGGGAAATGTGAAGGAAGTGATTTAACCCAGCTAGAGATAAGAGGAAGAGAGGAAGGCAAAGACTGTCGCCAGAAACATCGACAGCACTTGAAATTCAAAATACAGGGCCATTCAATTAGGTGCTCAATTAATTAATCGCTTGTAGAGCTCGCGCCTTGCGCCTTGCGGTCAAGACATTCGTAATTCCAAAGCTGCTACCAATTATCTTCTCAAAATCCGACGTGTTCACCCTGATATGCACGACCTCCCACTACAGCCGCTGCTTCACTCCTGTATGCTCTCTCCCTCTCTTTGTGTTAATCTTAATTTTGCATAACTCGTAATATTCAGACAATTGTTGGCGTTCACTTCAACCAGTTCATTACAAGTTTAAATAATAAGATCGTTAGCAAAACGCATCCTTCAATGATATTTACAACACACTAACGAATTCTTTGTTGGTTCCTTCAAATATTTCATCACTTTCATTGAATGTTAATTTACATTGCAAATATTATTAGAAAATAATTTTTCGGTTTGTACTTAGTCGACTATTCGGTGAGCTTCATTGTTGTTATCGAATAATCTGTTAATACAGTCAACTTATTAACTAAACTAGTAGCGATGGAAAATGTTTTAAGCAATTTATTCATCAAAAAGACCAATCTCTCGTTCTCTCAAGATCGAGAAATTCTTTAATCTCAAGGGTCTCTTTTACGGGCTTAATTATTCTTCCTTGCCATCAAGCGCGTTAGAGAAGGGAATCGTCGGTGGCGTTGACAAGAGGCGTCCGCTCATTTCTGAAAGAGAGCGTCAAGGGTTTCCGGAACAATGCATCTGATAAATGACGGAAAATCGAAGGTACGAGACTGCGTCTCTCTCTCTCTTTCTCTCTCTCTCTCTCTCTCTCTCTCTCTCTCTCTCTCTCTCTCTCTCTCTCTCTCTCTCTTTCTCTCTATTTGACGATTAATTGTTACGCGAGAGACAGCCTCCACCGACTCTAAAAGTTTAATTGCGCGTGAATAATATTCGCAGAGAGAGAGAGAGGGAGAGGGAAAGAGAATTCTCATGCCTGTGAGTGGCCGAAATCGCCTTTTAATCGCCTTCACCGCGAGAGGCGTCGTTTTCTTGCGTTTCTTCTTTCTTCGAAATCTCCAAACGACCCGCGGCAGTGTTGGATAAAGGGATGAAAAATCATTTCTCAAAGACGTAAAACTTCACAAAACTCAAGCTAGATGAGCTTGAATGCCAAAAGTGGAACGAATGCTCGATTACTTTGAGGGCTCATTGAACATTCAAAATCAAAAGAGCACTTTTCTACAAAATTTTATTGTATATTTTTTTTTAGGTTTTTCGTGCACAATTTGAGTTAATTGTACAGGTGTCATTGAAAATCTTCAATTTCACTTAATATCCTTATGAATAAATTTTTTATCTGGATAAAAAGATTCAACAACTAGCTTATTCGTAGATCGAAACATTAGTCATTGAACTGACTTCGTCGATAGTAGCATTAAAACAATTTCACGACTTTAAAATCGTAAAAAATACAAAATAATGTCTTCAAAATTAGTTTTGTACCAAACTTAACCAATTTTTTTCATCCCCCACTGCTTCTGTTGGTATGCGAATTTGTACCAGTCTCATTGACTTGTTTCCATCGCTTAGCAATTCGTTGATATCAGTGCCCGGTGGTAATACTATCGTATTTCCGTCAAGATCTTGGTAGCCGTAAACCTCTTCAACTCCATCATCAGTTTCAGTTTTACACTGCAATTCAGATCCTTCAAATGTCATCTAAAAATTATAACATTAATAACAATCTAAAAAAATTGCACACTAAAGTTAATTAAAAGGTACTAAAACAAAGTGAATTAAACATGGATCTTCCATATGCCATTACAATAATTGTATGTTAAGAGTAAAATTTGAAAAGCTGCCTAATCAATCTTTCTTTTTAAAAACATCTATTTTATTTACCTGTTCGTCTGCTACGAATTGCTCTATATCTTCATTGCTCATGTTGCTATCTGCGAGACTAAGCACGTTTTGCTGGTCCCCATTTTGAATAATTACATGGTCTTTCAGATCTGTGACAATTAACTGAGCACTATTATCCAGCTGCAATAACGATTTAATCAGTTAATCGATAGAGTATATTAAAGATATATGTATAAAATTTTCCGTATTTATACTCACTTGCTCAACGTCACCTTCCATAACTAAATGAACTTGATTGCTTGGAATAATTACATCCTCATCAGTAGTTAGACGTGGCTGGTTAACTACAATAGTATCATTCAAATGGCCCTACAATTATATAAAAATTAAGTAAAAGGCTTGAAAATTATAATAAATCAAATTATAATTTATATTTCGGCAATTACTTGAGCTTGCATATGTGCATAAAGTAACGGCTTTCGCATAAAACCCATTCCGCATACTAGACATTCATAAGGTTTCTTGTCGCTATGAATAAACCTATGTGCATTGCGATTGTCTCTACTATTGAAAGCTTTTCCACAAACCTATACAAAGTCATGAATAAGAAATTATTGAATAAGATTAAGAAATCATTGAATAAGAAAGCATTAATGTAATAGTATCAATTGATGTATACCTCGCATAAATAAGGTTTTTCACCAGTATGAATACGCATGTGTTTTTTGAAATGTTCTGGATAAACAAATGTTGCCGAACATACTTCACACTTGAAAGGACGTTCGCCAGTATGAGCAGCTTTGATGTGATAGTCCAACAATCTTCTCCTTTTAAAACCTTTACCGCAATCATCGCATTTATACCGTTTATCATTGTAATGTGTCGCTCTTTTATGTGACTGCAAATTTGATCTCTGACTGCACATTTTAATACAAAATTAAGGGAATAAGATAACAGCATATTAATAATTCATGTTAAATTATAATTTAATAATTATTAAAAGTAATAAAAAATGTAACACAAACCTGAATGTTGCACCACAAAATTCGCATTGATAAGGCTTTTCACCCGTGTGAGTTCTTTCGTGATCTCGAATTTCTGCCTTTCTTGCAAAAGCTTTGCCACAAATATTGCAAATATATGGTTTATATCCAGTATGAACAATATTATGTACTTCAAGGTTATGAGCTGAGCCGAATGCTTTACCTATCAATTCAATTAGAGTAATCAAACTTTGAAATTCATAATTATGACTTTTATTGTAATAATATTACAATCAAACTTACCACATGTTTGACACACAAATTCTTTTATTCCGTTGTGTGTTTTCACATGTTGAGTTAAGTTTTGCTGACTCAGGAAAGTTTTTTTACATGTTGTACATTCAAAAGGTCTTGGCCTGACTTCATGAGTTTTAACATGAGAGCGATAGGTATATTTAGATGCAAAATCTTTATTACAAATTTCACAAACGTAAGGTCGGTTCCCAGTATGTGTGTTAGTATGCTCATCTAAGAGATTTTTTGAGCTATACTTTTTACCACAAGTTTCGCATGGCCAAGATTTATTTTGAGGATAATGAATACGCTTGTGAATACGAAACAATCGCAAATTACTAAATATTCTGTTACAAACTTCACACTGAAAATCGCCTTCTTCTTTCGCTACGTGATCATCTAAATGGTGAGATAAATCAGTTCTTTTTCTAAATTGATCTCCACAAATGTCGCAAATGTACAACCGTACTTCGTGCTCATCTTTTAAATGAGCTATGATGCTTTTGGCATCGCGAGATGATTTTTCTTCACTTGTACAAAGGGAACATATGTATTGATCACCGTCTTTTGTTACTACCTGTAAACAACGGAATATATAAAACTATAATTATACTATTTAATTGAAGTCTCTAAATTTGTTAATGCAAATATAATTTCTACCTCTTCATACGTTTCCTCTTTTACTTTTGCTTTTTGTTTTTTAGCTGGAGGTTTTTTCTCCGTGACTTCTTCTATCTGTGAGTCATTGCCAGGAGAAGTAGCATCAAAGTGATTGTCAAAAATGCTATCATTGGTAATATTTTCATCACTCTGTTCCTCATATTTTTTAACATTGGAAAGCTCAGAGTTGGAAATATCTGATAAAACTTCATCATCTTCAGAATTCACATCAACCTTAAATAAAATTATCTCATAAGTTAATTACTAAACTAAATGAATTAATATAAAGTGTAAAAAATGTTAAATTACCTGCAAGGTTATAGATGGTTCCGAAATGGTAACTTTCTTTTTCTTCTTAATAATTTCTTTAGCTTTTTCTGATACTTTAGAACTGAATTCTGCCTTATCACTTTCTGTACAATCTATATAGTCGTGATCATTAAACTCCTCTTCTTGTACAATATTCGTGCAAAATTTTGTTAATGTGTTGTTGTATAAGTTACATATTTCTGATTTTATGCCAGACAATTTTATTTGCAATTCATCAGCCTTAAAATAAATAAACAAAATATTAATCAAAACAGTCATCAATATTTTATCTACATGGAAAATAAAATTAAATAAGTTTAACTACTTCAAACTATAGTAAAAAAACCATGTTTTTATAAGTCTGAATCTTTCAGTAAAATTTTCTTGTAAAATTTAATAAATTATGAAGTAAAGCTATAGATTACAAGTCTGCAATGAAATTATCCAAGTTCTCAATTACAAATAGAATAAAATGTAACGTACCTCATTAACTAATTTACAACATTTTTTGCAAACCATCGATGAGTGAACAACATCTTTGTTTAGTTCCAATCTCAGTATAGAACATAAAATATCAGCAATTGATTTTCTTGGATTGGCTACAGATTTGTCTTCAAAAATGTTTATGCTAGTTCTTAATGATGATCCTACTTTGCTATTGCATACTAAGCAATGCATAACATCTTTTTCGGAATCCATCACTATATTTAAAGTTTCTGAAATTTGAAATTACAATTAATAAAATGAAATAAGACAAAAAGATAAAATTGAAATTAAATAAAGATAATTCTATAATAAAGATAATAATGTAAATATTGGTCATTTTTTTCAAAAAATAATAAAAATATGGCAACAAGTGTTTTTTTCTAATAATAATAATGATAAATATAAAATATTTGATACAGTTGAAAAGCATTGTCTTCACTCTAGATTTCTCATTGTAGTTAAATTTAAAGGTTATGTTTTGAAATTTAGAGCTCCCCATAGTAAGTATTAAATGAAAATTACGTAAGGCGAGAATGAAATTCTTGAAAGCACAGTTCGATTAGCTTCATCGCAAAGCCCAAAGACGAGGATCCGCGGATGAAAGAAAGATAAAAGCGCTTTCTCTCGCGCTTTGGTGAGTTACGAAAACTTCGGAGCAACGGCAGCTGTACAGCAAAAGTGTAACTCGCGGTAAACGATGGGCATCAGCAACAAGCCACGCGTCTCGATGAAATTCATTATTTACAATCATATCGTCGAATCAATTGCCGCAAATTGTTGACTGTCTCTAGGATTCGATGAAAACGCGAACACAAGATAATTGACAATTGGAATATATAAATATAATGAGGATAAAAGTTGTCAGCACTGACTTGAAATTTTGGTTTCGATGTCCGAACGATTGGCAAGCCAACGACGCCATTCATGGCTTCTGCATACACTACGCAGCCACGCCACCAACAGTGGCAACAATACTATTACTCTGACGTTAGCGGTGCAGAAGAGGAGTCAGAGCCATCTCGGCTCATGGTATCTCTTTCTATTTACCCTCTCCCCACCGGTTCACTCTATATTTTCTACCTTCTGCTTATATTGATATCTTTGTTGCTCCTGAGAAATATCCGTAATTATAATGTTTCTTTTGATGATTCGGGTAAATCACTTATAGGTACTCGTTAAAAAAAAACTGATGTATAATACAATCATAAGCATTAATTTAATATTATTTTATAGCATACCGAAATCTCGTACAACATAAAATCCAATTTAAAAACTAACTATTTTAACAAATTATTAAAGCTTCTTATTCAATCAATCTGTTTCATTTGTTATAATTTCAATTACATTGTGACAGATATGTGTGCCTAGGAAAAATTGTTTTCTTAAAAATGTCACCATTTTTCTTGAACAAATATGAAAACTGTAAGAAATATTAATTAAAGTAATTTTTACAACTTCGAATATTATTTCAAAATAATTTATTTTTTCAAAAATCCAAACATAACGCTCTCAACTTTCTAGTGCGCATTTAAATATAAAAGTATAAAGTAGAAACACAAACATTGATCACTAAGTATGAAACGAGAATCGTTTGGAAAGACATCTTTTACAAAATAAAAAGAAATTAACATGCATACTTGAATATAATAATCAACATAAATAAATAACCATGATTTAGTAATTTTTTATGGAACAAATACGTATATACGCTTATTGGAGTAAATACGACAGTTAAATAAATAAGACATAGTATTGTTACAAATTTCTTTAACGAAACTTAAAGTCGTGTTGTAAACTCTACAAATCGCCAACTAACTTTTAAGTAAAAGCTGTCGCGAAGGAAACAACGATACTCACTTGACGAGCGTTTGCATATCGTACAAACTTATTTTGCAAAAACAATGTAACGTACGTTCGACGTACTTTAAAATTCAATGGAAACTTTGAATCAGTCTTCATTTTTCGTTAGAAATTAATAATAAATTAAAAATTAGTTCATATTTTAATTACGAGTAAAACTTTTTGTTTAATCAATCGCCATTAAAGCTGTAACTAGAGTATGAAAATGTTACATATTTCAAAAGGAAAATGGATTAAAACATTTTATATCATTTTTTTGGTCATCCTAGATAAGTGTTATTTATTTGTATCAAATTTATTTGGTAACGCAAGAAGTTCGATATTTAACCAGATTCTATTTTCTATTTGCTTTCATTGTATATAGAAAAAGTATATAAACTTAATATAGCTAGTGATTTACTATCAATTTCTTTAGCATCTTCACAACTGACTGAAGCGAATAACACTTAAGATAAGATAAACCTGCAAAGACTATATTTTTTTTATAAAAAATAGTATGTCTGAAGGCACAATTTATTGCCAGAGAAAAACTTATATCAGTATCGTAAGGCTTTTAAACTTAATTGCTTTATAAATATTTACGTTGATCCGATCCTATGTATACAGCGGAACATTTAGAAATATCGTTTATGTGATAATAAAATTGCTTGAATAAATTGGGTACGATTGAGTATAACATTAAGCAATATTTAATATGATATATAACTTCAGACCTACGAGGGTCATTTGAAAAGTCTGTACAAAGTCTGAGAGATGGCGCTGCATATCTTGGAAGAGCACACGCCAAATTTCAGCAAGATCGCCGATTTCTCTAATTTAAATTGTGGGCATCGGAGTCCTCAAGCATCCACGGCCATTAAAACGAAACGAAACGAAACAGATCGCCGATCGGTCTATTATTTTGTGTTTAACATTCGTTTAAATCAAATAAATCGAGTGATTATGACAAAATGGACGAAAAAGAATTTCGCATATATTGATTAAACATTACTTCAATAAAGGAGACTATACAGCAGCTTGACAAAACATTATCGTGATTGTCCACCTTCGATTAGAATGATTTATAAGTGGTTTCAACATTTTTAGAGCATAGCCATATGAGCACAAAAGACGCTGAACGTTTTGGTCGCCCTATATTGAGATCACCACTCCAGAAATCATTAATAAAATCCATGATATGGTGATGACTGACAGAAGATAGTGAAGGTGCGTAAGATTGCTAGTGCTGCAGGTATCTCGAGCAGACGGGTACATAATATTTTGCATCAACATTTAGATATGAAAAAGCTATCCACTAGGTGGATGCCCACGATTGACCAAAAATGAGATCATGTGCAGTGTTGCAAGAGCGATTTACAGCTATTCCAGCGAAATCCACAGGACTTTCAGCGTCATTTCATCACTGTGGATGAAATATGGATGCATCAATACACTCCTAAGACCAAAGAACAGTCTAAACAATAAGTTACCAAGAGGAAATCTGTATCAAAAAAGACAAAGACCATTCATTTTACATTCCCCCTATTCCCCAGACTTGGCTCCGGCGGACTATGATTTATTTTCTAATATGAAAAAATGGCTGGCGGGGAAAAGACTATTCAAACGAGGAACGAATGCCTATTTTACAAACTTGGACAAATCCTACTATTTGAAATGGATCAACAAACTAAAGCAGTGTTGAATAAAGTGTATACGCCTGAAAAGAGACTACGTTGAAAAATAAAAATGATTTATTAAAAAAAAATAAGTAGTTTTCATTTTTGCACGTACTTTTCAAACGACCTTCGTATATCTGTAGTATAGTAATGCATATATGAGCCCAGAGTATTTAAATATTATATAAAAAGTCCTTGTTGCAGTTAGAAAATATCTTCTCTATATACATTGTGACACTAATGATTAAATTTAACGCGTTTTGGGGAATTACCTTTTTAATAACTTCCACGAGCCATGCAAGGGTCCGTGCCAAAGCGCCGTGTCACAAATTATTTAAAAGGGAAGGTAAGGGAGGCTCTTTCGCTCCTCTGAAAGGGAGACGATGGGCCTCGTCACTAAGTTGGCGTTTTGCTACGAGAGAGAGAGAGCGAGCTAGACAGGGCCAGCTATTCTAGCCAGGGCCCCATCATAACATAGCCGATAACATACCTGAGTTTGCAGAAAAAAGTAAACAAGTAAAGCTTATATATCGAAGATATAGTTTGTTTTAATAATAATGGAGTAATAATCAAATGGAATAAAGTGTCTAACAATTACAAATCTAGAGAAAACCCGTTATGAATTCACAAATTACTTATGTGGCAAGCAAATCTAATACACGCTTAGCCGACATAAAAAAAGAATTTGTATATGATATGTTATTATTGAAAGTACTACCAAATGACTCTTTGGACATAAATTATTTCCGTACACGGAGACTTGACTTTTTTATCATGCTTTCGACCGCAAAATATATATGTGTGATTAAACAATAAATAGATAAAAGTTGCAATTCCTTACATATTTAGATGCATTAAATTCGAATCCCGTGTTCCGAATTTAAAATGTCGACTAGAAAATTAAATATGGCAGTTTTTGTACATAAAAATAATGAAAAGGGTTTTATTTTTCATTTTTATGACTTTTTCTAATCTAAAACGTGACATTATCGTAATCTTTTTCCAACCATAAGTGCCTAAAATTGTTAAACAAGGAATTTATATAAATATATGCTTTTTCTTCCAATATGGCAGATACATTGCAAAAATCTTCCAAAAACCGACTTTTCTCATTATCGTTATTTTTTACAAAAACTTTTAAAATTGACAAAAAAATTCCATAGAACAAAAATGTCTTAAAATTAGTCAAAGAAAAATTAGTAAAATTTTTTAGCATTATTTGGAGAAAACTTTTGATTTTTTTAAAAACCACAAAATTACGAAAAAGTTTTTCCAAAATTCGGAAAAATTCAAGATTGTTTTTTGACTAATTGTTTTTAGTTTTTATTTTTAGAAAATATTTACCGAAGCCTATAAACAGAAAAATCAGGAAAAACATGCAATGACACGATAAAATAAACAATAAAAGTGTTCTAATTGTCCAATAAGAACATAAATTCTGTAAAAACTATAATTTATTTTTTTTATAGTGATATATGATGAAAAATCACTTGAACATCTAAATGAATGTGAGAGACAAGGGACTCATGATAAACAATTCAAAGTGAATTCAAGTGAAGCACACACAGTGAGAGACAAGAGGACCTACTAGATACAAGTATGTACCTCGTACAGTGAGAGGCAAGGGGACTCACTATAAATAAGCATAGCAAAGAAGACATAAATTTATCATATCCACGCCGTTGTCTCTGTGGATTATACGCTAAGAGTAAAACATTATTTTAACTTTTTTTTTTATTTACTCTAAAATTTATTCACATTTTGTCTACATTTATAAAGATAATAGGTCAATTTTATTGCTATACAGATATCTACATGAATTCAGCAGAGTACTCCAGTGAGCATTCTATCTTGGACTTGAAATTTATGGGTACTTATAAAGGTTGTTATCTTGATGTTTGATTATTTTTTTATTTGATGCTTCTTGAGTCTAATGTTCGTAATTGATTCTAAGAAAAATTTGCTGATAAGTTTGTTTGTTTGGTTTTGTAGTCTTATATTGTATTTTACGTAAAAATTTTTTCTTTTACCGATGCAATTTATAAATCATTTCGGATAACTTCGTTGGGAACGAACTATAGCGCGTGTACTATGTTCCGTAAGACTTTCGATTGAAATCTTCCTAGGATTTTTTCGGGATCCCAAAATAGCAGGATCATCTAACTTTCGAGAACGAGAAATGGAAGCGGCAAAGGTTCAAAAATCAGGAGCAGCAATAATGCTGGCTAAAATAATGCAGATCAGAACACGCGTTGCGAGAGAACTCTACGAGAGAGAGAGCGGCTTCCAAGGCTGAGCTTGACGCGTCTGTAGCCAGGTGAAGCGAAGCTTGGATCTACTTCCTGGGCCCAAGTCCGAAATTCGTCGTTTTTTTATTTTTGTAGAAATTCCACACTCAGGGGAGACATTTCTCAAGTTAACCCGGAGCCAACTTTCACTCTCGGAGTTACCAATTTCGGGATCCCAAGATAACAGGATCACCGAACTCACGAGAACGAAGACTGAAAGCGGCAAAGGTTCAAAAATCAAAAGTTAGCCGTTCAAGTCACAAGAAATATTTACTGAATTTTAAGATATTGGTGATGGCACGTGGGCTGAAGAGCTAGGAAGAATACGCGGAAGTGACGCGTGTAGACAATGGCTAAAATAATGTCAACCAGAACACATTGCGAGAGAGCTGTCCGCGTCGGCGTCTGGAAGGAGAGAGACAGAGAATCGTTGGCTGCTCCGAAACGGCTTTTCGTCATGTTCACGCATTTGCGCCATCTGCTCTAGCTCCATCGCTGCTGACAGTGCTGACTCTCAGCCTCAGCGCTAGTGGTAGCGCTGAAGTCTGAGTGGCGTGCGCAGCAGGGTGGTGCGCGGCGCCATAATTTCATTTGAACTCGAAGCGTCTCCCCAAAGTTAAATGCCATAGGTCCAGACTGGTTTGAGTACAGCTTTGTAAAGCAGAAGTTTATTTTTGATTGTTATCTCCAATTTTCCTCCAATGAATCAGTACATTTTCTTTCATTTTAGTTCCAGCTGTTTTCGTTTTGTGAATATGTTCGTTCGATATCTATCTTCTATCCAAATGCATTCCTAAGTATTTGATATGATCTTTTTGTATAATGTATTTGTTGTTCAGTTTAATAGGCGGACTAGTATCTTTACAGAGAGTAAATGTGGTGTTAATAGATTTACTCTCGTTTATTATTATTCTCCATGAGTTTAGCCAATTTTGAAAATGGTTATTTACGTAATTATGTAGTGTTTCTGATGCTATTGTTGCTTCTTGATGTGTTGTTAATATTGCTGTATCGTTTACATATGTTGCTGTCGAAATATTTGGAAACTTTGGTAGGCCCGATGTGTATAACAGGTATAGTGTTAAGCTTAAAATACTACCTTGCGGTACTCCTACTTTTATTACTTGGCATTCCGAAGCTTTTTGTTTATTCATTTTTACTTGAAAAGTTCTATCTTACAGGTATAATTGTAACAGGTTGCTGTAGCGTTTAGGAAAAAATTCCTTCAGTTTGTGTAGAAGCCCATTATGACAGACTTTGTCAAACGCCTGAGTAACGTCTGAAAATATGCCTGTGTTGTTTATTTTCAATGGATTTCCTCGCTACAGATATGTGGCGTGCACTTTCTCTCCACGTGTTGGCCAGAAGTTTACCGTTTTATGCAGAAAAACTTCATAATTCTCGAACGAATTGCTGGAGACTTTATGGCCATCTGCAATAAACACATTAAACGTCGACGGTCGCGCGTCCGCGTTAATGAGTTTATTTAAGGGAAAACGCGCGCCCAACTTTCGTTTTTTTAATGTCAACCCGCGGTCCCAGCTACCCTTTCCACGAACCTCGTGTGGGAGGGACTTGCCCTTTTGACTGGATTCTTCCGAGGAGAAACGCCAGGCAGTTGGGGCGAGCCCCGGCACTCTAGCCCGAACCCGAGACCAGCTAACAGCTCGGCCTTCTGCCAGCTTCGCGGTTTACGTTCTGCCGAGTCGCGTTACATTTGTAAGTCTTGTTTTGAATTAAATAAAGTTATCCTCACTCCAACTAAAAGTTTATTTCACCCTGCGCCCACGGTGACAAATTGGTGACCCCGACGCGTGATCTGGGTGAATAAGTGTAACGTGTGGAGTGAATCGTCATTCAAATCAGTGCTACATAAATTCTTTCAAACATCTACAACCACGACGGACGACGTTGCCGCCGCCGCTACTGTTGCTCCGATCGTCAACGTACAAACGCTACGACATTTCCGTGCTCCACCGTTCACGGAAAGCAACGTGAAATTATGGTTTCGGCTCATGGAAGTTGCATTCAAGAATGCCAGCATCACAGACGACGAGGCCAAATACTGCCAATCTGTCGCAGCTTTGACGCCATGTGCCATCGCGAAAGTGGAAGATGTCCTCGCCAACGCACCGAACCAAGACTTATACGACGATCTGAAGGTGAAGCTGATCGAGCGTTTCACCGAATCAGATAGCGCGCGCGTACGCAAGTTGCTCGAAGGCGAGGAGATGGGAGACCGCACTCCTTCCGAATTTTACCGGAGCATGAAGACGCACGCGACGTCGTCAACGACTGACGAGTTCATTCTTCAGGTATGGACGACTCGTCTACCCTTGCAAGTGCAAGCTGTCATGGTAGCTTCCAGCGAGACAGAACTGGATAAAGTTTTGAAGTTGGCCGACACGGTTCACGCCGTAAACCCTCAACAGCCTAAGCAGCAGATCAGTGAAATTTCTGATTTCGCTGCTCTCGTCGAACAGATGCGCAAGCTGACGGCGAAAATCGACGCGATTACTAGTCAGCAAAGCCGCTCACGTTCTCGTTCTCGCCGAGGATTTGAAAAACGTGGTCGCGGTATGACTCCTGCACCGACGCCGAACAACAACTCTCCGGATGGGTACCTTTGTTTTTACCATAAGAGGTTTCAGGAGCGTGCGGAAAAGTGCCGTGGACCATGTACCTGGTCGGGAAACGACGCGCGCCGTCAGTAAACGCGGCGAGTTCTGACGACTTCGCGTATCGCCGAATTCATGTGAAAGACTTTAATTCAAATAAATCTTTCCTCGTGGATACTGGTGCTCATTTGTGCGTATACCCGCGAAAGTGGCTGGCCAAGGAAACGAAGAAAAGTGCTTACGAACTCTTTGCTGCTAACGGATCTACAATTAGCACCTACGGAATCGTGTCCTTAAGTCTTAACCTATCGCTACGCCGCAAGTTTAACTGGCCGTTCGTCATCGCCGACGTGAGTTCCGCGATTATCGGAATGGATTTCCTCTCGCATTATGGCCTGCTAATCGATCCAAAAAGAAAAACCTTGATCGATAATACCACAGGTTTGTCAGTGCGCGGAATCTCATTCGAAGGAGGGAAGACGTCAGTTAAAACAGTGATCGGTGTCTCTGCGTATCACGAGCTTTTGGCCAAGTACCCGGACCTCACACGCCCGCCAAGTTTTCGGAAAGGCGAAATCAAGCATCGAGTACAGCACCACATCAAGACGACGCCTGGTCCGCCTATACGTGCGAAGCCTCGTCGTCTTAGACCTGATCGGTTGAAGGTAGTAAAAGCCGAATTTGACATGCTGTGACGGCAAGGCGTCATGCGGCCATCAAAGAGCCCATGGTCGACGCCACTCCACGTTGCTGCTAAGAAGGACGGAAGCCCTCGTCCATGCGGCGATTATCGCGCCCTCAACGAACGCACCGTCGCAGACAACTACACTCCGCCACACATCGAAGATTTTGCGTATAATCTACACGGCAAAAAGGTATTTTCGAAAATCGACCTTGTGCGAGCGTTTCATCAATTTCCCATCGCCCCGGAAGACACCGAAAAAGCAGCGCTTACAACGCCTTTCGGATTATTCGAGCCGCTTATGATGATGTTCGGTCTAAGAAACGCTGCGCAGACGTGTCAACGTTTTGTTGACGAGATTGTGTACGCGGTTTAGATTTTGTATTCGCGTACATCGACGATTTTTTGATCGCATCGGATGATGAGAAGCAACATCTCGAGCACTTGAAGATTTTGTTTGATCGTTTTTCTGAGTATGGCGTGGTGGTTAATCCCGGAAAATGTGTGTTCGGTCAAAGCAAAATAACTTTTCTCGGGTACAAAGTTAATGCTAACGGCATCGCTCCTATGGAAGAACGCGTCGAGTCGATCATTAAGTATTCGTTGCCATCTACGATTAAAAGCCTCCGCGGTTAACTTTTAGTAGTATGCATTAAATATTATTGTTATGTATCGAGTTGCTTTTGCAGGAAGCTTTTTAATCATTTTTCATGTAATATTATCATAACATGGAGCTTTTTATATTTTATATTATTATTGTGAATACTTCCCTTATATTAACTAGTTTAGTTGGAGTGCTGTCCTGGATATTGGGATCTTTCAGTAAGGTTTCTTCTTGTTCAGAGATTGTCCTTTGAGGAGATTTGAATACTTCATTTAGATAATTTGCGAAAGTTGCCGTTTTTTCCTCGTATGATCTGGCTCATATTTCACAGTTTTTTTTTCAAATAAGTGGTATGAATGACGATGGTCTATTTAGCCGTTTGACAATGAGCCTTTCCACAATGAGTAATCTATTACTTCGGTTAAACTAAGTGCTCTGAAATTCTTCTGCATTTCTGCATTTCTACATTTTAATTCTTTGGCTGGTCTATTTAATTTCATTTTATCTTGGCTCGATCTAGTAATCTCATACATTTTTCTAAGTAGTCTCTTTTCTTTAATTTTCAATGTTATTGTAGTGGAAATAACTTGTTGAGATTTTCTCTTCATTACAGCAGTAGAGCATTGGTTAATGGCTTCAGTCAGGAGTTAGTTGAATGATTGAATACTGCTTTTAATATAAATAGCTGATTTTAGAGGTACATTACATTTGATATGTTTCTCTATGAAACGTGTATATTTTTTCCAGTCGGTTATTGAGAAGTTATTTACAGTCATTCAATGTTTGACCATCAAGGTGAACAGACGTGCCAATACTGGATTCTACCCGAAAAGCTAAAGTATTAATTTATCAAGTGGAGTAACATTTAAAATAAAAATCAAACTGCATAATAACAATAAGAATTAGTAACCGCCAAAATAGCTAAAATAGGGGACATTATACTTACTCTCACGCAAAACAATACTAAGAAGTGAAAAATAGTTAGTAGCAAAAGGCAGCGAAATAGCCCAGATAAATACGCTTAAAACAAAAAACAACGGAAAACACATCTACCCGAATATTGGCTGAATCAAAACAGTAACAAGTTCGACATTCTACAAGAAAAAAAAATTCTGACGGAAACAAAGCAACTACAGAAAATTCAAAAGAAGATAACACGATGCCAATCAAATCACCTCCTATCTTCGTTTTCAACGTTGAAAATATTCACAACCATGAGAATCCTTGTTAAACTCCATAGCCAAGGAGAATTACACTTTAAAAATATTAGCGCAAAACAAAGTGAAAATTCAACCAACCATATCGGAAAAGTATATGCCGATAATTAGTGCCCTCAAAGAAAAAAACATGAATTTTTACACATCAGCGTAAAGAAGACAAAGGTTTTGAAGTCATTTTAAGAAGTATGCGCCCATCAGTCGACATTGAAGAGTTAAAAAATACCATTAAGGAATATGGACATAAAGTAATTAATATTCGAAACATCCAACACCGTATTACAAAACTACCGTTACCACTATAATTACCGTAGAAATTAAACACAATTACAAGAGTCAAGAAATGTACAAAATAATTCGATTACTCAATACTGTAGTCACATATTATTGATTTACAATTTACATCAAATCAACGGAGTACTGATATAAACACGTCCGACGAAACCAGTCTCGCCGAGCCCGAACCGAAACCTGAATCACGAGGAAAAGGTAATAAAAGAACCCGTTCAGACGTTAACTCCGAAGGAAATAGCTCTCTAGAACACTTTATCCGATCTATTATCAAAAAATAAATCAAAAAAAGACTGATCGAGAATCTTGATGGGTCTCCCAATATCTTAAAAACAAATTACGACAAAGACACCATGAACACTCGACCGCAAATACATTCAACTCCAAACCCACCCAAAAATAATACATCACAAAATAATGACCAAATAAACAATGTTAAACCTGATGAAACGGATAGTAAATTAATTAGTATTAAAGACTATTTAGACAGAATAAACGGTATATTAAATTATAACCATAACACCATATAACACCAAAGGAATCAAAAACCCTATCGACATTATATACCAATACACAAAATTTATATCAGACGAAATCTATCCAAACATAAGCAACCCCCATATAAAATCTAGATGTACTAAATTGCTGAAAATTCTAATGAAAATTATTCTAATAAACAATTTTACCAAGATCTTGTCAACTCCAAACTTACCATCCCAATCGGACAACGAACAAAATAACTAATAATGTACCAATCCAATAATAATCCAACAATTAATAATCAACTAAGAAAATCCAGAAATAATATGTCTACAAGAAACCAAGCTAAAAACAAACCAATCAATCAAAATAAAAAACTACAATAACTATAATAAAATCAGAAAAGACTGTCTTATTACTAGCTGAGGTATTAGTATATTAGTCAAAAACAATATATATAGCCAAGAACTACAACTAAGCACAACAATTGAAACAATAGTAGCTTATGTGAAATTCAACAACAAAATAATAACAATATGCAATATATATTTCAGCAACAAATACAAACTAAACATAAATGACTTAAACAATCTCATTAATCAACTCACAACTCCCTTCATACTACTAGGCGACTTCAATAGCCACAACATCACCTGGAGATCCTACAAAAACGATCAAAGAGGAAATAAAATCGAAAAATTAATTTTTAACAACAATTTCATCCTATTACAAGACTTAAGCAGCACATACTTCAACGCATCTGCGGGGAAAACTAGTACAATTGATCTCAGTTTCTGTAGCTCCGAACTCGGGGCAACACTCTCATGGCACACTCTTGACTACTTTTACGGCAGTGACCACTACCTAATAATTATTTCAATAAACTAAACTAAATCTGATGAAGGCACACCTACCGAAAAATGGTTACTTAACCAAGCTAACTAGATTCAATACAAACAAATCATAGAAGATAAAATAAATAACATAAATGAATATATAAATGAAAAACTAAACACCAACAAAATATCAATCGACACAATAATTGGTAAATTCAATGACCTAATTACCAAAGCAGCTAACGAAAGTATTCCGAAGTCCAAAGGAAAAAAACAAAAACACCGAACTATATGGTGGAATGAAGAACGCGCAACAGCAATAAAATACTCCAAAAAAGTCCTTAACTGACACAAAAGAAAAAACATAGAAACAAATAAAATATAATTTTAAAAATGTAAAGCAATAGTCAAATTCGTCATCAATAAAAGCAAAACCGAAGCATGGATTCAATACCTCAACACTTTCGCCTACCAAACTCCAATAAAAGAAGTATAGCAACAAATCAAATTACTAAAAAATAACCATTTCAACAGTATCCCAGCATTAATCGAAGACCAAAACGTCAAAACGTAATAACCGAAAAGACCTCCATAGCAAACATTTACAGCCTCCAAATCTCTCTGATGAATTCTATCAATATAAAAAAATGAAAGAAAAGCTACCTGATTCACCCGAAAATCTAAATAACGACTCTATCAACGACAATATAAAAGAAGAACTCCAAGTACTCGAAATAAGTAAAAATACAAGCCCCGTACCCGATCTCATTCCAAATATATTAATAAAACAACTCCCTCGCTCTGGCCGAAAGTGCTTACTTAAAATATTCAATATAATATGGTCCTAAAAACAATTTCCCAAAATATGAAAAGAAGACGTTGTCGTACCTATACTAAAACCAAAAAAAAAACAAATAAAAACAACTACAGACCGAGAAAATAATTAACAAAAGACTAAAGTGGTTCTTAAAATCAAATAACATTCTCAACATAGTACAAAACGGATTTCGAAATAAATGCAGTACACTAGATTGCTTCGTCACGTTCGCATCTCACATACATCCTTCAATGACAATCAACGTATGCTAACAGTATGCCTAGACATGGAAAAAGCATACGACCTACTCTGGAGACAAAGACTACTACAAATAATCCAAAACCTCGAAATATCAGACAACCTCTACCACTTTATTAAAAACTTCTTATGCTATCGTCAAATCAAAGTAAGAATTAACGACTCATACTCCGATCCCATTTGTATATCAAATAGTGTCCCACATAGCTCAGTCATTAGTGTGTCACTCTTTTTGTTAGTAATAAATGATATCTCTAAACACATTTCACCCCCTGTATTAATAACAAAATTTACTGACGACGTAACGCTATTTACCTGAAGAAAGAATGTAAAAATGAGCGAGAAATTAATGCAAACGTTCTAAACAACTTAACAGAATTTGATACCTTTGGCTTTAAATTCTCTATGGACAAAACCTAATGCAATTTTAATAATAGCAGGAAACAAAAAATTCCTGAAATAAAACAAAAAAAAGAATTTTCTCTTTTTTTTTTTTGCAAAATTCATGATATTTATTATAGAATAATATTATATGAGTGAAAAAAAAAATTTGATATAGTTTTTCATATTTTTGGCTGTGAAAAAAAAATAGTACAGTATTCCACTTGCAAAAACGAACATTTTTCGTCCTATACATTATTTTGAATTTTTAGAATTTACTTGCGCGCATCGGTTTTGACGTAAATAATTTTTTGACCTGTGATTTAGGTAAAGTTCGATAAAAGCTAAAAAATGCTCTTACTCAAATTTTTGTAAGATTTTTTTCCAGATTTTGCAAATTGGAAGGACCTTACAAACGCGCGCACGGATGACCCTGTATGTTAATTTTTACTAAAGACATTGAACTTTAAAGATTGACTCATTTTGTAACGGGGGGCCTAAAGTAGATTACCGGCAGTGTATGTAGATTTGCAAACTTGTAAAATCTATGTAACCAATACCTATATATAACAAATTAACATGTCGCAAATACCGTCTAGGGGATACGAGTTTAAATACATAAATAAATAAAAAATAAATTATAATGGGGTTAATACCGTCTTTTTATTTTAAGCGCGCGATCGCATAGAAAAGCGCGCGTGATTACCTGAATGTTCAAACACGAAGACTGGAGAGCAGGAGGGAACGGTATTTTCTCTAAACTATACAATGTATTAGGCCCGCGTGTTTATGTTTACAAGACGCGCGCACGACATTAACATGCAGTGTCAGATCGCTCGCCGCTCATTGTTCGCAGAGCTATTACATGCGCATTTCTTGTCGAATACGAGAGATTAATTATTAGCAATTCTATCGCGATCGCGAAATTAAGCTGGCCAGCTTACCTTATTAACGGTCGTACAGCAGCAAGAGAGAACGCAGCACACTATCGAGTTCTGGCAAAGTCTATAGTTTTTTTGTTTGCTGTTCGAAAACTCGCATGCACGGTTTCGCCCTCGATGGCGAAACCCCTCACTCAAGTACACTTGCACTCACTTATACCCAACGAGATATAAGTGAGTTATCTCACTGAGTTATCTCACTTATACACAACGAGGTATTTCATTTTTTTATCGTAATTTCTTTTTTTAATTCATTAAAAATGATCCAGTTTTTTTAGTGTAAAAACTGCTATTTTCAATTATTTAAAAAACCAGCAAAATATGAAAGGTATTACTTTACCCTATAAAATTATTTACCCTCGCGAGTTTACGTACGACTATTTCCAAGCGAAAACTATGAAACTTTGAATTTTTAATAATTTCAGTATAGGCTGGCCAAAAACTTATGCACGCAACTGCATATTTAATTTATCAATTTTTAAATTTCTTTGTTTAGAATTTCCTGAATAACGAAAATATCGTACATTTCAACCATGAATCATCTATAACAATCCAAAATATATATAAAAGTTCTTATGAAGTTCGATAATTTTTGTACGTAACTTGTGCGTGAAGTATGTGATTGTCGCACGGGCAAAGTTTGTCGCGTTACGTAATGTACTATTTTTAAATCTAAAGGTTTTGTTGAAAATTTGCTAAGAACTAAAATGTCTTAGAATTAGTCAAAAAACATTCCTGAATTGTTTCACAATTTTTGAAAGTTTTTTGAAATTTTAATTATGTGATTCAAAAAAAAATCAAAAATTTTCTCTAAAAATATAAAAAAAATATGAAAGTATTAACTAATTTTAAGACATTTTTGTTCTTTGGATGTTTTTTTAACCCTTTGCGGCACACATTTTTGAAACAATAATCGTCATTTTGGTGCACTTTTCAGCCATTTTTTAAAAAATGGCGACTAAAAATCGATAATTTGATATAGTTATACATTCATTAACATATTAGAAGGATAAAATATTAAAAATCCCCGTGAGCAACGATTTATTAGAGCCCTTCATACATGAAAATCTCATTTCAAAAAGGTGGTAAGTATACTTACCACTATGCCGCAAAGGGTTAAACCTTAAAGTTTTATAAAAAATAACGATAATAAAAAGAACAGAAACATATTAGAAGAAAAAGGATATATATAAAAATTCTTTGTTAAAGTTTAACAATTTTGGGCACTTATAGTTGAGGAGATTAGGATACTGCCACATTTTAGATAAAAAAAAATCATAAAAATGAAAAATAAAACCCTTTTCATTATTTTTATATACAAAAACCGCCATATTTAATTTTGTAGTCAACATTTTTTAATTTTGATCACGAGATTTGAATTTAATAAATCTAAAACGTAAAGAATGGTACCTTTGATGATTAGGTTGATGCATAAGTAACTTCCGTTTCTACTTTCCCTTATTTCTCTAGGTAGCGAAGAAATGTTGATTGCGATGTTTTCGATCGTTCTGCTATACATCTTGTCGATTAACGTGGATTTTGCTCTAATACTGCCTTTAACAGATTGTCGTCGAAGTTGGAAGGACGTCTCACCCTCGGTTCGTCTTTTAAAGTCATATCTCCAGAACGGAATTTTACGAACCAATATCTAACTACCCGATCAGTTATCAATCCTTTACCATACGCCCTGCATATATTTTCGGCTATCGCCGTAGCATTATTGCCTTGTTTGAATTCCCAAAGCATCACATAACTAATATTTAATTTTTGGCTCTCCATTTCAGAGGATAAATAAATAGTTTATTTTAACGTGTATCATACAAAGTTGTTGACAAAAGACTAACGGAAACTTCGTGTAACTAATGAAAATAAAAACTTGTTATGGTTACTCTTAGCAGGTAAATTCGAATAATAGATTCTACATAGCTGCGTTGGAAATTACTTAGACTCCAGCTAATATTTATTGTTTAATTATACATATGAATTTTACAGTCGAAAGCATGTTAACAAATTGACGGTTCTGGACGTTAATAGATTAAATTACTTTCTCGCACTATATAGTATCGAAATGTATGTACCCAAATTTCTCTGTGCGTCAATTCTTGACTGTTATATTCATCTACGTCGTCTCGATGGTTGTCCGTCAATAGGCCTTTGTATTTCCAATTTATAATAAAAGGCTCGAGTTTTTTGCTTCATTTTTCAATTATATGCTTCAATGTACTATTGTTTCAATTTGGTGACATAAATGACACAAGCGCGCGCGCACCCACGCACACACACACACACACACACACAATTTTATTAAAAACAGTTATTTCCAATCCTATATCAACGATAGGCTACAGTCGTAGAGACATTTCTTCGCCATTATGAATTGTAATGGGTAAATTAAATAATAGGATTCCTGTTGCTTTCACAACTCATTTTAACTTTACCTAGTTTTTATACAAAAAGGTTTAGTAAATCGAAACATACAAACATATTTATACCGCCGCAACTTTTAAAAATGGAGAGAATATATATAGCCTAAGTTAAAGTTCAAATCAAGTCATCATTTTTTTTCAATTAAATGTTGCTAAAACGTGCTTTATCATTGATTGATTCACAAACAATAATAGCCGTTGACTTATTGTTTGCGAATCGATTCTAAATTATTCGCATGGTATATCCGATAGCGATATTATCAGAGGATATAGGCAAAAATCAGAGAAAATGACGCAGAGAAACTACGTTTGCTACACTAACTGGCATTGACTCTTCGGTGTCTATAGTCTAGACTAATGTACATATATTGTAGAATTAAGCCTTCAATCGCGAACGCATGCGTGCGGCCACGTTCCAAATATTACGCTAATAATCAACGGGGCGTGCCGAACTACGACTATATCTTGACAATAATAAAAAACAATCATCGTAACGCGCAAGTGAGACGAGTGCTGTACTCTCCACTTCCACTACTCTGGCTAAGCGGCTGAAAAAGAGAGCAGCGCGCCTCACCTCCTGTATTCAAGAGAGAGGGAGAGAGAGAGAGAGAGTCGGGTAGAGAGAGAGAGAGAGAGAGAGAGAGAGAGAGAAAGAGAGAGAAAGAGAGAACAAGTACAGTCTATGTCCATCCGTGCAGGAGATAACAGAGAGCAGAGTAAGCAAAAGCAGTGTAGTCATCGCGGCTTGAGCCAGACAACAACAAGATTGTGTTGCGCGCGTGCAACGACGACGACGGTGACAAGTGCGATGAGCCGAGCCGCCTGATCTGAGAAAACGACGGGCGTTTTCTCGCCGCACTGCCAACTATTATCAACACACCACTCGGGAAACAACTGGTGCGTGCATGCGATGTGTGTATGTGGGTGCGTGTTTGTGCAATGTGCATGTGCAGCTGTTCATCGTCGTATTCTGGCCCTAGTTTTCTTTTATTTAGAATGGTTCAATTCTTCTTGCTCAGTCAATACCGACTATGTTTGGGATTTTACAATTATACCCTTTTACAACTAGTTCAGACCTTTTTTGTCCCTAGCTAGAAGCACCATGTATCTCCATTGCACATGCACATCTTTCTTGATACACTAACTTCGGAGGTCTATTCGGAAGATTTGCCTTAAAATTACAAGATGCATTGAGAAAGAGTTTTTAAACACTCAGTAACTCTCACGTTTGTGAAATTCTTATTTCAATGAAAATCACTTGGAAGCTTTATACTGCAACTTAGAAAATGCATCTACCAACAGGACGTTCTCGTTATTTTCTATTGATTTCTTAATTTACCTGCTTAAATTACAAAATTGTCAGTAGTACATTGCATGTGTGTTACTTATAGGGATGAGTGTTTTCGGAGACTTCCAGCGGGTCTGGCAGGATCGCTTCCCAGATAGTGCTTTACCAGCTGCATGGGAAGAAGATGTTAGAGCAAATCTGGTCAAACATAAACAAAAGGTATATTATTTTTATTTTCTTTTAGAAACTTGCTTCCATTACTCATATTATCACTAGCATGAAAAATTTTATCAGCTTATCATAAGGTTAACTGTTTCATGATCATCATTTTTACCAGAAATTTGTTTGCCTTTATCTTGCATTTATCTTTATAGTCTCCTAAATTTATAAAATTATAATTGAAGCATTATTGTAATTGAATACAGCATTTATAACATGTTTGGTTTTATGGGTTACTTGTGCTGATGAATCATCCTATTTGATAGAGGCTTTAATTGGGCGGTGGCACTGTTTATGAGTAGCATAAGCGAGATATGCTTCTCTTATCATTTTGAATATTTCCGAAATATTCAATATACTCAACACAATATATAATTGTAAATTGTACAAATAATGATCTTGAATGAGATTATTTTCTTTCT
The DNA here is from genome assembly GCF_024137745.1 of Phymastichus coffea. Taxonomy (NCBI): domain Eukaryota; kingdom Metazoa; phylum Arthropoda; class Insecta; order Hymenoptera; family Eulophidae; genus Phymastichus; species Phymastichus coffea. Next base: position 355,817 of record NW_026706877.1, on the reverse strand, counting down.
AATAACTTCTAATAACTTACTTTAATTTACTTTAATTCTGTCTTTATTTTTCATTTTTCATGTTTTCTAAATTTTCAGAAAAAGCATTTATGTGAATATCTAGTTATTTAATCAAGATAAGATAGAATGGATACTATAATGCAGTTTATGCATTTTAGATAATTTTATGCAATGAAGCTTAATATAAGAAGTAATATTTCAATATTTTTAATTAAAGATAATTCCCATTTTTAAACTTTACTGAAATAATTAAGAAAATATTGCAGTAATATTCATACTTTTAAACTTATTCATGCGTGCAATTTTAATACTCTTGTTATAATAATAGGTTTGAGATCAAATAAATTTTATTAGGTCATAAGCATATATAAATCAATAATGAGGTTAAAAATAAAACTCTACTAATAATATCATGTATTATTCATAGTAGCTCAACTAACATATATTTCAGTTCCTGTAAATTCGATTCATATTTTTAGGTTAATCAATTAAGGGAAGAATTAGAGAAAGAAGAGTTTTACGTAGAATACTTAGAAAGGCTTTTAGCAGATGTTGAAAGACAGAAATTAGCCAATGCATCTGCATCTTCAGAGTCCAAAGGATCTGGTGGTGCATCACCAAATCATCAAAGCTTCCACTCTGCAGAGACAAATGTATTAGATTCAACAGCTCAATCTGAGGAAGCTAATAATTGTGCTCCACCCCTTCCTGCTCGAGAAGATCTCAGTAAATTACAAAATAAATGTGTAAATGAGTTGAGTTCAACTTTATGTTCTAGTAAAAGGCCAAAAAGTGAAATACCAAGAAGTCCAGAGAAAGTGCCTGAATCTAGGAGGAACAGTGATCCAAGTGATATACCAAGCAATTATATCACTGTTATTCAAGTCACAGGCAATTCAAAGAAAGATAAAAATGAAGATTCTGTAAAAGAAGAAGATGAAAAAAGTTCTGAAAAACCTCTTGAAGATGCAGATGATGGTGATGCGGATGCATCAGAAGAAGAGCCTTACTATGATTCAGTAGCTCTTGATCAAACTGGAGAATATGTTTATATTGAAGCCCATGCACCTCCTATTGGAAGCAATGGCAAAAACAAAGTGCAATTACGAAGACCACCTTCCCTACCAGATTCTCCTGGGAACCAGAGCAATTATGTCAACATTGACTATTTTATTCAGTAAATAAAAAATTGATGTTAAACTATATAGTTAAATTACATCTGCATTCTTGTTTTGTATATTTTAAAACTAATCTTTCCATTACTTTTTTAGACATCGTGCAGCAATGGATAGTGAAGACGAAGAAAATTCCGCCCCTCCTATTCTTCTGCGTACCTTGAGTACTGATAATGAAACTGGTAGCAGTGATGCTGAACCATTAAGTCTCAGTGAAGGCAGTTTAGAATCACCTACACCTACAACACCTCGGCGTCAGGAAAAAGGTAAAAGTCAAGATAATGACAGAACATCAATGGTCAAATGTATCATCAATTCTGTTGTTGAAAGTGAAACTATATATGTTGAGTGCTTGGATGTTATGATACAGGTAACAAACTAGATATTTTCAAGTTAAAAACTGTAGTTTATCATTGAACTATTGAATTGATTTTTCATTTAATATAAGCAATGAATTTTCAGTACATGAAAGCTATCAATGCTACAGTTAACACATCACAGCCAGTCATATCTCAAGAAGACTTCAACACTATATTTTATAAAATCCCTGATTTACATAGGTTGCATCAAGAGTTCTTAGATGATCTACGAAAAAAACTTGATACATGGGATAATAAAACTACCATTGGTGAACAATTTAGGGTGAGTCTCACATTTTTCACCATTAGTAATACAATATTTTAAGAAGATCTTTTGTTAATTTTACTTTATAGGTGATGGCAAGTAAAATCCGAGATTATGGTGCATTTCTTCATAACTATGCTCGTGCCACTGACACAGTACGCCGCTGTTCCTCGCAATCATCGCAATTTGCAGAAATTACAAGAGATATTAGACTAAGGGGTTATCCAAAGGGACCAGGATTATCTTTAGAAGATCTCTTACATAAGCCAGTAGCACGAGTTCAAAAAAATGCATTAGTGTTACATGTAATGTTTTTTTTATTTCTGTCTTTTTAATACCGTTTATTTTACGTAATTTACTTTATTTTTAGGATTTATTGAAACACACTCCATCAAACCACGCTGATCATGCCCCACTTTCAGATGCATTAGCAATGACTCGTAATTTTTTGGACGAATTCAATATAATTCAAACAAAGTCCATGTTCAAGGTATATAAATGAAATGAAAAATAAAATGCTAATACTATAAAAACCAAAAGTCGAGGACTAATCGAAAATATTTTTTCAACAGAGCCATGATCGTGCTCAAAGAAGGCTTGTAAAAAATTCATTTGTAGTCGAATTATCTGATGGTCATAGAAAGCTAAGGCATTTATTTCTTTTCAACGATGTCATTTCATGTGCTAAATATAAGGCTTCTGGCAAAGACAAATATACTTTTGAATTAAAATGGTTTATTCCTATGTCTGAAGTAGTAGTTATGGAAGATGGTATTGAACCGAGAGAAAATAGCCCAGCAAATGTAGTAGTACTTAGGTAACGAAAAAAAGCATTAATTGAATTTATTTACGTTGAAACTGTTTAATGAAAATGTTCCTTTGTTTGGCAGATCTCAAGCTTGTACAGTTAGAGATCAAATTCTGTGGGAGGAAAAAAATGATGACAGAAAACTACGAATTGGTGGAAGAGGTTCAGAAAAAAATCGAAAAAAATTAGCTGAATTGGAGGCGCAATTAGTGCTGGCATCACCAAACTTGATTCTTAAAGTTGGTCAAAAAAATCAAAATCGCATCCAAAATTCGTATACATTCTTTTTGTCGAGCGAATTTGAACGATCACAGTGGATAGAAGCTATTGAGGCATTGCAACAGGTTTTATGTTTTATAAAATATGAAAATCATTCAAAGCAATACAAAAAATGTTAATAATTATACTTGAACTACAGAGCGGACAACCACCGGGACCATTACCGCTTAATATGTATGATTTAAAAGCATGGATAGCAGCATGTCGAACTTATTTACAAACCGACATGGGTAGTTACTTATTGCGCTCCGGTAGAGATGAATGTCTTTTATTGGGAGATCTGCAGCTCACTTTGCTGGGAATCACGTCGCCTGGCTTGGACAGAACTGGTGACTTTTATATAGTAATAGAAGTTGATAGTTATGGACACTACTTTAAAAGAGCAAAAAGTCACATTGCCAGAGGGCAAATGCCAATTTGGGGTATGTCAAATAAGTTTGCTTCATTTTGGTATCAATCAACATACTAAAGGAGACTATCATTTTTCAAGTTACTAAAATTAAAAATTTTATATTACAGGACAAACTTTTATCGTTGAGTTGGAAGGAAGTCAAAACGTTAGATTCTTACTGTATGAAGAATGTGGATCTCGATCTGTATTGAGAGGGAAATGTGCTCAACGCTTGAGTCGCTCTTGGTTACTTGGGGATCAAGTAACAAAGACATTAAGCTTAGGTTCAGCTAGTCTCGAAGTTACACTCAAATTTATTCCAAGCGAAGTCACCTTACGACGCGTACCCTCTGCTAAACCTCAAGGTCTATTTGGAGCTAAAATCCTGCAAGTCTGCAAGTAAGTATCAATTAATTTTAAAGATATTTTGGAAATTAGTAGACATATCTATTGAATTAAATGTTCGATCATTCATTTACAGGCGTGAAAAACGCGACGTACCATTCATAGTAACAGCGTGCGTAAGAGAAGTGGAGAAAAGAGGGATGGCCGAAGTAGGTCTCTACCGAGTGTCTGGTTCTGCTTCAGATGTGGCCAAATTACGGAAGTCATTTGAAAGTAACTCGTACGAAGCAGAACAGCTATTGAAAGAGGTAAATTCGAACGTGCGTTAGTGTTTTCACGACTTTCATCCTGACTAACTGTCTTTTTCTTCAGGTGGATGTTCATTCGGTGACTGGTGTCCTGAAACTCTACTTACGCGAAATGCCTGAAGCCTTATTCACTGATGCCCTCTACCCTGCCTTCCTCGACGCCTTCCAGAGCGGTGAGCTTTCACGGGGCAGTGCCTTACGCCGCGTCTACGACAGTCTCCCTCAGGTTAATAAAGCCGTCATCGATTTTCTACTCGCACATCTGATTCGCGTTAACAAGTTTGAAGCCCAGAACAAGATGTCTTTGCATAATTTGGCCACCGTCTTTGGGCCCACGTTATTAAGACCTGGAACTAGTAATCGTCCCGACGCCAAGAATCGTGATCCTTTGGCAGCCGGCACAGTCGATGTGATGGCGCAAGCCGGAATACTTTACTGTTTTTTGCAGATAAATATGCACCAGAACAATCAAACGTCTACCCTCTAGTCAAAATGTGTAATATTCATATATTATATTATAGAAGTGTATTTCGAGCAACGATTATCGGAAACCAACAATAGGGAACCTTTCGTTGATTTTAAAACGATTGTCCAATGTTTGCTTGAACTTTATTTTTTACTACGTGTTTGTTTGAGTGCGTTATTGTTGTTTCGTTCTAGAAATATTCGCTTCAACATCTTTCATTTCCATATGAGAGAACAAACACCTTCTGGAAAATTTTATCGGGCCAAATTCTAATATTTAATAAAGAAAAAGGTATATTTGACAGGACCATAAATTGGAAACCTCCAATATGTTTTTATATACAAACAAAAAATCATTGTTTTGCTATTACAAGTTTTATATGAATTTTTTTATATTTTGCGTTTTTGAAAATGATTACAAAAAAAATTTTTATTGATTAAAAATTAGGTGTGCTAATAAATTACGTAATTGGAAAATAAAATTAACGATTAACTTCGCGAGCGGAGTTACTTCCGGTTTGCGTATAAAATTATATTTTCGATTGATGAGGTGATAAAAACTGGGGAGAAAGTATGAATAAGTCTCACACTTTGATTCAGCAATATCAGATCGCAATAATCGGTATAGTCAAGTTGGAAGTAAGAAAAATTAATCAAAATCATAATGACAATTCGGAAAAGCTTCTTTGTGAAATATCGAAATATCTTACTATACATCACGAGGAATGTAAATTAAGTTTCATACAAGACTTTGCTTGAAAATCCGTGAAGAAGGCATCATATTTTTATAATTATAATATTCTATCATATTTTTATTTTTACGGATGGTGGTAAATGGTGGTTTATATAATATTTTAATCGAAGACTCTTGTATCAACAATTTTGGAGTACATTGATTTTAACCCACATTACAAAAGAAATGTTAAATGTAACAAAAATATATATTTTTAAAACGCCGAAGGTTGCCCTCGTGTGTTCCCTCTTGAAGTCTGAGGAGTTGTCCGTGAATTTTGAAACGTGTATTTTTTATATTATAATCTATGCAGGCAATATTAGCAGCTTAACCCGAATTGATGTACGTACCACAGGAAATACTGCTTAAAGAACATGATTATGCGCGAATAAAATTAGCGTTGATAGGCCAAGTTTTATATTTTATACTTTACCATTATGTACCATGTATTCTTGAAAACGAAATAGTAAATACACCTAAAAGAAACACTTTTTAATCGTAGATGAAAATGGCATATAATATATATTAAGAAAATCAGTACCTTCTAAGAAATACAAGGTAACTGATTTTCGTATCATAGTCAAACAAACATACAAAATTATCCATCAATTTACCAGCTTTAACACATTCTTTACTATAAATGTTTCTCAGTCATAGAACAATTTCTAAGATTTAAAAATATTATAAGTCACTGCCAACTTGAAAAACATCAAAGGTATTTAACTTTTATACCAATAAATTTACAAGTATGCTAAATCTGAATATATGTGCTGCTAACTATTACGAGAAAGTAGAAAATGTAGTTTTCGATTATTGTTCCTATAAAATTCAAATTCGTCCATTCCACTGTTGTGCAATGTATATTTATTCAACAAACTGGTGTTTTCATTGCTTAGATTTTTGTAAAATATTCTATTCCGTTTATCAACACTTTGAATTTTCAACATTTTGATAAACCATTGTCAAAGCAATAGATTGAAAATGCGGTCGTGTTACAATGTACGTAAAAATAGTTGTGCAAACAACTCTTCTATTGATATGGTTCAACGAATTTTTTCAAATCGAATCATTCACTTGTAAATGCCTCCTTTCATCTGGTATTAATTGAAAAATTGTGAGAAATGGAGTAGAATTAAAGATAAAAGTAGTTCTGTCAAAAACATAAGATTGTTTACATTCGCTTTGAAAGTAACCATTGCACCAAAGAAAAAATTTATGTCTGTTTTTTGACATGGCACAGGAAATCAAAAACATTTGACAGTAAAAATTACTCCTTTTCTAGACCTGTCCCAAGTTATAAATGGTACAGCGAGAAAGTTTTGTTAACCTGTTTACAAAAATAAGTGAAATCATACGTGAAGAGAAAAATTTTTAAGCTTTGGAATCTGTTTAATTGTTAGCTCGCGAACTCATTGATTGACATTCATACGTGAATATTGCGTGAAAACTGAACACATTGAAACTTTAAAGAATACAGTGATATGAAGCATAAAAAAAAGAGAGTGAAAAGAATTAATTAATTCAAGTGAATATATGCATACTTTGCTTGACGCTAGAATGCACGTGTATATGCGAGTTTGTATGCTGATTATATTAGACGTGAACGCAATGGCCCATCTGTATTATGTATCATAAAGTACATATGAAGTATTTTTTATAATTCTTAAGTATAACCGTATTTTCTACCTTGAATATTAAACGTTTTGATAAAAGAAATCGATGCACATACCTTTGTACACGGAAATTGTTGTGAGGATCATTGAAAAAAATAATTAAAGTAAGCAAAAGTTCTCTTTCAAGGTAGATGAAGATTTACGTCTTTTACATTACGATAGTAAAGAAATTTAAGCCGATATGTTTCTTTTTCAATTGTATGATCTTAGCATGTGTAAAATTGATGATTATTGCTACCTTATTAGATTATATTTTACATATATATATATACATGTATGTATATATGTATGTATGTATGTATATATATCGTAATAATAATTATTATTATTCCAAAATCATAATATCTTATCAATATTAGGTAGACCTACAAAGCCCAAGTTTCAATCGATTTGCTGCATCGTGCAACAGAAGAGGAAAAGAGAGACGAGGGTGAATCCGCATGGAACATTCATTTATAAGCTCTGTTACATGAACGCGTAATGAGATTTAAAGTATTTCAATTGACACATCCAACGTGGCTATAATTTAAAAGAAATATGCACAACAGTCGCAAACTTATGATTGGAACGACTTTTCACATGTTTTGCACATTGAATTGCACCTTTATTCTCCTTCAAATATATACGACATAATTATGAGATTTATAACAACAATCAGAGAAAAATGAATAAGCTTGGAGAAAGTGGATAGAGGTGTAGGAGCGACGACGAGATTACAGATGGTACTCCGGCTGTGGACAGGAACGAGCCGGTGGCGCGAGCGGAAGTCGAACCTGGGTGGCGGCGATGTTGTCCCAGAGACCCGGCAGTCGCGAGCCGTCGGAGGCGTTGCACTGCATTGCTGGGGAAGCGATTCGAAGGGCGTGAGTGGATCGGGCGATAAGGTGTTGCGGCGCGAAGGCGCGAACGCTGCTACCTAGGGGGGCGACCTCGTAAAGGTCGTGAAGAGCGGCCACGCGCACCCTCGTCCACTGGATACTCCTGTAGTTGTCGGAGACGCCTCTGTCACTGCTCGTGGCCTGGCTCTCCCAGTCCCGCATGTAGCGGAAGTAGGTGGCCAGCGCGTCGTCGCTGATGGCACTCTTGCACACCTGCGCGCACAACAAGCGAGGAGGGTCGGTCGGCTCGAGCTGGCGCGCGATCGGCAGTACCTCGAGCCTGGAGTTGGGGTAGTAGTGGATGTAGTTGACGCACATCTCGTCGGAGATGGCGAAGCCGCCCAGGGTGACGTTCGGCCGGTCCGCGGTGCTGTACGTGCAGGTCGTTATCAGCGAGTCGCCCTGCGGCAGCAGACTGGCGTTAGGCCCGAGGCGAGCGCGAGGCGAGCGCGAGGCTCGACCGCGACTGGCGCCGCGGCAGCGCTTACGGGCAGCAGACTGACGGGGCGCGCCAGCAGGCGGATCTCCTGGAAGTGGGTGGAGTAGTGGGGGTCGCGGTTGAGCGCCGGCAGCTCCTGGCCGTCGCGCACGTGGCGCGTGACCACCTGCCTGCCCGCGAGGTGGGTGTGCAGCTGCGAGCCGAAGACCTTGACGCCGCCCTGCGCCAACCCCACGCCCGTGCACTCGGCGACGCAGTGGCCCGACAGCACGAACGACTCCTGCGCAAGCCGGCCCTCGCTCGTATCGCGGCCGCGCCATACTCACCTCGCCCGCGGCGCACTCACCTGCCCCGGCGGGATGGCCATCTTGTCGCTGTACTCCAGGCCCAACTCGATCACGCCCGCGTCGTAGCGGCGCAGGCTGCTGCTGAGCACTAGCTCGATGCCGGACGAGTCGACGTTGCCCGCGCGCAGCTCGGGGTTGTTGTAGTGCACCTCGAGCATCACGTGCCGGTTGAAGCCCTCGCCGCCGATCGGCAGACCCGCCTCCGGCGGGTACACGAAGGCCTCCGCGCCCATCGCCCAGGCGGCCAGCACCTTCTTGCAGATCTGCGCGAACGCAAGCGAGCGCCTTCACTGGCCGACTGCCGCTTCGGTTTCAACCGATCGCCCACCGAACCTGCGTGCGCTCCGGCCGAGTGGGCGAGTCGCAGGGCCCGTCGTACAGCGGCAGCTGCAGATCCGCCGGCCCGGCGCAATGGAACACCTCCATGTGGTGGACCAGGTGCTCGTTGCCTCGCTGGATCGCAGGCCCGAACTGCAGCACGTGGTGCCTGTCGCGGTCGCGGGCAAAGGCGCAGCGGGTCAGTCGGGCCGATCAGTGGTTGGTCGCGCGTTGCGCGCTCGCCCCCGCGCTCCAGTCGAGCCTTACTTTCTTCTCAGGGTCGACGGTAGCTTGTGCACCTTGCACCAATAGGTGGTCTCCGCGCTCGGCACCTCCACGCGATCGGCCCTGACCTCGTGCCGCCAGGCGTCGCCCGGAAACTGCGGCTTCGCGTGCTGGACCCGCAGCATCTCCGTCCGCGACATGCCGGAGGCCTTGGCGTCCGCCACCCGCAAGCCCGCCAACGAGCTCAGCGGACCGCTGCCTTTCAGCCACACCACGTGCGTGGTGCCGCCCTGCCAGTTACCGTTCGCGTTCGTCATTAGCAGTCGCCAAGTTACCGGCACGCGCCACCGACCTCCATCACGTAGTCGTGCTCGTCGCAAGTGTCGAATTTCCTGCCGAAGGCGAACTTGGTTACGTTGCCGCGCCTCCGCCACTCGAAGTGGGTGCAATCCTGCTGCTCGTCCAGATTGAGCGTCCCCTTGTCGTCGCTCCAGGCATCCTAGCGCCATCGCGATCGATTAAATCGACTGCCCTTCAGCCTTGCCGACAATCATTGGACGGCTAATTGTATCAACAGAGATCTCGTTACTTGGAGATGAGTCTGGCGACGCCAGTCGACCCACAGCACGCAATAGTCCGCTGGCTTGTGCTCGCCGTAGTTCGAGAAGCCCACTGCAAACCAGGCGTACTCTTCGGCAGCGTAGTGAACTTCCGCCGCTATCTGCTCGGACGCGAACTCGACCCTGATCGCGTGAAAGAGCGCAGGTGAACGGGGACGAAGTGCCTACGCCGCGTATAGGTGCAGACTCGAGGAAGCTAATGAAGCAGAGCTCACCTCCAGTGCAAGCTGGCCTCGGAGCCGAGCGGTAGCGAGTGCACGGGCTCGAGATCGTGGGCCTGTTGCAACCTGGCAGCGACCAGCAGCAGCCAGAGCGCCGGACAAAGACACCCGAGCAGCAGCTTCATCCTTCGCCAACTGAGCCTTCCGTCCTCGAGTCTCGTCGCTGCTCGCCTACGTCGCTACCCCTAGGCGCACGCTCCGCGCGCGCGCTCGCTCTCGCTCTCTCTCTCTCTCTCACTCTCTCTCTTTCTTTTGCTCTCGCTTCCGGCGCGTACACAGCTCTACAGGCTACAGGCATTATCAGCCCATTATAGAGCCATCGATGACACTGTAGGTTTTATCACCCCTACTTTATCCTTGAGACAGTCCGTGCGTTGCCTGGATTCGCTAGCCGATCTTCGCTCCAATTCCAAATAGCGATTTGCCTTGAAACTCCTTCCCTGAAAAGGTCAGTGGGCTGAACGGACACTGGAAAATAGCAACAAATTGTCGGCGTTGATCGAACAAAAGCGCGCGTCACGCCCTTCCAAAAAGCGAACGTAGCGTTGCTGGTTGGCGGCGCTTCAAAAGATATAAAGACGTCCGTTGGCAATATCGAATGAAAAAGTGACGAATCCATTCCCTCGCGCTGGTATGCGCGACGGGGAGATATTGCATTCCCGAGGAGACGCGTGTCCGCCGCAATGAAGCGCAATCAAGAAATTCCAAACGACTTTATATCGGGAGGCGCCTTAGCACGTCTCGCCTTGGGCTCGGCCTTATGGTCCAATAAAACGTGCTTTTGGTGCGAAACCAGGCTTATTCTTCGCCGACTGCCTCGATTGCGCACCCTATTACCGGCACCAGTTTCAAGCGAGACACTTAATTATAAGTCCGTCCTCTTCGAATAATTCGCGGCAGTGGAGCTCGAGTTGGAAGAGGGACGAAGGAACTGGCCCCCTCTGCTACAATGTACCAATATACCAATCGTACTGCACAGACGTACTTGGCACTCGGATTCAGCTATACATTTATCTAATTTCCGTGCGCTCTCTTCGCAATAGCAAACGCGTGGCTCGTTAGCGCACGCGGACTAGCTTTTCCGCCCACTGGTAAAGTATCCGGCAGGCTTGAAATCGATGGCAAGCGCGAGATGGGCTGTTGGATTAAGGAGAGGAGAAAAAGGCAGGGGAACGCGCTCGGCGCGCAAACAACGTCAATCTAGCTTGCAAATCATCGAGAAGATACGTTGACTTGACGAGATGGCTTCCTCGATATATTGATGTGAGAGAAACGTGGACTCGAAGCGCGTACGCACAATGAGTGAGCTGTTCCCGACAGCCGAACGAGTCTCGATTGATGTCGATTAAAAATTCGAAGAGATAACGAAGTCGTTGACCTCGAGGCTACCAAGGGCGAGGGCGCCTCGAGGAGAGCCTTCTCCGTGCAGCAATCGCATAACCTGGCTGCGCACAACTGCCGAAACATTAGCCGTCAGCAAAAACTGCGCGACCAAGTGCAGCTAATCGCATTAATTGGATATGGGCAAGCTTGTGGCAGCTTTTATTGGCGCCTGTCTCAGCAGTTGGCCACTTTTTTCCCACGAGCGAGTCGCGCGCTCCGGCGGCCCCTTACTTTTCGTTTGGATTGCGATGGGCCTCAGCAGTTTTGACACGCGCGCAACGGTGCCTTCGGTTTTGGCTCGGCGCTATCCACTATCTGGAACGTGAGTCCGCCGACGGTGGTCGTGTGAGCGCGACACGCCGGACACGCGTGCGCGCAAGCCTATCCCGGAAAAACTTGCTTGCGCAATCTGCCTTTCGTGCTTTCGACAGGCCTACAAGTCACGCTGTCACATAAGTTTAGCTGAGATCTTTTGTCGATTACAGGAACCTTCGGTACCGCGCTTATACCGGTATGCATCGGCGGTTAAATGTCAATCAGTGAAGAACCTCAATTATGGCTCGATATTATAACTCTAATACACAGGAGCAAAGCAATTTTAAATGGGATCGACATTTGTTCAGCGTACCATGGATTAGGTGAATATCTGTAACAAGAGCAGCATAATGTACTATTCAAACTTGCATGTGGACTGTAGCATCAAAATGATTATCAGCGCAGTAAGAGCTGCGAGAACGCTCAAATATTTGAATTGTAATGACGAAACGGTGTTAAAAACGTACGCTGTTGAGAACGAGGCAGATCTCGATGTGGCTAAAGTGTAGGTAAATCGAGAAATGCACATTGACCGACAGCTAGTTATAGGCGCAGTACGCCGTACCGTCGAGCTGACCGAAGTCGCGACTATCAATCGGTGTTATCACTGGCCAGAGTAAATAGCTCCCCGATTTGGAGAAAGTCAAAGTTGGCCGGTTCACGGTGACGCTTTTCTGGGCCCTGGCGCGCCACCGTCGAGCCGAGTAGAGAGATGACGTTTTTAGCATTGCTAGTTTCACGGGGGCGAACGAAGAAGTTTGGAATACGGACATAGAAAGACAGCCGAAGCGAGCCCGAAACGAAGAGAAAACGAGAGGGACACGAAGTTGGGAGAGGGGAGCCATGACGGGGTGCAGATCATCAAATGGAGGTACGCTACAGCGCTGCGTGAGAGAGAGAGAGAGAGAGAGAGTGGAGGCAGACGAGTCGGTCGTCCGTCCGTCTTTGTCCGGGGCTTCGGAGCGGGGACTGAAAGTAGCGACAGCGTGGCGTGGCGTGGCGCGGCGAGGTGCGGCGAGGAGAGGAGACGCGCGCTCGCATATAGCAGTGGCCGTCTCAGTGTCGGCGGTGCCATTAAAGCAAGCGGTGTTGCGCTTGGACTTCAGAGTGTCGGGGCAGCTGGGTCCAAAGTCGTACGGTCGGCGACACGCAGTCAGTCGACCCCATTCAAGCTTGAGGCATGTAATCTCGATGCGAGCTTGCCGAGCTTCTTTCGGGCCAACAACGCTGCCGCACACGCCTCGCTAATCCAGGTACGCTTGAACTCTACTCGTGCTTTCACACCTGCGAACGCCTCGGCTGCTCGCCATTGGCGCTAGTCATTCCCGGACCGCGTCTCCTTCCAGCCGAACTCGACAGCCACCGAACAACTTCGGTGCTTTCTCGCTGCCCATCGCTCGCGACTCGACGCTTGTAACGATACGCGCCGACTCCCTATACTTGCCGTTTCGCAGGTTTCGATGGCTTCGACGATTCGCCGCCACAGTCACATTCTCGGCGGCTGCGCCACGCCAAAGCAATCGCGTAAGTTGACTTTCACAGAGGACGCACTAAAACTGACGGAAACCATCGGTCCTCTCGAAGTGACGTCTGCCAACGTTTGAATTGCCGCTCTCGCGGCGTCGTCGGTAATTTTGAGAACGTCCGATGAACAATTGCTAGCTATAGTCCGAGTCAGCTGGAAATGGCCCAGCGGCAGTTGAATCGGACCTGTCGGGCGCACAAGTGAAACGCGCGATCACGTGGCCGAACACACATCATCCCGCGCGCGCTATATCGCGTATCGTTAGCAAGAGCGATATAATTAGAACTTGGTGGAAAGTCGCCGCCGACAGCACGTGCGTCGCGTGAGCGCAGAGGCTGATCGATATTTGCAAAAGCATTCGTCATGTGGATTAATTGCGCCGTACTTGTCGAAAGTCCCAGAGCTGCTCTCGTTGCTCGCTGTGCGCTTACTATTAATCAATGACAACAAGCAAAAGACAACAGCGCCAGATAAACGCGCAATCGGTAGTTCGACCGTTCAATCTGACAGTGTGGCGCCGAGAATCGCCGAGCGAACGCGGCTTAATCAAACGACATGACTAATAAAAGTGCGACTCTCGCGGTGTCATTCATCTGAATAATATAGCTTATTAGCTTATTGTCCCAAGATAATTGTTATGGCATATTTTTCTCTGCTGTATGATTCTATATGACAATTGAGTCTTGGCTCCTCCTTTTACGATCAACTTTCTTTTCGCCGTGTACGGCTAATATACTAAATATCTCCTTATTCAACTGGCTGGTTGTTCTACGATCGTTTAATTAAAAGTCATGCCGACGCATCAAATTACATAACCGACTGAACAGATTTGATTTGATAGCAGTGCGACTACTGTTCCATTCAGAGGCATCTTCTATTATTTAAAAATTGTGGATTAATTCGTTCATCCGTTTGACTCTGGTGTGCTTCAAGTCGATCCTCCAACGCATACAATTAATTATACAACTCCAATTTTGCCAAGATTGTTGAGATATTTTTCCTCGATAAGTCTCATTCACGAATAAAAAAAGTTTTCCGTGAAATTGAATGCGTCCCAGATTAACATTGTAGATCAACTGCACGAACAGTGCACTAGAAGCAACAAAGAACGGAGAAAATGAGTCAAGTAATGGCATCTCCTTTTTTACGAGACTTGATCACGTGAACCAGTAGCAGTAGATACAAGGAAAGTGTTTTTCTTGGGGATAAAAAATAAAACGCATCGAGTATAATAAAACTCGGCATAATTTGGCAGCTGTACTTAATATTACGGGGAAAATTTTAGCCCGAGCAAACGAAAATACTGATCTATGCTCGGCTGAGGCATCTCCGAAGCGATACGTCATTCTTTATTGGCAATGTAGCGATGTGCAATGACGCCGCGAGGCGTGACCAGTCGCTCGTAGTCGTTATCTTTCCTTCTTCCTTTACAGGTCGACTGCTATGTCAAATCAAACTTTTCATCGATCCGATCCACGTAATTATGAGCTTCAGTCGTGACTGCGGCTTGTTCGCAGCCCATTGAAAAAATTAATAGAATCGTGATTTGTAGCTGTCACGATAGCGTCCATCGTGAGAAGCCTAACTATTTGACTTTCTGACTATTTCTTAGGGGATTTACAGGGCAAAAATACAATTTAATTCATAATAATCGTGATAAAATACATCAATCAAGTATTTTGATAATTATCAGTGCGATTTTACAAATTTATTACCGAGACAAGCTTATCGACAAATCAGCTAAAATGTATAACAAGAATGAATAAGTCGACGCGAAGCAGTTTCAAGTTGTCGCCTTTGTAATCACCTCGTCGATACATTACGTGATCGTAGCATTTCGCAATTAAAACTCGGAGCCTTTCATTTAGCAGATTTTCATTTACCGGAGTGTTAGCTTTTAACGACTTTTGTTGGTGCTTTTCAATGTTCAATGATGAGTAAGTGCACAGTTTTGAAAATCTTTTTGCCATTTGAGGATAATAACAATTGACTGATATTTTCTTTGACGCAATCACAATTTGCCGTTATGCCAAGTGGAAAATTAAAAATCATCGAGACACGTCGAGCTATGTCGCGCGATGCGAACGTCAAATGCTTTGTTTTGAGCGTCGGTGGGTCTTTGAACTTAACTGTTTGATCAATGAAAGCGCTCAATGGATGAAAATAGCTTTCACTATTTAACACTCGTTGGCGCATCGAGCGGAATTCTCGAATCCATAACAACAACAAACGACGGCAGACTGGCCGTCAACTAATTTTATCGAGTCAACTTTTCCACGACTCGTCGCTGAATTCGGCCTGCCTATCCAATCCAGCCTTGCCAACGCTTCTTTAAGTGCCGTATTCGAGAGTACAATCGCTTAAGGCTACGCGCACATGGAATAGTCATCGGTTGCACGCGTTATCAGCCGGCTGCCGTACAGCACGAAGGAGGCACCGAGACGAGAAGCTATTATTAGCCCTGCGAGCGGCCCTGTCCGCGACCATCTTCCACGATTGATATTACTTCGGCTTACTTATCGACTGGCACCGGTGCGCTGATAGACTTGTGTACGACGCCGACTAGATCAGTGTTCCTTCGGCTGCTGCTCGTCCGGACGCGCTCGGAGACGAGCGTCTTTATCGTTTGTCGAATGAGTTGCGTCTGAAAAGCGACCGTACCGAGCTCCGAAACCAATCGATAATCGACCAAGCGATCCTCGGCTGGCTACGTTCTTCGAGAAATTGATCGCCTCCTCTTCTCCGGATGGGTACGTTACTGCTCTGGCGCTCGAGTCGGCCTCGTACGTTTATCCGAATTCCCGTTCAAAATTCGATTTCAATAGCGCGACAAGTTGTTCGAGCTTTTCTTTGCGCGCTGCTGCAACGGGACTTGGTCTTTGCTCGGAGTCGCAGCCTCAAAACGATCCGTGACCGCTCGACAACTTTTCGGCAAAAGTCACACACCTCTGCACGCGCGCACATGCGATAGCGCCGATTCGCAGCCTCTGATCTCTGTTTATTCCAGAAAAGGAACAAACAGTAGGCGACAACTGGCTGTGTTTACGTTTTACGCGTATGCACTCGATTTTATTGGAAAGCCTGATATTGCGTTGCGCGGCTAGTTGGCGCGGCCAAGTTTGCTTGGCATGGCCGCGCGACGCTGCGCGCAACAAGGACGCGAATCCAGGAGGAAAGAGCGAAAGCGAGATCGCGTGGACGCTGCCGAGGCCAGCCTTCGAGCATCGAGTGCGACGATGACGCGCGAGCACCGTGAAATCGCGGCCTGCGGCGTGCACCACCCTCGGCTGGCACGCGAGTATCCTCGATGAGCGTCTTAATTGTTGCCGGTCGCTTATGTTGCAGTGATCGAGTGGGAGCAGCTTCCGAGAGGCGGAAGCCGCTGACTGGGCGTTGGCCTCTGTACTCGATGGGTTGAGAAAACGGGCTTCAGTTTTTTCCGAGTTGAGTTGTTCCGAGAAACCACCGATGAGCCATGCTGAAGGTCGTGGGCGCCTCTTGGCTGCAGACTCGCATCTCCACCTACATACTCGTCGCCGTCGCTCTCCTCGGCGTCGGCGCTATCATCCTCGGCGAGTACGGACGGTAAGTTCTCGATTCTCGCTATCGAATGCGAGCTCGTCGTCTCTTATCAGCTCGCGACGCTCGTTGAGGCGCCCTGCGCCTCGCCGAGGCACCTCCCTCGGTCGGGGCTCTGCGCGAGTTCGCATCGCGACCTATCGCGGAAGCGCCTGCTTGTGACGCGCAGCGACCACCCGCGACGAACGCTACAGTGTCGCCAATCGCGCTCCAGACACGCGGGCATCTTGTTTCTGCCGAGCAGCAGTCTGCTGGCTGCGCTTGGCAGCGATTCCGCGGAATCATCAAACACCGCTACGTCACTTCTTATCTCCAGACGCGTGCAGCTAATGACCGCGTCTGCCGTGCGCTTGCACTTGTTACTCGGCGCTGAGCATTCAAGCTTCGTGCGATACGCCTTCTATCTATGTTTTCTCGAGTTTGGAACATTCATAAGCCAGCCGTAATACAATCGCTGTACAGGCCTTCTTTCGGTAACTTTCAGCCTCCGACACTCCCCGTTATCTTACTTGCGCTTCTGCAAGTCACGACCTCGGATGTTAGATCATTTTTACAGTTGCGCTTCGTGAAAACTAGTTTCAGCTCGTCGGCGATAAGATTAGAATAATACAACGACATCGCTAAGCGTGAGGACAGACGACCGATGAACACCTATGCTCTTTCCAAGCTTCTGGTCAAAGACGCGATCGATTCTTGAAGAATTCACGTAGCGACGTCGGTTAGAATACGCTCGTACTCGTCGATCACGATCGTTATCGAGACACGAGACGCTGTCTTGATAACGAATCTTGACATCTGATCACCGGCTGGCCGAATGTATGAAATATACTTTTGCGTTCAATTGCTAGCGGGGCGTCGGTCTGTTACCTTTCTACATTTTTAAGAAAAGGACTAGCTGATCGATGAACATCTCGAAGACGCTGACCTGTCGTCGGCACTGCGCGATCGATCAAATTAAGCGTCCATTGTAATTGCAGCGCTAAGAATGACGGCACGTACTCAGCGACCGTCTGGTGGAAGCACAGATCCGGATACCGCATTGACTTTTGGGGCCAGGGCAACGACTTGGAGTCGCTGCCGAGAGGGGTGGCCCGTGGCTACTACAAGACTGGAATCTACGAAACTGGGCAAGTATTGGCGAAGAACAGCGAAGCACAGCAAACGAAACACAGATAGAGAAATGACGGTGAAGCTTTCGACGAACGTTCGCAGGTGGTCCACCATCGAGATCGAGACGTCGTCGGAATACCCGGACGACGTGCAGGCGTACGCGGCTGGTCTGCTGGAGGGCAGCCTGACCTGGCAGCTGATTTACCACCACTGGCACAACACCGTGAGGCCGGTGTGCGTCTCGAGGGCCGCGCTCTGCTACAAGATGCGACAATACCTGCGCCAAAACGCGGCAAGCGCGCGCGAGAAGGCCGCCCTGTTGAGAGCCGAGGATCCCTACTGGCACATGGTGAGTGAGCTCGTGACGGCGTGCCCGACCGGCACGTACCGCCCAGCCGGACTACAGCGCCGCTGCTCCTCGGCAGGTGCACCTGTACTACGAGCAGCTGAACGGCCTGGCGGAGGGCTGGAGGTTCGCGGTGCAGCGCCGGGGTCAGGACGCGGAGATCAAGCCGGACGACTTCCTCTGGATGGCCCTGGCCCCGGACCTGCCGGACCTGGAGCTCGCGGGCAACGGCTCGCGACCGCACGCCGCCGCGGACGGCATGCTCGTGCTCAAGGCCATCGAGCACGGGCCGCGCGGCCCCCTGGTCGGCCTCGCGCACAACACCGCCACGCCCTACGCGCGCATGCTGCGCCTCTTCAAGCGCTACAAGTTCGCCTACCATCTGTCGCCGGCGGGCGGCGCGTCCGCGGCGCCCGGCCAGGCCGTGGCCATGAGCTCCTACCCGGGCGCGCTCTCCTCGCAGGACGAGAGCTACCTGGTGGAGGGGCCTCGCGGCGAGCTGCTGCTGGCGGGCACGCCGCTCGCGGCCGCGGAGCCGCGGCTGTGGGGGGGCCGCCTGCAGGCCGAGGACCGGCTGCTGTCGGCCGCGCGGCTGATGGCCGCCAACCGGCTGGCGACCGACGGGCTGGCCTGGGCGCAGCTGCTCGAGCGCCAGGCGGCCGCGGGCGGCGCCGCCGGCCGCCAGTGGCTGGCCGTGGAGCCGCGCTACGGGCGCGTGCGCCTGGTCGAGCAGCTGCCCGCCGGCCCGACGCAGCACTCCGACCGCAGCGTCGAGTTCGCGCGCCAGGGCTTCCTCGGCCTGGCGGGCGCGCCGCTGAGCGAGGCGGCGCGCGGCCCGCCGGGCGCGCGCGCCGCCGCGGCCGCGGCCCGGGCCGCGCAGCTGGCCCTGCTGCAGGCCAACGTGAGCAGCGTGGAGGCGCTGCGCGAGCTCATGCGGGGCCCCGGGGACGCGGCGCTGGCCCAGCTGCTGGCCTACCGCGGCGACCTGGCGGCGGTGCCGCGGCCGCACGGCGTCGTCGACTCCAAGCTCTTCCTCTTCGACCTCAGCGGCGTGCTGGCGTTCGAGGGCCGCTGCGGTCCGCCGCGGCGCCCCCACGCGCCGGCCTTCGACTGGGCGGCCAGCTTCCCCAACAGCTCGCACCTCGGACAGCCGGAGGTCTTCGCCTTCGACAGCTTCGCGCCCCGGTGGGTCTGGCTCTGAGCGCTCCGAGCCCCGTCTTCCACGCCTCTGCGGCGCCTCCAGCCGAGGCTCGACCGGCCGCCGAGTTGCACGCTCCGCCAAATTTATCATCTTCCAACGAACCAATCTTCGCAGCTCGTACTTACTGCTGGAATATTCCGAAAGTGCAATGCCAAAATTATCAACGACATCGTCTCTGCGAGTATCCGCTCGTTGGTCGCTCGTCCTATATTGGATCGATATGTTCTACCATTTGAATTCATCAGTGCGCACAGTTTCCTTTCTAAACATCATGCTTACTCCACGTGTTAAGCAATGACAAGACGACTTAATCTTTTACGAATTGAGGAAGTTGCATCGTTTATTTTATAAGAGGTAAAGTTGGTTAAAAGTATATGTGTCGAGCCTTATCAAATGCTTTTACACTCATTTATAATTTACTATTGTAAAAAGTACAATTCTTTTACTTTGCAACTGAATCGATGTACAAGCGCAATAATTGGATCTATTCATTGTGGGTAAGAGGCTTTCTATACAAGGAGACATCGGGCATCGGACGTGTACCGAGATTATTATTTGCTTAACATCTGGATGTGTCCGTGATTGCGCACGGTGCCAACAATTATAACGAATATACATCTATGATATTGACTTTATTGACACAATAATATATCATTCAACTGTCTTTTTTCACCGTGAGCACAAAGGTGTAAAAATGAATTAATTACTCTTGACGTTGATTCGTAAAATATAAATAAATGTTCTACATTTTTTTTTAACCCACGCACATTCCTTTGGTAAGTTAATGACTATAACGATCAATTTGTTTTTTACCTCAGTATTTGTTCAACATCCGATATCCGATGACTCTTATGAAGAAAGTCGCTAAAACTTTTCTCATACATAAATCTACGTTGAAGAATGTTAATCACTACAACTTTCTCAATCTTCCATACAACATATATCTTTGGTTTCTTGTTTTCGGGATTCTACTGCGCTGAATCACGATAGTTTTTTTGAAAATATATCTTTATCAACTTATTCTAAAAAGAAATTTACAACCATTTATGAAATTAAAATTTTACAAAAGATTTTCAAAAATGTGTACAACAATATTAGTTTTCTTCATCATCGCTTATATAAATGCGTCAAAATTTTTGTAGAATATTGATATGAAAGTTCTTTACCTTTTCTAGAATCAATTATAAAATTTAGCAAAGTGATAAATCATTTGTCAATTATTTTACAATGTATTCCGAGATTTTTATAACTGGCTCGTATGTCAGCCACCCTGTGGTAAATTTTATAAATAAAATATTTTTAAAATACTACACAGTTTCTTATTTCACACTTACTACCTTGTAAATAGGCAAAATAAACCTTGTTAAATTACTTCTTTATCGGAGCCTTATAATAAATATCGATCCTTATTCATTTGCCAAGCTTCAGAAAAATGAAATATTTTAATTAGTATATTTTTTAATGTCATCATTAATGTTGTAAGGGGTGAGGAGCAGCAGAAATGATTATTTATAATTTTGATTGGTTTATTTGTTACTTAACAATATACCAGCATAAAAAACCCGATATTGAACGGGAAAAAGCCGGTTTACAAAAAATTGACGCACGCAAATTACAAGAAGGGACCGGTGTGACCGTCCTTGTCAAAGTTTTCCATGGGTTCAGAAAAATGAGATTTTTTATTTTTATAGCTCCAGTTGATTCAATCGATAGCTATTTACATTAGGAATCACTCTACATTTTTTCAGAATTTTTAAATAATTTTAAGACCACCCAATATGCGTTTAAAAATTTTCGAAAAATTGAGGTGAATTTCTAGAAAGTGTTAAGTGACTCTAACCGCAACAAATTACGGAAACAAAAAGGCTTATAAAAGTTTATGAAAAAGAAATTAACGTGAAATCCGAAATGCATGGCGAACATGTGTACCGCGGCTGTGCGTGTCTCTCTCACCGGCGACGCTGAGTGCGCAGATAGCCGCGTACACCTTCGGATAAAAATTATTTATTTGTCTTGGATTAAATATCATTAATAACATGTAAAAGTTTTTTGCAATAAAAAAAACAAAAAAAAATAAATAGATGAACAATAAGTGGAGAGGGTTTTGGTTATATTTGTGTTTGTTGCTCTTGTAATTATTCATTTTTAAAATTCAAAATTCGTTAAACTCGCATTTTAATCAGCTATTGAATTATATAAATAAATATTGCAATTTTTACACCATTAGCAATGTTCATTTAACAACTAAAAGGGTAGGTAAGGTCATAAAAAGGATTAGCCATCCGAGGATCCGCGCGGCTACCTGCATAGTCGGCGTCGGTGGCGAGACGCGCAGCTGCGGTACACATGTTTTGAGTTGACTTGTAATCACTAGGCTAATGGAATCATTTTCGTTCAAATTTCGCAGAAATGTTCACTATATTTTCATCAATTTGACAATGATATAATGTATTGACTGAAATGCTATTGACATAATCTATTGTCATAGAATAAAGTTATATTAAAGTGCAAATTGCCTCCTCTTACACTTGAACACATTTTCCTTAAACTAACGCGATACACGAATGCAACATATTTCCTTAAGACACTCGGCATGTGTTTCATATTACGGTCATAATCGCTCTTAATTGCTCGGACCGCTCGTCCTCAGGCTATCCATGCGCACGCTTTGTTTGGGCCAGACTCCCAGATGCTAATCTTAAATTGTATTTCTTTTTAGTTTCCAAAATCCTATTATTCATGATGTTTTAACACTTAAATTTAGATAATATGTATTAAATCAATGCATCACAACAATCATACTTTGTCGGTTTCTCAGAGCCTTTCTAATCATCAGAGTTTATTGCAATAATGTTCACTATATTTTCATCAATTTGACAATGATATAATGTATTGACTGAAATGCTATTGACATAATCTATTGTCATAGAATAAAGTTATATTAAAGTGCAAATTGCAATAAACTCTGATGATTAGAAAGGCTCTGAGAAACCGACAAAGTATGATTGTTGTGGTGCATTGATTTAATACATATTATCTAAATTTAAGTGTTAAAACATCATGAATAATAGGATTTTGGAAACTAAAAAGAAATACAATTTAAGATTAGCATCTGGGAGTCTGGCCCAAACAAAGCGTGCGCATGGATAGCCTGAGGACGAGCGGTCCGAGCAATTAAGAGCGATTATGACCGTAATATGAAACACATGCCGAGTGTCTTAAGGAAATATGTTGCATTCGTGTATCGCGTTAGTTTAAGGAAAATGTGTTCAAGTGTAAGAGGAGGCAATTTGCACTTTAATATAACTTTATTCTATGACAATAGATTATGTCAATAGCATTTCAGTCAATACATTATATCATTGTCAAATTGATGAAAATATAGTGAACATTTCTGCGAAATTTGAACGAAAATGATTCCATTAGCCTAGTGATTACAAGTCAACTCAAAACATGTGTACCGCAGCTGCGCGTCTCGCCACCGACGCCGACTATGCAGGTAGCCGCGCGGATCCTCGGATGGCTAATCCTTTTTATGACCTTACCTACCCTTTTAGTTGTTAAATGAACATTGCTAATGGTGTAAAAATTGCAATATTTATTTATATAATTCAATAGCTGATTAAAATGCGCGTTTAACGAATTTTGAATTTTAAAAATGAATAATTACAAGAGCAACAAACACAAATATAACCAAAACCCTCTCCACTTATTGTTCATCTATTTATTTCTTTTTGTTTTTTTTATTGCAAAAAACTTTTACATGTTATTAATGATATTTAATCCAAGACAAATAAATAATTTTTATCCGAAGGTGTACGCGGCTATCTGCGCACTCAGCGTCGCCGGTGAGAGAGACACGCACAGCCGCGGTACACATGTTCACCATCCATTTCGGATTTCACGTTAATTTCTTTTTCATAAACTTTTATAAGCGTTTTTGTTTCCGTAATTTGTTGCGGTTAGAGTCACTTAACACTTTCTAGAAATTCACCTCAATTTTTCGAAAATTTTTAAACGCATATTGGGTGGTCTTAAAATTATTTAAAAATTCTGAAAAAATGTAGAGTGATTCCTAATGTAAATAGCTATCGATTGAATCAACTGGAGCTATAAAAATAAAAAATCTCACTTTTCTGAACAGGCCTAATATATATATACGACATATAAACTAATATTATCGAGAAAATTATAATTATAGCATGTTTAGAATAATAGAAAGGGACGCTATAAATAAGAGGAGAGGGGGAAGAGGGATGCATCGCGCAAGACGCTGTACTAGGGACGTAGAGGAGAGCGTCTGTCCGTTGCAATATTCTAATATTAAATATTATTTTTTAATATTCTATTCTTTTATCTCTTTCTATAACTCATCTGAAATCAAATCGACAACAATATTCTCATTACTTTCTGCTGTTTCATTATTTGTTAATAACATTTTACTTCGGATTATGATTTTAATGGATAGAACATTATAACAGTTGATTAAATTATCATATTGAAATTCAACCTTTAGGTTGATTATTGAGTGACTGTTATTCTTTTCATATTTAATCGACCAAAAACTATTTCTGTATCTGTATATATTTCAACTTCTCGCCATAGTTCTCTTTCGACGCTTTTTGGCTTAGCATTTTCATTTGTTATAAACAAGTGCTTTTAGTTTGTTACTAGGTTACTAGTTTACTAGGTATCAAGTTTGCATTCTAAGCGTAAAGAAATATTGAAACATAATAAATTAAATTTTTATTAACAATATTTATTTTTATTAACAATATAAATTTAATTTTGTAATATTAACAATACATGAAACTTTTATAAGATGTTGGCTGGGACCCTAATGAATTGTACGCGTTTCTTCGCACGGCCTGTCTTCTTTTTCTTTTTCTCTTGTTTCTCCACCTGAAAAAAGAATTTCCAATATGATTGTATCTATTGATAAAAATTATATTAATTTTGTATATTTCAACGACTGAAAATATTAAAATTGAATAAAAAATTTACTTTTGGTGTTTGGGCTCTGACTTTGCCAGCGCGAGCCAGAGAAGCATGAACCTTGCTACCATGAAGATTTAAATACAAGTCCAAGGTAGGTGTCGGTAGCCCGTTGACGCGGATTTGGTCATTTACTGGGATTCCATTCCAATTTAGTTCCATAATGTCACCCTCTAATTCTCTTAGTTTTACCTGTTTAACAAATTCATTGTTATATAAAATATAATGTAGATTGTCACGATTGACAAACGTATTTTTATAAATTTAAATAGCAAATAAAAAAAACGCTATGTATCTCAAAATTTAGCCGGCAATGACTATTAATAAGTAATAATACTCACTTTGATATCGGCCATAGTTTCGTTTTCCCCGCACTCGATGAAGTACGATTTGTGTCCTCGAATGTGGAGCTTCATCTTGCGTTTTCTGTATAAATTGCACAGGTTGAACAGTCACCACAACAAAAATTACTATAAATTTCAGTAGTCCCGGTCTGAGGAGTCTTGGAAAGAGCACTCGTTTCAGGCAGTTGCGACTGAATGTACTCCACCGCATTGCCTCAGGCCTTTTATAAGGCCTGAGGCAAAGCGGTTAGACCCTACGGCGTGGCGAGGGTCTAATTACTGACCATAGTAGACTACATTTATAAATGTTTTAGTACTACTATTTAGTACTAATTAGTAGTAGACCCCCGCCACGCCGTAGGCGGAGCACTCGACCATTGTCTAGCATCTTTTACCTTACACTAATGGACTTTACGTTACAATGGTTTTCATTTTTGCAGATTGCAGAGAAGAGGGGTTGGATTGGTAAATTGGTATAAAAGGCCTGAGGCAATGCGGTGGAGTACATTCAGTCGCAACTGCCTGAAACGAGTGCTCTTTCCAAGACTCCTCAGACCGGGACTACTGAAATTTATAGTAATTTTTGTTGTGGTGACTATTCAACCTGTGCAATTTATACAGAAAACGCAAGATGAAGCTCCACATTCGAGGACACAAATCGTACTTCATCGAGTGCGGGGAAAACGAAACTATGGCCGATATCAAAGTGAGTATTATTACTTATTAATAGTCATTGCCGGCTAAATTTTGAGATACATAGCGTTTTTTTTTATTTGCTATTTAAATTTATAAAAATACGTTTGTCAATCGTGACAATCTACATTATATTTTATATAACAATGAATTTGTTAAACAGGTAAAACTAAGAGAATTAGAGGGTGACATTATGGAACTAAATTGGAATGGAATCCCAGTAAATGACCAAATCCGCGTCAACGGGCTACCGACACCTACCTTGGACTTGTATTTAAATCTTCATGGTAGCAAGGTTCATGCTTCTCTGGCTCGCGCTGGCAAAGTCAGAGCCCAAACACCAAAAGTAAATTTTTTATTCAATTTTAATATTTTCAGTCGTTGAAATATACAAAATTAATATAATTTTTATCAATAGATACAATCATATTGGAAATTCTTTTTTCAGGTGGAGAAACAAGAGAAAAAGAAAAAGAAGACAGGCCGTGCGAAGAAACGCGTACAATTCATTAGGGTCCCAGCCAACATCTTATAAAAGTTTCATGTATTGTTAATATTACAAAATTAAATTTATATTGTTAATAAAAATAAATATTGTTAATAAAAATTTAATTTATTATGTTTCAATATTTCTTTACGCTTAGAATGCAAACTTGATACCTAGTAAACTAGTAACCTAGTAACAAACTAAAAGCACTTGTTTATAACAAATGAAAATGCTAAGCCAAAAAGCGTCGAAAGAGAACTATGGCGAGAAGCTGAAATATATACAGATACAGAAATAGTTTTTGGTCGATTAAATATGAAAAGAATAACAGTCACTCAATAATCAACCTAAAGGTTGAATTTCAATATGATAATTTAATCAACTGTTATAATGTTCTATCCATTAAAATCATAATCCAAAGTAAAATGTTATTAACAAATAATGAAACAGCAGAAAGTAATGAGAATATTGTTGTCGATTTGATTTCAGACGAGTTATAGAAAGAGAATCACTACATTGCAAACCAATAAGATTGATTGGTGCAATAATTTGATCATTTTCTAGGAAGATTACACTTCTATTCTAACTCGCATTCTCAAAAAGCATGTAGAGTTCTTATTCATCGAAACAATGTGGGAAAATACGTGCGCAACGAACAATGCTGTGGCTGATTCTCCAATAGATACGAAAATTGTATGCAACCAGTTGCTGCCGACTTACGATTTAAAATACCTCAACTTTGCAATTTCATGCAACATAATCTTAATAATGATAACGAAATTACGTTAACTTACAAACGTTTTTTTATAATATTATATTTAATCTGAGTAATATTTTCCAATAACCCAATAACTATTGGCTAATAATTTGAATATTTTTCACTCTTTTATTAAAATATACTTGTATTTAAGTTTGTCTAATAATTTTGAAGTTGTGTTAAGCATTTGTCATTTCAAGTTTGCAGCAGCAGAAAATCCACTAAAAATGGCTTGTCGCTTACGATTTTGGTGTCTGTTATGGAGATTAAGGAAGATCAAATGGTCGTTATATAGTTTATCCCGCAATAAAATTTTAAATTTCAGTGGACTTTATTGTACCTATATTTATATAATACTACGATAAAGTATCAAATTAGACACAAATCGACAAAAATTTACCCGAAAAAATTATAGAAAAACTGCGCGTGATTGGCAAGGAAATTATTGTCAAAACTGGATAATAATTTCGGGTAATTTATTTTTTGTTAATTAAAAAATCCCAAAAGTAGAACACGCCCAGATCAGTATAGAAATTGAATCTGCGTAACGTTAATACAGTTTTTATAAAAATGAATGTGTTGAGTCGTTAGTAAAAATCATACGTAATTTTTTTTATGTAATCAAAATATCGCCATTACAACCATACCCTATAAAGAAATAAATATTATTTTCTCATTATAGCTCGATATGCATCGAAAAGATCAGTAGGTAACGTAGACTCAAGAAATACTACGCTTTAATTTGAAAAAGGCAGCTGATGTGTTGACTGTCGATCGAAGTCGAGACCGCAAGAGTGAGATAAATTCTTAAGACAGATCGTCAATATTACACAAATTTGTATACTCTTGCTTTTCCTACTTACGTTTTATAGTTAATAGTTAATAAGCGATTTTATTTTGAAAATATCTTCGCATTCATTTATATATTGATATATCGACTAAAATAACCTCCATGACATTGCATTACATCAAAAATTTCAATAGAGTGGTTGTGATACAAATAGTTTATTTGATTTATATCTATCTAAATACTTGAAATTCTCTAAATTTTGTAAATATGGAAAATGAAACTCAATGTACGGAAGATGCAAATGAGTTATCTGAAGTATATACCTATTATTTTCTATTTGTATCATACTGTAGAATATTTATTTATTTATCTTTTAATTCAAAAGGTACTTTCAGTACAATCTGAAGCAAGTATCCTGCAAAAGGCTTCAGAAGAAATAAATAAACTTGTTGAAAAGAAAGAAACTGATAACGCAACACAAAAATTTATTGAAAGCAACTTATCAGACCTCAAGCAACAACCAGAAAGTAATATTTTGAAAACTAGATTACAAAATCAAGTGAAAACTGGAGAAATCACACCATTTCAAGCAGTTAATAAAGAAATAGATACCATTAATAATACAGGGTATGATGTCCACATATTAATTTATTACAATACTTTTAATAATCTAATAACATCTTCATTAAGTTGTATTTTATTTTACTTTTCAGACCACCTAAAAAAGCTACTTATCTTTTGGATTTTGAAAAGTATTTATATCAACAGGCAGAACTTGCCAAGCAAAAAAGATTATTAAAAAAGAAAAAAGCTACAGCTAATAAAAGAGACAAGGAATCACCTCCAACAAAAAAAATCAAAACCTCAGATTTAGGAATCATTAAAGAAAAGAAAGACAAAAAAAGTCAAGTAAAATATGCAGGAATAGTAACTTTACAGAAAATAAATGTAGAAAATAATCAAGAAAGGTATATTGATGTAGATAAAATGGAATCTTCTAATAGCAGTCATGAGAAAATACAGAGTGAAAATATTGATGAAGATAACTCAGGAAGTGAATATATTCCTTCAGATGAGTATTACTCAGAGGAGGAACTGAAAAAAAAGCCTGAACACAAAAAAAAGGGTAATAGTGTACAACTTAACTCTCGTCCAAAAAGAGGTAAATTACACATCTTATGTACAAAATTTGTCATTAATAGAACAGAAATGATTTCATTTATTCACAGTTTTAGATGATGGTGATGAATATATTTACAAAGAAAGAGTAATAAACAGCAAATTTAAAAGAAATCCAAAATTACACAAAGTAGACAATTTTTTTAAAATTCCATTGCCTATCTGGAGGCAGCTGTATAAGTAAGTGGATGTAAATTCTCTATATACATAACAGTTTACAAAGAGAATCTTTCTATAGAAAAATATCTTAATATTTATAATTAAATTATTTTCTTTTTTTTAGATATCAAAGAGTATCTGTAAAATGGCTTTGGGAATTACATACAAGAAACTTAGGAGGTTTATTGGGAGATGAAATGGGACTAGGTAAAACCGTACAAGTGATTGCATTTCTAGCTGGCCTTGATTGTAGTGAATTATTGACTGATGGTGGAAGGTAATGTGACCAATTAATTTTAACATTAAAGTATTATGTAATTGAAATACAACATAGCTATCTCTATAAAGTAAGTATTTCATAGATTACTTTTTTTTGTATTGTAGGTTTAGGGGTTTGGGACCAACAATAATCATCTGCCCAGCTACATTACTGGAGCAATGGGTACAGCATTTTCATGATTGGTGGCCAACCCTTCGTGTGGTCATGCTACACCAATCCAGTACTTTTCAAGGTATTAATTTAGTATTAATCTCAACATCATTGAAAACTAAAAAATATTTTAGTCATAAGTAACAAATATCATCATCATAGGTAGTATTGATGAGTTGTTGCACAGTCTCAAAGGCGGTGGAATATTAATCCTTTCATACACAGGAATTTTGATTCACAAAGAACCTATTTTAAAATTCAAATGGCACTACGTTATATTAGATGAGGGTCACAAAATTCGCAATCCAGAAGCCAAAGTATATTCAATTAATTTTTAATGTATAAATTAATAATAAAAAAACATCAAACATGTTACAGGTAACAAAAATTGTGAAAGGTTTTCTCACACCGCATCGGTTGTTGTTAACTGGTAGTCCTATGCAGAATTCCCTGAAAGAATTATGGTCTCTTTTTGATTTCATTTTACCGGGTAAATTAGGTACTTTGCCTGCTTTTATGGAGCACTGTGCAGGCCCAATCACGAGAGGAGGTTATTCCAATGCGACTCGTTTGCAGGAAGCCACTGCATTGCAGGTTGCAACTATGTTGAAAAATGCTATAACACCATACATGCTGAGAAGAACAAAGTATGATGTACAGCATCACGTCAGTTTGCCTGATAAAAATGAACAAGTAAATTAATAATTATTTTATTTTGTAATGATTATCACCTTTCTAGTATTACATATTGAACATGGAGTAAATTCGTTTCTAATTTTCGTTAGCATATAAATAAAAACACTGCTTTATTCACAGATATTATTTTGTAGTCTTACTGAAGAACAAAGGCAGCTTTACAAACAATATTTAAGATCAGACGAAGTGTCTTTTGTTCTTCATGAGAAGCGTGAGGGTGGTAGATACAGAGCTCGACTTCTAGTTGCATTGACAGCCCTGCGTAAAATTTGTAACCACCCAGATCTATTTTTATATGCTGATACACAAACGGTAAACTTTGCACTAAAAATTAACTGAAGTTTATTAATTTGAAAAAAGTTTGCGCTTGTTAAATAAAATCTTTTTCAAAATAGATGTCCGATGAAGAAGAAGAAATAGAAATTAATGATGATCAGATTAATAAATTTGGTCATTGGAAAAAATCTGGAAAGATGACAGTAGTTCGCTCTCTTCTGAAAATCTGGAAAAAGCAGGGACACAGAGTTTTGTTATTTACGCAAAGTAGACAAGTAGGTATATCTGTAATTACAAAGATTCTTTCAAAGTATATTGATAATGTGGCGATCGAATTATGTATATGTTTAGATGATGCACATATTAGAAGGCTTAATTCAAAAAGAAAAATACACGTACTTAAGAATGGATGGAACAACTCCTATGGCTCAAAGGCAGTTGACCATTTCGAAATTCAATAAAGTAAGTTTTTTTTTCGAAAAAGTTTCAAAAATTCATTTGGAAAAAAATTATAGTCAAACAATGTATCTGCTTTTCAAGGATCCGTCATATTTTGTTTTTTTACTGACTACGAGAGTCGGAGGCTTAGGCGTAAATTTAACGGGAGCAAATAGAGTAATTATTTATGATCCAGATTGGAATCCAGCTACTGACGCGCAAGCCAGAGAACGGGCTTGGAGAATAGGTCAAGATAAAAATGTCACTGTATATAGATTAATTACTGCTGGAACAATTGAAGAAAAGGTACAGACTTTTTTAACAATAAAAACGTGTATTTTCTTTTTTTATCGCTGTTTTGTGGTTTATTAAAATTAATGATGCTGTTTGTAATATTGAGATTACGTTAAATATTTACTTTTGTAGATGTATCATCGTCAAGTATTCAAAATACTCCTTTCTAATAAAGTTCTTGAAGATCCACGACAGAGACGTTTATTTCGAACAACAGATTTAACCGAGCTTTTTAATTTAAATGAACCAATGAACGGTGAAAACAGTGAATCTGACCAACTGTTCCGTGATTCGAAACTCTCTCCCAGTAATATAAATTTTACTGTCAGTAAAATTGAAGCCATGAAAAAACTTGCTTCGGAACTAAGCAAAAAAATTGGGGAAAAAGTAGCTAAAAATAAATCTGTTGAAAAAGAAATCAGTCAAGAAAATAGCAACAAAGCCGATATAAGCAAAGATATGGTGGAGGTGAATGATCAAATTATGAAATCCGCCGATAAAATCACTAACTTACCTGAAAGTAATATTGATGTTCAAGATCAGTCGTACTTGCATGAAAATAAAATTATCATAAAAACTGAAAAGGATGAAATAAGTGAAAAAAAGAGTGACAGAGATGGAAATGCAGAAAGCATCAATCAGGAGCAAGATACAGAAGTAAATCAAATGGAAATTGAAGAGGGTGAAATTTTTGATGACTCGTCAAATTATGCTAATGATGCTGCCAAAATTAGTGGAAAGAATTTTAAAGATAATAAAACTTATAAATCACATCACAAACATAAAAAACATAAAAAAAGTAAACCAGATGACAATATCTCTGCATTGTTCGATGGAGAACGTGTTTCATGTTTAATTGGGCGTCGTCTTGGCAAATCAAAAGAACCAGATCCAGTAACCAATTCTGATGATCAATACGTTTTGTCAAAGTTATTTTCAAAAGCTGGTGAGTAGTCATTACAATATAAATTTTTCACTCTATTTCACATGAAAATTGGGAAAAAATGCAAATTAAATAAAAAATAAAAAAAAGTATTTATAAGTATGAATGACAATTATCTAAACATTTGAAAACAGATCGTATACAAGATATAAATTCGCTGTTTTTTTATATGAATTAATTTTTTGTCACTGTAAAATATTTGAAAAATGTATTAAAAAATTGTGATCTTATAACAAAATTTCTTATTATGCTGATATCATCGCAGGCTTTAATCATTAATACTATGATACATTTTCAACTTTTTACTTTAGCCGTGAGTTCAGCTTTTCAACATGAATCAGTATTAGCCAATGCAGTACTCAATCCAGAAGAACAAACTCTTTTGCAAAGAGCTGCAAAGGAAACTGCAGTGGAAAAAATGGGTTGTATAAGACAATCACGGAAATGGTGCTGGAAACCTTCTTGGGATGAACCGTCTGAAGAAGATTTCGAAAATGATAGTAATTAACAATATTTTATTTTTGTTGTATATATGTACAGTATTTATTGCTGTGTGAAGATGTGCGGAAACGTATTAAGTTCAATTACTTTTCTATAAACTGTTAAATAAATGTTTCTAATAAACGGTTATTTATATAAAATGTTTTGCATTTGGTGATCTGAAGTAAAGCTACTTTATTCATCTTGTAAATAAACAGCTTATAAGATAAACGAGCTATTAGGTTGAATTACACTCTAAAACGAAATTTAGACTTTAATCTTTCTTACACTTAAGTCCTTGACTCAACAAACATTCGTAAAACTATTTACTACCTTAGATATTAATTTTATTATTCACTTGTAACTTTCAACGGTATAAACCTTATATTTTATTATGCCAATTTTGTATTAAAATTAAAAATAAATTATATGTACAGTAAGGTCTATTACATTTCATATTTTCGAGTAGCCGCAATGTCGATGAAATTAAGGCACCGTCATACACTTCTATATATAATCAATCATTAAAAATTATAAATAAAGATAGGTTCTTGAAAAGCTTATCGACAATAAATGTTTCCACATAGAATACGATTAATTATTTTCTGCGCAGCCGTTTTCTCACTTAAATATGTAAAACTAAAAATCAAACAATGATTTTTAGCATTCATTGATATTTATATTTACAACAAAAACAAAACGTTAGCATGCGTCATCACCAAATGAATATCTAAAATTAATCGTTGGACTGTTGATTTTTTATGACAACGCACAACGGCTATGCTAATTACCCTAAAATAATTAGTCATGAACTTGATAACAGCGTTTATCGTTGGTAAGTTTTTAAAGTACCCAATATTTACAATTTAGGTAAACCAATAGAGAGAAACTGCGACCGATTTTCTTCATTCACCGTATACCTATAGAAATGTATGGGGACCTTAAAAGATAAAGCTGTAATTCACGATAAGAACGTATCAACCTTGAAAATTGAAAAATTATATTTAGAGTTTTTTTTTCCCTTTTAACATGGTTTAATTTTGATAAATTTCCATTACTCAAAAATGTTAATGTTTCAAAAATTCTGCCAATGAAGGTCCACTTCTTCCTAAAGGATCCTCTGGAAACATCACATAATCACCAACGAAGGTAGGTATCAACAATCTTTTTTCGATTGTATCTCTATACTCGACTTTTTCAGCGTATAGATCTCGAAATTGATCTTGAGATACTACTATACCGTTGCATGCTCTAGCGTACTCAAGAATGTACCTGAAGTACAAGTTTGATTATAATTGATTTTAGTTTTATTTAAATAGATTTTTTAAATCGTAATTTTTGAGCAAAGTAGTTTTCATTGTTTACAATTACCTATCATCATAAGATGTTATAAATTTGTTGCCAAGTTTTCTACTTGGTGTGAAAACCACTATTCCTTCTTCATACCATTTCTCAAGCAAAACATGGTTTCTCGACCTCCTATATTGGGGCACGAAAACCTTTACAGTATGCCCCTTTTTAGTGAAATAGTCGATTAGCATTTTTATGCCTTTTTCGCTAAAGGTTTTATTGTTGGTATATCTGACAAGTTATATGCAAATAATAAATATTTTCATAAAAGCATGAAAAGTGTTTATTTTAGATTAATAAGATTTTTGTCTTATTACTACTTACGCCATAGCAACATTACTACCATCAATCACTATTTCACGTAATGTTCCTTTTTTTGGCTTAGAATCATCACTTTTTTTTTGACATTTGGATTCTGTATTCTGAGCTGAAAAAATCAATTCGCCTTTACTCTTCTTTTTAACTGGTAATTTAGTCACTTTTGACACTGTTTTTGTAACAATTTTTGTTTTAGCCAAGCCCCTGGTAATTTCAGACACTTTTTTTGTATTTAACTTTTTTACTCCAAACTTAGTCACTTTTGGTGATTTTTTGGCCAATTTTTTATTACTGTTGTCATTTTTAAGATACCTTAGATTAGATGGTTCACCAGTAGTGTCTAATAAAATCTTATCAGATTTTAACAAATCATCATTTTCGTTAATTGGTTTTGATGATATCAATGTCGTTGGTATCTCTGGTAATGATGACCACACAACCATACAGTCTTCAGTAGGCTTGGTTACTGGTTTATGTATTGAAGCTATGTATAAAATATATGTATTTAACGAATTTAAGAATTAATTAACCACATTCAAATTGAAGACTTACTTTGGGGTTCATCGTCTAAGACAATGACAGAATCTAATAAATTATGTGCAAGATTTGCATGTTTACAAACAGTTTGAAGGCAAGTTTTTGAAGATGATTGAGAGAAACTATCATCAATTACAACAATATCCTGACTATTTACTTGAGTCTCAATACTGTTATCATTGGCAGCATCTATATCCAAATCATCTACACAGATGATACTTTCATCTAGTTTGTTTGATAATTTTGCTGTTACCGGCTGATCTACATCTCTGATTCTTGATAATGGGCTCTTATTTAGCTTTTTTTTCTTAACTTGGAATGAATCTGCTCCCATGAAAGTAGATAAATTCTCTTCTTTTCTAAAATATAAAAGTGTAAAAAATCACATTTACAGTAATGCAAAGAAAATTGTTATTATTTATACAATAATAAAACCTTTTTGTTTTTATAGGAATACTTGAAGAAGTAGCCACTGCTTGCTCGTTAGTATTTGCACCAATTTTACTCTCTATTTCATTATTCAGATTGATTTTTATTTCATTTTTATCATGTTCTGATACATTTCCAACTTCTTTTACTTTTGTGTCTTCAGATTGAACCTCTGCATTTGACCTTTCACTGGTTTTGTATGTAATTTGACAAACAACATTATTTGTGTTTTTTGAAATATAATTGATATTTCATAACTTTTCAAAAGTGTGCCTACCCATTATGACGTAGATGTTTCAAGGGACTTTCATACAGGAACGTTTTGATATTTTTGTTTCTACTTTTTTGAACTTGACTTTTAGCACGTTTACGTGATATGACTGGACTTTTCTTAATAACCGTTGATTTTCTATTTTTTACAGGTGTCCTTACATTTATTTTTCTGGTTTTTGCCATTGAGACTTGTAAAATACAAAATCTGTGATATTCTTATTTTCAATTATTGATCGAGTTGTATATTTGCTAGCGCAAACTAGCAATTCAAGTCACATGTTTCTTATTAATGAACTCAAAACAATTATCACAACAAAATATGTAAATTCGTAATTTTTATTTCCTGTATAAAGAATGAAGTCAGTTTAAGTTATGCATGTAAAAATATGCAAAGCATGATGTACCTATTCAAAGTATTGTGTAGGTGAATTTCGATCCACAATAAAGCTTTCAAAAACCAAATATAGTACAATAATTTTTAATTATAAATATATGCCCTAATTAAGTTTCTACTGTATCGAAAGAGTGGTAGCTATTGTTATTTAACACACGAATTAAAGACGCTATTATTCCACAGATCCGAGTTCGATCACTAATATATATTACCCGAATATCCGATCTAACCATCTAACCTAAAAATTTCACTCTCTTCTACTACGTCACAAAACATGAGCGAATGTTGCAGAAAACCCGCGAAACAAAGCAGTATATAGTATATCTCAAAATCTGGGAACACACTATACATACCCACGAATATACCTGAACCGTAATTGTATTTATTTGTCATTTTATTATAAAAATTGTTTTAAGTGGAATAAAATATTATTGATATAAAAGATCAATTCAGCTGATTGCTTCTAATAAACAGAAGGAAATAAAAGGTTCGTCTTGTATTTTCGATTTTTATCACATAATGTTAGATAACAATTATTTTATTAGCTGAATTCACAATACAAAAACTTAAATATTACCCTCTTTTACTTCTTTTTTCTAAATAAAAAAAGATTCATTAATATAAAACTTGTCATTCTTCGTTCATAACATTAACCATCATGAAGATTTTGTAATCATTCATCTATTTCAATGTTAATGTTCTTTTTCAAATAATAAATTGTTTAATTCGCTAATAAAAGTACGCTTATTATAAACATATTTATAAGAGTAATGCATTTTTTTCTAACAGAAAATGAACCCGAGTGAAGTAGAATTTTTAGGAGAAAAACATTTAGTTAGTATTGTTCCAAACTTTACATTCAATGTAATTCACTTAATTTCTGGCCCAATAGGGCCATTTCGAGCTGGTTTACCCATAAAAGTTCCTATTTGGGTAGCTTTGAATCTCAAACAACAACAGAAATGCAAAATTGTTCATCAAGAATGGATGAACACAGAAAAACTTCAATCAGTTTTGGAGGAAGAAAAAGTTAACAAGTTTGTTTATATATCTACTGTATATATTATTTAATTAACAACAATGCTTTCTAAACTGATCAATTTTTTAGACTTTTTACTAAAATGCCAAGTAGCCATTACATGGATGAATCTCATTTAGTACTTACCCATGCTCCTGATGATATTCCTGATGTTGATAATGTTAGAACAGCCATAAAGGTATGAAATTCGAATGTTGATACTTATCAAATCTGATTTATTTATCTTCAGATTTAAACTATATTTCAAAACTTTTTTTTTTAGGATATTTGGGACTTACGAATGTCGAAGTTGCGTAGCTCTATTATTAATTTTGTACAAACAGAACCAACTAGAACATATGCAAAATTAGATCACCTTACTGAATTAGAAATTTGTAGTGTGCGTTCTCTTTTGCCTGATGCTTTAGATATAATACTTTACATGGATAAAAGATGTGATAAATCACAAGGTGATACTGCATAGTCAATAAGAACTACATTTTCATATTATAGTTTAATTAATAAAATTAAAGTAATCTATTTTTACCGATTTCAAGAAGAAGAAGGTATTACAATTTGCCTAATGTTTTTTTTATGTATGCGATTATCTCCAAAATACTTTAATTGATTTCATTGGGAATAGTCTCATTTGAAATGGATTGTTTTTGATCCTATTTGATTATTAACTTGCTTGAAGTATTAATCTGCAAATAATTGCAATAAATTAAAATAAAATCATTCTTGTTTTACAAATAATGTTTTTTGTACATGGTAGAAATTGGTAAAATATACCAACAGAATTTATTATCTATATATCAAACTTGTGACTTTTATTTTGCATCCTATCAGCTATCATAATTTAGGTTAATAGCATAGGTCCTAATTAAAAAGTAATTTAAATAGAACCAATCAATTGTTAAATAGATAAGACAAAGGGTCACGACAAAAACTTAGACGTAAAAATTGTGCTAACTATGTGAATCGTTTTACGAGTACATGAATTTATGAGACGAGGGTGTTATATTTTTTTAAATAACTAGAAGTCTGCATGCGATGTAAACGTACGGTACATCCACGATATAAATTTTTATTTTATAATTTGTTATATCTCTTATATTCTTGTAAGTAAAATAATAAATTTGAAAGTATCATTAATTATACGAAAACAGTTTTTTGTAAATGTAAATTTTCATTTTTTGTTTATGCTCATGATTTCTAAAAAATATTGTAATTGAATTCTAAACCTAATTCGAGAAGTGCAATATTTAATTGTTCGTGACTAAAGGCATCGCTACGCTAAAGTCGATGACTACTTTTCGTTTGTCCATGAAATTTGTATATAGTTATAGTATATGCTTTGTAAAGTGGTAAGTACGATAGATTTAGAGAATTGAGATATTCGGGCACAATAATATCATCTAATTCACCATTATTGTAATAAATATTACACTATTAGTCGCAGTATATAAGCATTCATTAGTGTAACTAATAAACTGAAAATTTGTTTATTGATATTGTGTATATCTTCATTCCTAGCTGATAATTTGCACAACTATCTGCTTCATCAAAATTCTTGTCATAAATAAGTTTGTCAACAATATCATCAACAAAGGTTATTATATTATAGATGTTAATATACAATAAGAATATCGATATAATCTTAATATTTATCATTCAATATACCATTTCCGATCTTTAATAGAAAATTTGAAAATTCAATTTTATTTGGTAAAATTCATATAAATAATTAAATTAAGTATTATAAAATGTTTCGATTGACTTTATTTTATGGGTGGATTTCAAACTTCAGTTCTTGTTCCTCTGGTTTTAAAAGCTAAGAATTTAAAATCACCTAAAATCATAATTTTCTCACCAAATAGTAAATAATTTCCCAAAATATATTGCAAAAATTTATTTGCAATATCTGAAACGTTACCTCAAAAATTGGCTAAACTCATGGGGGATCGCAGTAAATGAAAATTACAAACGACATTCACACTACGAAAAGACACCTGCCCTTCCATTGCACTGAACAATAAATATATTCCACAAAATAATAAAATAAAATACTCAGGGATCCACCTCGACAAGAGATTAACATGGAAAGAACACCTATTTACAAACGTAAACAATTAGGACTAAAATGGAGGAAAATGTTCTGGCTCATTGGAGGAAAATCGGAACTATCAAAATAGAAAATAAATTATTGCTATACAAAGCAGTAATCAAACCTGTATGGACATATGGCATCCAATTATAGGGCGTTGGAAAGATTTCAATCAAAAGTATTACGAAATATAGTGCTAGCACCATGGTTCGTTCCCAATGAAATAATAAGAAACGACTTGCAGATTCCAACAGTAAAAGAAAAAATCAAAAAATTCTACACAAACTACAATACAAGGCTTCAAAACTATCCCAACAAACTTATCAGCAACCTTTTGAATACAGCTATCACCAATACGAGACTCAAAAAACACAAACTTATAAATCAATAATAAAGAGAAGTAAAACTAAATTTAATGAATGAATTATAATGTAAATCAAAGTCAGATTATTCAGTGAAATACTCGACCGCTATCCATGTGTCGGTTCGATGTATCAACATATTTACTTATTGTCCGAACATTAATGACAGATTGTACAGTTTCTCGAGAAATAATACAAAAAAAATCTGAAGCGTATCTAGGAGCTATTACAGCTTCATCTTAGTTGAATACTTTTCTTTTTTTCTAATTTTTCATCCTATTTAAGTTGTGCTTTTTTTGTTTGTTGTTGATATCCGATAAAAAAATAGCATGAATAACAAAAAATAGCAAATGAATAACAACAATAGATTCATTTCTATCTGAAAATTATAACTTAATAAATAATTAATTTTACAATTTGATTTGAAAATAGACCAATCACTAATTAAATAAAATAATCAAACAAAAACTCTATTTACATTCTTAGTTGCTCAGGCAACAAATCAGTTTTTTCCATTGTAGTATATACCATCGTTATCACCAACTATTTTACTTGAATAAAAATTGTATTTAAATAAAATACGAATGTATATAACATAAAAGTGAAATAAACTGTTAATTTTCTAATACGTATAGTGAGGATTGGTAAATGAGCAAACGTGTTCGCTATTGTGAGCTGAAAGTCACAGCCGAAATTCCAAATCAATGATGAATTTTATAAGTACAACTAATTATTTACAATATTCATAATTTAATATAATTTTTATATGAATCGTATAAAGGAAATAATGAATTAAATAAATTTATATCAATCTAATCTAATTTAAAAGCACACATGTTATTTCCAAAATTGTGCCGAATTACATAAAATCGTATAGGTCAACCATCAAATATTAAAATCCCGATCTTCGATAGACCAATCAAAACGTTTATAAGCTTCAATTTTCAAGATTCTCTCTTTTAAGAAAAAAAAATGAAAGGAAAGAAAAAAATAATTCTGCATAAGTTTTACAAAAGAACAAAATCAAGTGTTACAGCTGAAGATTGCCCGCTACATTATAAAGTATGAATTTGACTTATAATTAATATAAAATTTTTTACATAAGGTAAAGTTTCAAGTATAAATTTAATTAGCACAAAATTGAAATATGTTTTCGAGAAGAATAATGTCTCTATTATGAAGCGTCGTATAAATAAAAATTACAAAATCATAGTAATTGTTCCTAAATAAATTCTCGAGGTTGTAGTGCATGTTACTCACATATACGGCGACTCAATTAAAATAAACATTAACGTAATGATCGAAAAAGAAAAGCTGAACTTTCGTAATTAATAATATCACAAGAATAAAAGTCTCGATATGAATAGTTTTCCGCAAAGAAGCATACATAACATAAAATAATAATCATTCAAATGTCAAAAAGATCGTCGCTTGGTAGCTGGAAATAAAGGTTTCATTAAAATAATGCTACGACAATGTGGGCAGTTTAAGATGTAATTTATTATATTTCTCTTTGATTTCGCATTAATAATGACGATATATAAGATGCATTCACTAGCATTTCAATCACATTTTCTGCATCTAAAATTCGATAATACAAATACATATGTACACTTACAAGACTACTTAAACCTCTAATAGTTTTCGGTAGCTACGTCATTGCAACACTATTTACAGAATATATTACAGTATAAGACTCGGAGACGCCGTGATGTCGATCAAAGAAAACCCGTTGAAACGATATAAATGTTGAAAGAACAACACACGGGAGTATGAAAGCGCGCAATATTAGGTGGATGGTCAGAGAGCAGGCACATTCCGCTAGTAGAAAATGCCAGTATTACAAGGACAATAAACGCTTGAGATGAATATTGGAGTATTGAGTTGGTGTAGTGACAATAGTGAAAAACCTTAGCGCTACATTGGCACTCCGCGCAGAACGGAGTGCTTGGAAAAACCTTTTGCAATACTACATGTAACGATAAGTACTGGCAAGGCTGTCTGATAAACTACACGATAATCTTTGATATACTCGACATTCTTGAACAACTTTTCTAACGGGGCTGAAAAATTGAAAAGAATTGACTGACTGCAGGAAATCGCACGAGAGCATAGATTGGTGGGTCTAGGGGGGGGGGGGGGGGGGGAATCGCGAGCCGAGCCGTGCGACTGGAAGGGAAAGGACAGGTGGCAGCGAGCTCAGACCGCCACGATCTTGCTGGGGTCGATCTTGACCCTGATGAACATGGTGTCGTCCTTGAGGAAGTGGCGTTTCCTGATCATCTCGTGGGAGACGAAACGCGGGAAGCCAAAGCCGAGCGAGTCGGGCTCGCGGCTGGGCCGCTGGAAGTTTTTCCAGGTGGGGTCGGGGATGAAGCTCTCGACGATGTTGCAGGCCTTGTCGGCGACGGGCGCCTGATCGAGCAGCGTGAACGAGACGCTGTGCGAGAAGGGCCAGCGCAGCAGCGCGTCGTACTCGCCGGGCAGGATTTTGATGTAGATGGAGACGTGGCTGCCCTCGCCGGTGCCGTTGCCGTTGAGGAAGAGCGAGGCCTGTCGAGAGAAAGAGAGAGAGAGAGAGCGCGAGTGACGGGCCTGTGAGTCGGTCGAGGGCGACGCACCGCGACGCACCGCGACGCACCGCGACTCACCTGCAGCTTGTAGCCGTACTGGCTGGTGTAGAAGGGCGGGCTGACGAGCTCGACGCCCTCCTTGGCCCTGGCCTCGGCGAGCTTGGCCGCGAAGTCGCTCACCTTCCAGACGAGTGTGCCCGAGTAGTTGAGCGAGAGCTTGGCCAGGGCCTGCTTCAGGCTGGCGATCTGGTGCTGCTGCTTGGCCAGCAGGCCGCAGACCAGACCCAAGTGGCTCTTGGCCTCCTGCTCGACGTGCTGCTCGACGGAGCAGCGGTTGCCCTTGAAGCGGCAGCCGGCCTCCTTGAAGCTGCAGGCCAGCAGCTGGCTGCTGCAGTGCTCCTTGAGGTGGGCCTCCAGGTCCTCGCGCGGCAGCACCGCCGTCTCGCAGCGCCGCGGGCAGGCCACCGGGAAGCGGCCGCACTTGGCGTGGTGCGCCGACAGCGTGTCGAACACGAACTCCTTCTGGCAGTAGCGGCAGGCCACCAGTCGCTTGGCGCACTCGCCGGCCTTGTGCTGGCTGAGCTGCAGACGCTGCACCTTCATGCCGCACTTGTTCTCGCAGTAGAGCGGCTCGAAACCGCAGTTGCCCAGGTGCTTCTGCAAGCGCGCCGCGCGGTTAGCCAGCCACCACCGGCCCGAGCGACGCTCGGCGAGCACACTCACCTCGAAGTTGTAGCCGGCGAACTCCTGCGCGCAGAACTCGCAGCGCACGCGGCGCTGGGCGCAGCTGTACTTGAGGTGGTCCTCCATCAGCAGCCGCGGCACCAGCGCGCCGCACTTGTTGCTGCACGCCACGCCGTCGTGCTTGCAGCTGCCCAAGTGCGCCTTGAGCTTGCGGAGCTCGTCCGACCATTTGCAGCCGTCCTTGTGGTGGATGCAGTAGACGATCGAGCTCATTATAGCCTTCTCCGCCTCCAGGTCTTGGAAAGTCTGCAATCAGAGCACGCACGGCTTAGCCGAGGGGCTACTGGCAGGCGGCAGACGCAACAGAGAGATCGGCGGCAAAGGCTCTATCGCCGCCGCTTCGTAAATCCGAGGACGGCGAGGATCAAAACTACCGAGGCGCGCGTCAGTCGTCGGAAGTCGTCGGCCGGTCGGAGAGCAAAGAGAAAAGAAACGGCACGGGAGGTCTGCGTCGGCGCGTCCGCGCCTGCCTGCGCCGGCAACGCGCGAAAACATCAACCAGTTGGTCAAATAAAGCCGTTTGCACCTTGCCGCGCGCCTTTACGATTCGGCGCTTCGATACGCCAACAAATAAATACGTCGCCGAAGCGCGTTTGTTTGACTCTTTGTCGCGCGCCCCGCCGGACGAAACAATGCGTCGAGGCGGCGGCACGCGGATGCGCCAAGCTAGCTCCACTTTCCGGGAAAGCTCTCCCGGACCGGCTCGTTCTGGCGAACATGGCGCAGCGGGAGACGACTGCGGCTACGTGGGAGAGCAGAGACGTCGACGCTCGCGCGCCGCGGAATGCGGACGAGCGTCTTCTGGATATCTCTATCGGCGCGGGCCCGAGGGTCCACCTCTGCCATTCGCGGTCACGAGCCCACCGAAGACCCGTTGCAGTTCGGATATCGATAATCAACGAGCGAACAGCGGGCCAGTGCGTCACGGAAATTTGCGGCTGGCTGCCACAACCAAATCGAGTCTATCGAACACCAGCGTCTTTCTCTTTTGTCCAAGGTGCGCGCTCGCGCAGGCACGGACGCGCGAGCGAGATCGCAGACTGGTTGCAACCTGCACAAGGTCGATGAGACAGAGAGAGAGAGAGAGAGAGCTGGTTTTCTTTATTCCGCCTGGTCGAAACCTCCGCTGCGCAACAGACCACTTTACGGTCGGACCCGATTTACTTTCCTTTTGCAATGTCGCGATTACAGCGCGCGCGCGCGTAGAAAGTTTCCATTTTGTTTGTGCAGCTCTCGAAAATGCCGCGAAACAATGGATAAAATGAAAAAATCCAACGGCTGTAGTTGGAATCACTGCGCAAACTCGATGGCCAGTCGATCGAACGTACGAGGAAAACGGGCGTGAAGCCTGCGGATAGGATAGCCGCGCGCGTGGGCCGTTCACCTTGCGCGTGCACCTCGGACTCGCAGACGCTCATTATAATACGATCGTTGCGACAAACTAGCAGCTTTATTTCTCTCTTCCATATACAACAGACGCTCGGCTCAATTAGGCAAACGAGCCGAGAGAAGCGTTTGGCCAGCTCCAAACTGCGCGTTTGTTCTCTTGAGGCTCGATGAAAACGTCCACGAGGCAATT
This sequence comes from Phymastichus coffea, assembly GCF_024137745.1. Taxonomy (NCBI): domain Eukaryota; kingdom Metazoa; phylum Arthropoda; class Insecta; order Hymenoptera; family Eulophidae; genus Phymastichus; species Phymastichus coffea. The sequence goes on along the minus strand of NW_026706877.1, from coordinate 311,864 downwards.
GATGGCGCTGTTGCGTAATATTTACACGGCTGTCGCGTCTCGCCAGCTATACAGCTTACAACCGTCGGACAAAATCGAACCTTCCGCGTGTTCCCCCGATACGCTATTCGTCACTCTTACGTCATTGGATTGCTTTGACGAGACACCTTTGAACGGTCTGCCGAGTGGATCGCGCCGATCGGCGTACAATTAAGTGCGCAGAGCACGGGCTCCTCTTTCGGCCAGCCGGCGTACGTATAAATAACTCGAGTGCGGGTCCACGCGTGGACGCATTAGTGTGGGCAAACAGATAGGCGCGAGACTAACTTTATCGCGCTTTGCAGCAGCCGAGTCCAGGAGCCGCGAGGCGCAGCACACCCGCGCCACAGAATTCCGAGACCGTCGACCTGACGTCAGCGCCTATAAAATCTGCGTTTATCGAGAGCCTGTATTTTATCGACGAGCCGACAATATCGCAGCGAGCTCTCTGTTCCGGTCTGACGATGCAAGAGAACGGTGATCGTGCGGCTCGCCAACCAATATCCTATCCCGCGGCCGGCGAGTCGGGGAGGAGAGCGGGAGACAAAGGAGCAGAAGACGCGCGCATATCGAACTCGTCCTGTGCGTTCGGACGCCGGTATGCGGGGCCTGTAGCTCGCTCTCCGAGAGAGAAAGGCTGCGCGCACCGAAACATAGGTCCCAGCCCGCTTGCTGCCGCTTTCGAAAGCGCGAGCGTCCTTGCTAAGGACGTTGCCCGCGGCCCACTTTTCGACTCGCCGGATTCCACGGAGCGGGACGACAACTGGGCGCGTAATTTGGCAGGTAGCTAGTGCGCGCGCATCCGATCGCCGACCGACCGACCGAGCGACCGACAGGCCGCGCTCGCTCTCCGCGAAGAAGACAACGGCGCACAGACGTCGCGGCGACTTCCGGACGAGCCTGCCCACGCCCTATCCTGTCTGGCAAGAGCGGCTCCACGCCGAACAATGACTCCCCCCAATTGAGCCGAGCATCCACGCTGTAGACCGTGGTGGTGGAGTGCGTGCCGAGTACGAGAGCCGAGTGCGAACCGCGTGTTTGTCGGAGGTGCGCGCTCGCCGAAATTAAGCGCGGGCTAGACGGCCCGAGGGGAAAAAGGAAGCCGCGGGAACGGACCTCTCGCGTGACAAGTGCTGCCTGGCACTCCGTCGCGAGCAACGGAACGCGTTGCCTGCGTGCGCCAGCCAGCGAAGCGCTCGATAAGAGAGGCGCCGCCCGCGAGAGCCTACAATTTGAACGAATGCCCGGCAGCCCGAGTCCGAGTCTGCCTGGTTATCGCGAGCTTAGAATTTGAGAAATTACCCGCGAAGCCTCTTGCGACCCTCGGCCGTCCGCTTTCGCGTCCTGGGACTTGCGCTCGCTCGGTTGACCCGGCGGGAGCACTGCAGCACTCGCCGTACGCACACGCGGTGCGAGTTACGCCTTGCGCTGTCCCCGTGGCGACTGCTGATTCATCGGCCATCAGCCGACCACCATCGGTCGAGGAAAATCGCTGCTAATGCGGTCCGATCGCGCGCGCGCGCGCGCGCACGAATAAACCACGCGTGGACAACGACGGGGGGCCTCTCCTTATCGGCTTATCGCACGACGCGCCAGCCTACCCGGACACACGGCCCCGTCCAAACGCAGTCCGCAGGACTTGTGATTGCGCTCGATGGCCTGCTAATACCTCGGGCCAGCTTATCGCTCGCTTTGTCCGAGCGACTCGCCAGCGAGCGATCCCACGCGCCTAATCGACCTCTGCTCGATTTGGGAGGCCGCCTTCCCGATAGAAGTGAGCGCGCAGCCACTCGGAGAAGGAAACGAGTTCCGGAAAATTGGAACGTCCGTACTGGCCGGTAGGTAGCTCGGCAGCCAGCCCGGCGAAGGCGAGCAAATTACATAATCGAACAATTCGTTTCTCTGCTTTCCTATACAAGGCGCGTCGGCCTAGCCGAAGATGAAGCCGTTCGCAGTCGTGAACCCGAACAAAGAGCGCGATTGCTCGTTGCTCCAGCCGACGTATATGCATCGCTTTCGCCGCTTCGACTGGTCTCGACTGGCGTTCTTACAATGGCTAATTAAGCGTGGCCTACCTAGCTGCTTTTCATCCTGCTCGTCCGTACTCGTGTTTACGTTCGTAGCGCGGCTCCAATCCTCGCTCGTCGCAAGTTCCTCGGCGGGCTTCCGTCGTCAATTATGACGATTGGGCGTCGCGTGGCATTATCCCCCGGGCGTGTCTCAATTTCACGCGCCTCCTGCCGCATCGGTAGCCCTCTCCTACGCGCAAACCGAGTCCGCGGATACTCGCGCGAGGAGGAGAAACCGGTTGTCGGGCTGGCCGCCGTGGCATTGTTCCTCTCGCTGATCGCGCTGCACAGCGCCGAATGCCGATGCGCCTCGTCGAACGAAAGAACTTGCTCGCGAGACACTCGGCAGTTGCGCAACGTTGCGGCGCGCGAGCACTTGCACGGCGAGCGCCGATCGAGGCGCGGCTAGAAATCCTAGCGGCGAGGCATTTGACGGTCGCGTGTCGGCGCTCGAGCAGACTGGAGATCGGTCGCGCGCGCGCGCGCGCGCGCTTCGGGCCGTTCCCACGCTTCCGAGCCGGCTCGCCTCGGCCCTCCTCTCCTCGCGAACGCCTCGAGGCTGCTGCGCGTCTTTCTCTTTCTCCGCGCAGTGCTCGGGCCTGCGCTCGCGCAACGTTTGTCGCTGCGGAGTTCAATGCGCTCGCGGCCGATCGACGATGAAAATCCGTCGGGCTGTCCCTCGGCTGGGAACCCCGTCCGCGAGTGCGATCGACGCCACGCGAGCTCGCCTCTCCGGTCGGCTGCGCTCGAGGCGCTCGCACATTCGGGCACGTCTCGAGCCGCGAAAACACCGACGCCTAGGCTGTGCCAGCGTACGCCCGAGTTCGCTTTGTCGATTTTCCCGGAAAAGATGAAGCCGCAGCAGCCACGCGCAACCTGCCGACTGCACGATCGCTCCGTTGAGAAAGCCGAGTGGATTTCGCATCGGCGCTCATTGGCTCTGAGAAGGCTTTGAGAAGCTCTTTTGCCCGCGAGTGCTTCGCTTTCACTGCGTAACGTCGGTATCTCGGTGGCCGGCGCTTTCTCGGTTTGGAGTCTCGGAGGCGCGAAAGCCCGAGTGATCCCTATCTAATAATAAACCGCTGCGAATTTTTACAGACGGCTCGCTCCGAGCTGAGAGCGCGTTCAACAGCGCGATACCGTAACACGAAACATCTGTCAACGGAGATGTATGTAAACTGCGCTCTTTCTCTATTTCCGTGCACGCGGCACAAGCTTTGCCGATCTTACTCGCGTCGCTCTCCTTTTTTCGTCTTTGACTCTGCCTCCCCCCCCCCCCCCCCCCTCGGCGTACACGGATCGACTGCGAGGTAAATAGACGCGGAGCTTCGTCGCGCAATCCAAAATAGCCACGCAACTGCAACATCTGGACACCACACCGCAGTCATCGGCGCACTCAGCGTGGCAGCTCCAAAGACGAATCTTTTCTCTCTCTATCCAGCCAAGGCTTCTTCGAGTCGCCCGAGCCGGAGGTAGCTATTAAATAACTCGATTACGCGTGCCCGGTACGGATGTTTTGGGTCGACCAAACAGAAACTTCCGAATCGTCTCCCGCGCTGCACGTCGAGAGCTCAACCAGGTCATGCTCGACAAAGGAAACGCGCGTATCCTTCGTCAGCTTCGCCACGCGGATAAAAACGGGACAAAGGGAGCTGGGCTGCGCGGAGCGTCTCAATCGAGCCAAAGAGCCATCGTCACGCCTCTATATTGACACCCATGCGTCCAAAGCTCAGTGGCTACCAGAGAGAGGAACATTGTCGCGCTCGATGCATCTGATCGGCCTCTCTAACCGCGTTTCGTTTATCGTTCATCCCATTGTCGGAAAGACAGAGCAGGGCCGATTCGCGTGGCATCGCAACTTTTCCTTCTCGGGCGCTACTCGTCAAATTGGCTTGCGTGCCTGCCTCTCCAACCGATCGATGCACGACTGATCACCGATTATCTCTCTATGGTAGCTGGAGCTTTTCCATCGATTTCACAGCCGCGAGTGCACAGGCCGCAACGCCAGCTACGACTAAGGCTTTTCCCGAGAAGAGCACGACCTATCTTAAAAGCCTACGTGTACGCTATGCCCGTGTTGCACTCGTGGAATGCTTGAAACGCGGCTGCTGCCTGTCGGTGCCGGTGTCGAACTTGTTCCCGTCGCTTACCTCCTATTCTCCGAAGTAAACACGAGGCTCGAGAGGAAGGAGCACGGCAGAACAGCCGTTTTACATTTGGCCATTCGCGAGCCGATCGAGCGCAGCGATCGGCAATTAATAGGACACTGTACACGCGGCCTACGGAGAGAAACGGCTGGTTAATCACCTCGTGGTCGGCGATGATGAGCGCCTTGTCGAGTAGGTTCTCGCTGCTGACGGGACTGGGCGCCGAGGTGGGACTGACGCTCGGGCTCGCGTGGAAGGCCTTGGCCTCCTTGGCTTGGCGCTGCGGCGACATCCTCGCCGGGAAGCTCAGCGTCTTCGTCCACTGCGACAATCCTCGGACCATCTTGAGCCCGGGTCTGCGCTCGAATCACGCAACCGAACGGCAATTCACTGGCGTCGCGCGCGCGCCGACGCTCGCTCGGGCGTACACGCGATTCGTCGGACGCGAGAACGGCAGCCGAAGAGAGCGGGGCGCAGGAGAGAGACGTGCTGGCTGCTCGCCGGTGCTCTGTCGACTGAGGCGCCTGGCTGCGACTGCGGCTGCGGCTGCGGCTGCGGCCGAGCGCCCGAGCGCCCGAGCGGCCGGTAGGTAGGAAAGGCATGCATGCGCCAGCTGCGCTCGCTCGGGGGCCCCGCCGATTGGTCCGGCTCGCATCCCCGCATCCGACGCAGAGGACGGAAGCTGTCGCGCAGCCGCCGCATCCATCCTCGATCTTCCGTGCGCTGCGACCCGCTATGCGCCCGTTGCGTGTCCGAAGCGAACCCCTTCTCGCGCGCGCCTGCTGGCTCTTCGATCGCCCCTCTGCCGCTTTCCGCCGTTCAAATTTACGAGGAAACTCGGCTGCGATCGAGCAGCGATGCTTTCGCACCAGTCGGACAACTCGAATCTTTGCAGAGCAGCAGCGTTGGGCTGCGTTTATGCGTATGCAACGAGCCAGATGGCTCTTCATTGTTAACGCCGTTCCATTTCAAAAAACCTATATTTCCACTATCCACGCTTATCTCCTCCTCGAGATCGCTTTGTTTACGTACACTTTTCGAATCATCCCATCCCCATCTCCGAACAACGCGCAGCTTCAGTAGCTCTTAATACAATTATAACGTGGTGAGTCGAGTAACAGAGTGTAAACGGCAGGTGGGCAGCAACAGAGAGGGGCAATAAAACAATTTGTGAACGGAGAAGGCCGTTCGTTGGCCCAACCGGAGGATAGCTACTAGTGAAGAAAACGACAGGAGAAATAAAAAAGCAGGCCGTGATCGGATGATATGGGGAGAGATAGAGAGACAGGGAAGGAGGAGGGAGAAGAGGAGAAGACGTTGAAAGTGAAGCGCGCAGTCGGGTTGAAGGTGGCTGTATAGCGATCGTCCGTCCTCTTTTATGCCTCTCTGCTTGGTCGACGCCGTGTGCCAAGCCTGGCGGGCTCACGAGAACAGTCGTGCGCTCGGATGATGGAAGCACCTAATTACTCGCGATCGAACTGTGCCCGCGTATCCAATGCGCCCGCATTTGATTAACGATGAATTTTGAGCCTAATGGACGAATACCTCGCTTAGCTCGTGTTGCGCGTGCAACAATTAACGGATCATCGCGGCATTTTTGTGCAAATCCATAGGCGAATGACGTGGGTCGTGCACGCGCGCTCCGTAAGTTCCGTAATAACAAGCTCCAAGAGATAATTGACTGGCGATAAGGACGATGCAACGAGCGACGACTGCGTAGGTGGCACTTTCGCAGCCTCTACAGCTTTCCGTCGCCACCGTAAGAGCTAGGCATCGAGTTGCGTTGAATGAGTTTTCTGGTTAATGCAAATTCGATGGAACTCGCTCGAATGAAGCCACAGTTGGCAATCGATGAGCGCTCGCCAAAGGACGAATCGTCTGCAAAGAGGTTGTCCTCCGACAGCAACGGAGCTCCGCGAGTACAGCGGAGGAGCAGACGGAGAGAGGAGCGAGGAAAGAGGAGAAAGGAGAGGGAGCTGCTGGACGGAAACTGGCAGCGATAGCTCGCGCGGCGACTTGTGCCCCGCGCGGAATGCACTGCTTGCTTTCTCGGAACAGACCGCGAGATCTTTCGCTGTGCGGCTGGCCAACTACGCGCCAGATGATGAACGGCCCAATGACGGAGACAGGCAATCCAAGGGGCATGACCACCGGAATAGACCGGCAATCCGAGCGGCTGTCCCGATAAATTAAAGGCACTCGGCCAAGTCCCTCCCCGAGCAGGACGATTGCAGTATCTAACAGCCATTCTCGCTTTTTGCCTAATGTTTTTTACCACTGGCATTCGGACTCTGTGATCTAATGGTCGGGCAGCCGTTGGCCGACTAATTGAAAGCACGTAATCCGCCGAGAAGACACGAGGGCAAGCAACGCGATCTAGCTATATCAATAGACAAGTATACAGCCAGTAAATCGGCCGCAACGAACGTAGCAGAGATGCAGCTTTCATAGATACCTGGCTGTAACTGCACGCGGTTACGTGCTGCTGAAAATCGCGATACGCGCGCGAGAGGCTGTGGGAAGATATGCTCACGCCGATCAATGAATATTGCAGACGCACGTCGTTCTCCACGGCGGTACTCTATGCGGTGAGAGGGGCCATTCCAGTCTCTGACGAATATCATAAATTTATTGTCTCGCTAACGCATCACCAATGTAACGTCGCTTCTACCGGCCAAATTGAAAGACTTAATTACCATCCGTTTTAATAAAGTTATTTACGGTCCAACATTTTTCGCTGAACAAGTTTTTGATTGGGCTCTCCCGTAAGACCAAACTCCTCGCACACGCCGAGGTATAATATACATATAATACGCTGATATATTGATTATTATAAACATTAGATTATTATACTGCACGATACCCTATGGTGCAAATAAGTGCAACTGCTATGTGTATGAATTGGATGGGCGTTTACTGTGTATATACTCAAACTATAAATACACAAAGTCGAGGGTCGTGATAGGATCAACAGCTGTTACATTCGTTCGCGCGAGACACACGCACGTATTAATAGGACCTCGCCCCCTGATTTCAATATATACAAACGCTGATGATCGAAAACCACAACGAATAAGCTACAAAACCTAGATCGCTTCAAAATTATTATTTTTCTAACTGCGTGCAACTGCAATTTAATTGTTATTACGAAGCGCCAATTTTCTGTCGAGCCCATCGATATAAATACTTCCAAATCTCTAGGTTTTCCAGTCTAAAAAGTGTGATATGTCTCTTAGACTTGCAGATTGCGTGCGACGCGAGGCGTCGGCTGTACTTGGCCTAAGTCGTGCACATGAAAACTGGGTCTCGACTGCCAAGTACATTATCAATTTTATCGCTAGCTAGCTAACGAGTTCGTGAATCTTCTGCGTCGCTGCTTATATTTGTTTCGCGTGATGTGGAAAGAAGCTTGGATAATAGGATTGAATCCACTGATCCAAGAAATAACGTATTGCTCCATTGAGTGCGCGCATGGATTGTTGGGGTTGGTTTGACAGGGCACAGGAGGGGGGATAGAGTTAGAAAAGCATCACGTGCACCGGACAGAAAGAAAAAAAGGAAAGAGAAGAGTACTCGGACGAGCGACGTCGCGCTGGTCGCGAGGGGAAAAATGTCGGCGAGATGGTTTCTCGCTGCCTCGGCGCGAACAAAGACATGGAAAGCTAAGCGACGCAGGTATGCAGCTCGCTATAGAAAAGAGGAGCGGCGCTGCACGACTATCAAATGTTTCGCCGCGGCCGGAGAAAGAGAGAGAGAGAGAGCAAGAGAGGAAAGCGGCGTGGATCTCGCGTTGCCTGGCGCAGCTGCGGAAGATAAAGAGTGTCGCGAGGGAGCACGAAGATGCGCGTTGCACGCCGCGCTCGAGTATCACGTCGGCGGGATCAGCTGCCGTCCGGTCAGGCGGCCTTCCTCGACCTTCCTTCCTCCTCCCACCGTGCCCTTCACTTGGCCATCAACCTTTCCAAACACAACTTGGCATGGCGCACGTGTCCGCTAGATTTCACGTCAACTGGGCTTCCAGTTCGTTCACATCTCCGTGATCGAACGTCGAGTACGCGCGCAAAGCAGATAGAGCAACCGAAACCGACGTGCATCGGCAAATATCAGCCGTGACTCGGGGCGTAAATATGCGCGCGTTACGTGGCATATGTACATAGCTGGGCTCGCTTCGGCGTGGCGAAAAGATCGACGGTAAGGTTCTTTCGTTTAAGGAATTTTCGACGAGGGCAGGAGATACGCGCCATTATCTTGACGATAAGCGCTTTTGCGAACAAGGGAATCCGGGTCGCTTCGGTCTAATCTAAGTGTCATGAGTAATCCGAGCCGTTGCGAGCTGCTACGCGAGAGAGGAGACAACAGATGTGGTCGGACGTGCTGCAGTGCGTGTAGAGCGAAGAGAAACAGGACTGGTACTAAACTTGTATGGCTTAAGCGCCCTCGTAATAATGCACACTGCTCTTTGAGCGATGCCCCGCGAGAAACCTTTCTTCTTAATCTTACGCTCATCTTGTTTGCCCCTGTGTATCTGTATAATCTGCCGCTGACAAACTTCCATTCGGTCATCTATTCACAGCGTCAGTTCTCGTCATTATCTTCTATTATATGCATGCGCTCGTGCATTGTTTATTGAAACGACCGATAGGCTCAAACAACAGCTTTCTTATCGGCTTAAACTCACCAACGAAGAGATAATCGTTAACCGAAGAAACAAAATGCAAAAATATCGATCTTATTCGTTGATTTTCAATTGTTAACTAATTGATTAACGAGAAATTATTTTCAAGGATTTCACGGCGAATTGACCGTGAGCGACGACGATACAACGGCTCACGAGTGTCGCGAATAGAGACAAGCAGCACCCTTGAAATATCGAGCCTGCGTAACATTACAACGAAACGACAACTCAAAGAAGCTATAATATGCACTCTCTTGCGTTACAACAGACTGACAGGCTAAAGCGGTATGCAAGCTCTGGCGGGTGACGAACAAATAAATTGCTTACGACCCTTGAGGTCGAATTATGGCGCGCAAGCGACGATCTTCACAAGAGGGGGGCACCAGCTCTCTCGAGAAAATGCTCTGTTTTGCTTTGCTTAGCGTCGCACAACGGAATATTTGTCGGGCACTAAAGACATTCGAGTGTATATTACGTATTCTCGAGTGGCCCATTCGAAACAGATGCAATAGCTGTTTACATAGCTTCCAAACAGCAGATCTCTTATGCGTTTTATCGGACTCGAGTGGTCGACGCACGCGCGCGCTCTGTCTCCAGCTCCAAGCCCAGCAAAACCAACGGTGACAGCGAGTGAAATGCTGTCAATCTTCAATTTTTACATCAATTTATTGGTGCTTCGAAAGAGGCTTTTATACTCGACCCTCTATATTTTCTAATGTACCTTACCAAGATTCATAGCAAAAGTATAAAAAAAAATGAAATGAGTTTGTCGTATGTTTTTACAGAACGATAACGTATGGTTTTTGTAGCTGATTGACGTTTTTCGCTGTTCCCTGCTTTCCCTATACCCAAACAATTAGTTCTCCAATTCCCTCGCTGTCCATACGTACCCTTGGTGACGTATACCGACTGCGATTCCAAACTGTACCCGTATCAAATGGAAATATATCTTGAAACGTGTAAAGCATTAAAGCATTAATCTCATCTCGAAGAAAAGGGCCCGGTATGGAAAAAGAAAGTGTACAGGCTTCCACGCTGGGAATACATTTGTATTAGATCAACAAATCATAGAGCAAGCACTCGGCCGCACATCTGGATTGGCTCAATGAAACTCGATACTCGACCCTTTCGAATGCGCAGATTCAATCGCAAGTGAGCTTTAATTGTTTGAAAGCACTTTTTTTCGTTCGCTCGTAGGGACGAGACGTCTGCGACAAACACTGCGACTATTAAAGCTTTCGCTAAAGATACCTTAGCGATGAAAACATCTGACGCTTTTTGCTCGCCCTCGCAATTAACGAATCGTCGTGAAAATGAGCAATTAAAACAAATGGAATTAATTTGATGTATCGTGCGTGCGCAGAGCGACGAAGAATTTCGCGATGAAATGGGAAGATAGGCACGTCCTGACGGCAAGATGCATCTTTCCGATAAGAAAAAGTTGGCGATTCTCGAAGGTAGTTAGGAGGTGGTTTATGTAGCGAGAGAGAAAAAGAGAGAAACCAAGAAAAGATTTCAAATGGCTGGAAAGCAAAACGAACATTCACTTTGGTGCGCACGCTCGCACTACGGTCTTCTTCGAGCAGCACACGACGAGTCGGTTATTAATCGATGCTGACGTGCGCCTCGTACATATACAGGTATACAAAGACAGTGCTGGAAGAAATCGGCGCGAAAATGATAAGTGAGAGTCGAGTGAAATCGACGCTTACAACGTAGCTGCAACAGACTTTTAAGCAGATTTGCGAGGTATTACGGTCAGTCGATTCTGATCATTATTGCGCAGAGATGAGGCTTTGGAGTGTGCGCGCTCCGCCGCGTAATCCGATGGACACTGGATACGCCCAAGCGAAAGGGCCGAGGCTGCTTTCAAAGCCAAGAAGCGAAAAGAACTGGAGCAAGCCCCCGAATGAAATGGCATCCTGCGAGCGCGTGCCACGCACGAGAGAGCGCAGGTGCAGTTTTCTCTGCGCGGCGTTTGAGCCACGCCACGCGACGCGTCGCTGGAAATCGGTCCTCGCCAGAAATCGCATTGTCGGCGATATACGCGACACACCTTTGTTACGCATGTGTGGACGCGTGAAAAGAGGCGCCATTTCCAATTTCACGCCGGGACGCCGTATGCCTCAAGCGATTTCAATAAAGCAGATGCCGTTGTCATTCGTCGCTTCCTCCACTTTTTCTCGACTAATGCTCATTGATTACTGTGCTTGGTTTCACGTTGTCGGGCGTTGGATTCAATTTGGCAGCTAGCGCAGCCGGCAGCAGGATTATTATCGTGCAAAGACAACATGGTCTACTTGCCATTCGGAGCATTCGCACATTAGAGGCAAAGTGTGAATATTGGATCATCTAATTGGATAAGATAATAGATGAAGAAAGTACGATTCGATAAAAATGGCGCAGGTCAGCGCAACGGTAATGTAGGTACGCCAGTGCGAGAGCGGCACGCGAGAGCGAAATTGTGTTAAACACTGCTATACGACGAGTCTAGGCCGCGCCAATTAAACGGATTGATCGACGAGTTGCATCGATGGATCTGCCGAGTGGTTGGTCGTCGCAATGAGTGACGACAGACGCTCGTGGACATCCATCGATTGCAGCAGCTGGTAAACGCATTCGGACCGTAGAGTGACTTTCACCTCCGTTTAGCGCGAGCTCGTTTTCCCGCGAAAGGCCGGCTTAACGCAGACGAGGCAATGCTGGGCAAGCGACATCCGACGAGCAGATCTCGCGCGCGGGAAAACAAAGGAGAAGGCAGCAGCCACGGCAAAGCTCGGCCTCGACGCGGCAATGTCGCACACTTATATCGCACACGTTGACGAGGCAGCACCTGGTACTGTCCACTCGAGAGGGAGGAACGCGCCAGCTGTCAGGGCCCAGCTGCTCGGCACGCTCCTCCGTTTATTAACACCATATACATCGTACACGTATACACGAGCGCGTATCCAGCGCAGGCTCGCTCTCCTTCTGATATTGGGCCCCCTCTCCTCCCTCTCTTCCTCGCGGCAACGGCTGCTGCATTGTAACGTCGTCTCCTCTCTACACTTTTCAGAGTGGCCCAGCGCTCTAGATCGATCTAGCTGTGGCACGCGCGAACGATCCTCTTCCCGACTCAAACGAAATTTACCGATAGAAATAAGCAAATGCAGAAGTAAGCGAGACGAAGATTAGCTTCCGGCCACGCACTATTGTATTTCAAAGCGATTTCATTTAATCCATATAATATTTAATTCGTACACTGCAATGCGATTTGTGCAATCTTCTTGCAAAAAGACATAGAAACAAATTAAAGGAATACTCGACAGACCAAAGGTTTCTTTCATCTTCTGCGACAGCAATGCTTGCTAAAATTATTGTTCGCAACCATGACAAATGATACAGAGAACTGTTTCCGAATGGCCGACGGTCTTATTTTCGTGCTTGTCACATTGTTCGAAGTAACGGCAAATATTGAAATGTGGATCGACAGGTTTGTCGGTGGGCGCGACAAGCCAATGAAAAGCCAGGCTAGTCAACCAGAAGCGCGACTGCCTCGTCGGATGAGCTTGTAAGCGTTGCGCAAGCTCAGAAAAAGCTGTAGGAGTGCGTTAGGCAGCGCGCGCCAATACAAATGAGCCGGTCAGCCGGCGCGGGGATGACTCTCTCTCTCGCGCTGTTTTTGCGCTGCTACTATAGCGAGCGCACGTGTCGCGGAGCCGCCGCTGCGGCGCGCGCCGCCTTGGAATGCGATTCGCGCGCGCCGTTCTCACGGATCGAGAAAGGCCCGTTGTTGATATATGTACGTGCACTGGCGGCCAGCGAGCACATAGAATCGAGCGACATTGAGCGGCAGTCTTCCGATGGCTGCCTGCTGCTTGTGCATTACCATCGGGCATCGCTGGCCACGAGCGAGTCGAAGCGCGCCGCCCTTTCTTCGGCGGACGCGCATAAACACGACTGAGCCAGTTGAGAGTTGCGCCCGCGCGAACAAACGAAACAACCGCGACTGCAGGCAAGGTCAACAACCCCGCGAGACCAATAAAATTCAGTCGAGCAAAGAAAGAGACGTCCAATCCAGACAGCCTAATGCCCTGCGGGCTGGAAAAAGGATCCAACGGTACACGCGGCCACATAATACAAGGAGGAAAAAGTAAAATGAAAAGGGACGAACTGGGGCTCGAGGGCTCGAGAGACCGAGAAAAGGTTGATAAATAAGAAAGGAAGAGCGAGAGAGGGCGGCAGGCAAAGAGCGGATGCTACGCGCGGCCAGCGATGCGACGCGAGCTGGTCGAGGGGGGGGGGGGCGCCCGTGGCCGCGCTCTACCGGCCGGCCGAACGGGGCCGGACGCGTGCTCGTTTTCGGCTCGCTGCTGCCCCGCGTCTTGTCCGCGCACATCCCGCCTTGCATTTTATGCTCTTTTCCGAGCTACCGCTGCGCGCCGCACTTCCGGCAAAATCTGCGAGCCGACCTTCGCCAACGCATTGCTCGGTCTGCGCTCTGCGACCACGCGCTTGCTACTGTCGCTAGCCGTTGGTAAATGCTGGTACGACTCATTCGTGCATCTTATACTTGTAGCTCTGACGAGCGACGTGCTTTAGGAAATATTTGCATCGCGCATAACCGAACATTATTAGCGAGGGTTGCTGTATGTAGCAGTCTACAGGTGCGATTTGATTAACGGTGAGGACGAATCGGACGATGAGACGGGAAAACATACTCTACTAGCAGCGTCGATCTGCCTGCTGGCATTGTCGACGAGGTGGTGCCGCTCGCGCTAGCGGCGAGATTGTCATCCGACGTGCGAGGCCGGTGACGCGTCAGTAGGCTGTTCCTGGGCGCGAAGCTACCGGCGCAGGTACTGGCGAGCATGTCGCGCCTCGAAACGCAAGCCGCGACTTTGCCGGGCCCGTTCGGACGACAGCTCGACACTTACTGCCCGTCGCGCCAATGATCTTCGAACCAACGAAGCGGGCCTGTCCCGCAATCGGCCCGAACCGGCATATATATTCGTTGCCCGAGCAACCGTGGCATGCGGGCGACCGCGAGTCACGCGGGGCGTCGGAGTAGGCCGACAACGATCGGCGGAAAAGCAGCTTTCCCAAGCCCCAAGCCAGCAACGCGGCCGCGGACAGAACGACCGCGCGCGTTAAAATCCGGAGGAAAGCAGCACGAGCGCGCCTCTTTGCAGCTCGTTACGAAGTCGTTTCCGCTGCTCGTCCTTTCAATGCTAATTCAGCTCGGGACCCGCGCAAATGCGCGTGAACAGCCGTTTCATCAAAATGGAGATCGGTGGACGGCCGCGATATATACGAGAAGCTCGAGCCCGAGCTCGATACTTGAACGCTTCCTCCGCACCGAGACGGCGGCAGCGCCAGGCAGCTCTTATTATTGCGGTTCGCGCGCGCACCTGTAATTATCCGGAGAGTCTGCGCGCGCGCATGCGCGTCTGCCCGCGGCATTTCGCTCGCGCGCCACGCTCGGTGTCAGCGAGGCGTCGCGACCGCGTCCACCACCTCGTTGCAGTTCGCACTCGCGGCGCGAGCCTCGAGCCCATCGATCGCAGCCACGAATCGCGCGGTCGCGGGCCAGCAACCGCACCATGGGAGTGCACAGCCGCGGGCAAAGTCGGGCCAAAGCCTGAACTGATCGGGTCGCAGCAAAGCGAAAGGCCGCGGCGCTCAAGCTCGCCAATCTTTACCTCGGGCATGCGCGCGGCTCCAGCCCCCCTCGATAACGTACGGATAACCGCGTTCGAACCATCGTTACTCCCGATCCGCCCACGGCAAGCCAATTTCCTTCGGCACACCGAAGCCTCCGCGTCCGCGGGCCAGCACGTTCTTGTCGCAACACGCACATTAGCCTGAATATATGGAGACGCAACGAACTTGACACAGATATCTACGAGATGCATCGGCCAGCTATCTATTTGCGAATAGCTAACCACGAGTAAAATCGTCGAGTGCGGAGAATCACTCTCGACTCGCTATCGTCGTTTGCTCGTCGCGAGCAAGCGTAGCTCTAATGGCATTTGGAGACACGCGCGTGATCTGCCGCTCTCGTTCCGATTGCAATGGTTGCGACGGTCACCGACGAGCGTGTCGTCCGTCGACGCACACAACGGTTCTCGCTGAAATCGCTGCGTTGCCGAGACAGCGTTCGATGCTACGAGGCTCACTTGACGTATGCAGCCGATAGCAGCTCGCGCGCAACAACGGGAACAATGGCGATATGGAAAACTGAAAGCGCGCAGCGACGCGTAGAGCAGAGTTACGCAACGACTGAAACGAGACTCGAAAGCGTTTTCCCAGGGCAATCTGTCGCGTTACCGCATTCCTCCGCCCACGCGTGTCTCTTGCAGTTGCACGCCGCGTCGATCGCTCTCCGTGGCAGAAGCGCCTCTCGCTCTCTCTCTCTCTCTCTCTGCCTGCCCGATCGCGCATTTGACGGCCTGCTCAACGTCGGACAACTCCGTTGTGACCCAATCTCGCGGTCTGCAAACAACGCGGACGAACGAAGGCTGCGCTCTTCTCGAGAGGAGAGAGCGTCAGCCTCCGCGCGCGGGCTTATCTGCTCGCGAGCGGTTGACAGCTGTACGCGCGCGAGGCGCGCCCTCGTGCGGTGCTCAACGTTTTTACGAGCAGCTCCACGCGAGCAACGGCAGAGCCGCCTGTCCTCCGCGTCACGATGCGCGTGCAAGGGCAACAATAAGCTGGCGCGCGTAGTTTGGCCGACGGTTCGGAGTGGTAATTGGCTTGCTCGCGCGCAACGCTAACGCTCTCGTGAGGCGGCGATGGACCAGTGCGCGGCACGGCGCGCCGACTGCGGAAAGGCGAGCGAGCCAGCTCGCCGCTGCAGCCGATAACGGGACCGAGGTGCAGCAGCGTGCAACAGCTGCGCCCCGCACGCGACTATCTTGATGTCCGTCGTAACAGCGGCCGACGCCGCCTGCTCCGGATAAGCGGCACTTTGCACTCGTCGCGATTAGCTCGGGCCGAGGTTGGCGTGTATACGCGCAGCTCCCCTGCTGCTGAGAGAGCGCTTGCCCGTTCGCCGCTCGTCGCTCGCCGGGTCATCCCGGCCGGACAAGCGCCACGCCAGAGTGGCTGTGGAATCCGGAGGAGCGGACGCGCGGAGCTGCCGTGCGAACGAGCCGTGGCCGCCAGCGCGCGCTCGCGCCAGTTGTGTTTCGCTGCGCTCTCCGGGCCGCGGACTGCGTAATGAATTCCGCGGGCCACGCGCGCAACGCGCAGCAGTCTGCTCAGCGGCGCCTTTCCATGCACGCGCTCGTCGACGCCGAGCCCTGCCTTTCGAAGGAGGATGTCGCCGAGGCAACCGTACGGCTGAAGCGCCAACGGCCGAACGGCGCGCAGTAACGACGGCTAAGAAGCGCGCCGAGACTCGAGCAGGCAGGCAGATCGAAGCACCGGAAGTCGGCATTAGCATAGCACTACGCTTTCGAAAAATCCTCTTTCCGAGCACGCTGTGAACTCGTGCCTTGTAACGCGAGCCCTGGCCGAGCGCGCTCGCGACATCCATCGCAGGCAATTAGATGCGGCGCGGGCAGCTCGATGCCCATCTAATCGGCCGCTCGCCATCGACGACACCGCGCACGCGTCTGTACTTCATTTGATTTTCAAATTTGGTCTACGGAGTGGCGCATTGTATAACCGCCACGCCACACACAGCACGCTGCCCGATGTATCTCCCTCGCGTAGACGCGTCGCCAATCGTGCCTCGATCGTTGCGAGCGTCTCTCGACGTTCTCGACTGATTTCATCCAGTCCGTCCAGTCCAGTCCGCGGACTGTTTTGCATCGGTTCCTTCGTACGGCTGCGCTCGAGTAGCCTGCGGTTGGCCGCTTCGCTCGGCGCTTCGCGAGGACCGGAGCCATGCCGCGCTCGGCTTTCGTTGGCGAGCAATCGAGTGCGCGAAGGCAGGCGCAGCATTGAAGCCTGTTGACGGTTAACGGCACGCGCCGCGCGCTGCACCGCCAGCCGGAGATAGAGACGTGACCCGCTCGCAAAGCTCCCTCGCTCGCCTGCGGTCGTGGGCTTGCAATTGCGCTCATCCCGCGCGGCCCGTGCGCACCATTACGCCGGCGGATCGCGCACGCGACGCACCCGCGAACTCCGCACGTCCATCGTGTCTTGGCATCTCTCTCGCCAGCAGCCTCACCGATCATCCGCAATCGCGCGGATCTGCGCTTTTCGCAATAGTGCCGCAAGTTTGTTCGCAAGGAGGAGAACAATCGGTACGAGGCGTCACAGTCGAGCGATAAATCCTTACGGCTTGATTAGTCAATCGGTAGCGATCGCGCAATTTCAAAAAGACAAAATGCTGTCGCGGTTGATCTCTCCGACCCCTTCCTGCAATTATTCGCGAGAAGCAAGCATTGTACGTGCAGCGCAAAGACAAGGTCCCCGATCCGAGGCGGGTCTGTTGCGAAAGCGCCATAGCCCGTACAACGCGTCTTTCGGCGGTTCTGTGCACATCCGTTCCATTCCGAGGAGGAGGAGGAGGTGGAGCAGAGAGAGAGAGAGAGAGAGAGAGAGAGAGAGAGAAAGTCGCAGACAAGCAAAGTTAAAGGCTACTCACTGGCAGCATGGTCCAGGCAATGTCATGACAAGCTCTGCAGAGCAGGGCCGAGTTAACGCGCGGCTCGCTGGCGCAACTGGCGCAACTGGCGCAACTGGGGCCACACCGCTGGCATCGAGTCTTCGCCAGAGCAACGATCCGAATGCAAAGAGCTGCCAGAGAACTGGGAAAATCCGCGGAGGCTGGGAACGTAAGAGCCGAGGTTTCGTTATAGTGCACACTACCAGTTGCGCGCAAAAAAGTGCGCGCGACGCGAGGGGCTGCGGCGGCAGCAGCTCTGAGCGAGTGCGCAAGGCGGACTGCGCCAGTGGTAGGCACGTGCGTGTACGAGCTGCTGGCGCTGCATAACTACACTGCACGTACGCGGCCTGAGTGGCGAGCAAAGGAACAGGACGACTCTTCCCCTCTCGCCGTCTCAGTCGTGCGCACACGTACAAGTTGCACGGGCAGGTGAGCTGCTATCTGCCTAGAGTCGGCTCCCCGCCGGAAGTGACGCCCCACCGACCGCGCCAAACGAGCCCCGCGACTTGCTACCGCCGCCTCGAAACAGGCTGCCATGCCGACGACTGGCGACGGCGTCACTCGGTGAACGAGACGTCAGGCCCGTGCGCGTCGCGGAGAAGGGCCAACGAGGATCGTCGCGCCAGTCGGAGCCGGACTACAAAGTCAGCGGTGAGCAGGCGGAAGCCTGCCTCTGTCGACGATTCCTCGTCCGGCCGCCGTTCAGCCTCGAGTCGGGCGCTCACAGGCGGCGCCGGTTTGGCTTCGCGCGCACCACGCACTTATTGCCGACGAACGCTTTCTCAATCTGTTGGTACCTGTTGGTTCGATCACGGGCTCGGGGCTATCAACGTGAGCGTAAAATCTACCAACGACAGATCGAATTGGATTCCCGCCTCCCTGCTCGCTACGACGCATCATTTTCTCTCACCATCGGCAGCACTTTGGACAGCTGCTCTCGACGTCGCGTTGCTTTCTTTGCTGCCAACGAAATGCATTGCAGCTAGCTTTCCGATTCTGACGCGAGCAGGTCAGCCGCGCACGTATTTAGTCTACGTAGCATTAGATTTCTGTGGGCTATTCAGCCTTCTCCTCTTTTCTTTGGCCTGCCTTGCGATGGAACTGATAAAATCGACACACGACTGCCGCTGCTCAACGATCACGTGGTATTTTCCTTGTTTCACAATCAATGGGCACGTACGAACTATTATGCATGCGAGCGTCGAATGATCTTCCAACCTAAGTTCGATTGGTGTGAAAGCCGGCTAGAAAATCTGTCCTGTTAGGCTCTCGCGACGCGAACACTAGCTTCGCTCAGCGGTCGACGGCGACGACCTTACAAAATAACATTCCAATGTTGGACGGAACAAGAAAAAGCTTGCCCCTCCCCCTCCGACCCTTTGAATCTCGGAGATCTCGTGTCAATGAACAGGCTACGCGTACGCAAAGGTGGTCCTCGATCGTCCTACGTAGCGTCGGAGATTCGCTCGCGATCTTGCTCGATGAGCGAGTACCACCTCCGATCGTCAACGTAGAATTGCCCTTGGAAAACTCGAGCGTCCAGGCTCTACGTCACCTCGATGCTTGCCGCGAAGATGCTCGTCGAAAAGTGCGCGCGAGCAGCAGAGTCTGCGGGCGCCGATCAATCGACGGCCATTGCCTCCCACTTTTCTGCCGTTGCGCAGCCTCCTCTCCGGATGCTCCTAATGATAAGGGAACGACCAGACCAGGCGCGTGCCACGGTAAAACGTGTTCTATTCCGCTCGTACTACCACCACCACAACTACTACTACTACTACTACTGTCGAGTGCTTTCTCGAACCAACTACGGCGTGTCGAACCAAAAACAGCAGCCGATTCTCTCGCAGACACAGACCTTTCGCTTTCATCCGATGCACACTTGGCGTGCTCGTGCTATCTCGCTTTTGCTGTACCGTCGCTACGCGCGCAAACAGTTGCTAAACAATAAAGCCGTCGACTTTTATGTTTCTAACCTTGCTTTGACATTTCGTCAATTTTCAATGGATTTGTCACCTTGTAGGTGGCGTCAGCACAACTCGTTACAAAAGTGCTCACGGAATGTAGTCACTTGTCGCATGAAAAAAAGAGCTTTTGGCGGACACGAATGATGCAAGCCGTGGTACCCGTCACGAGGAATCGCAACGTTATGGAACTCAATTCGGAACGGAAAGAGGAGTTTACCGTGGAACAAGTGGAAGCCGTGATAGCAACACTGAGCGCCAAGGTTGCGCGACTGCAAAAGGACATCGATGCCTTGAAGCGAATGGAGACGGCGACGCGCTGTTCTCATAGCCTGCCGGCTAACCACACGTGAGATCAACGAATTATCAACTCTTATCCATTAGCTGTCCTCTTCTTTTCTAATCACATTCTATTCACTTTTAATTCAATGCAAATGCCTGTACATTCTCGTTGTATCTCATTTTATTATTTTTCGCGGCAAAACTTTTTCATCTTTGTAGTTATCTATTTTAAAACGTGAACAAGTCTTAAGATTACGTTTCTCCGTGCATGCTAGCCTAAATATTTCACTTTCTCTACCTCAAAAAAGAAACGCCTTGGATCATTCGTTTAATTGTCATTGGCCAGTGACGTTGGACATTTTTAAATTGGATAGACTAAGAATTGGTTGATGTAATGTAACAATTAAGCGGCAGAATTTAACATAATTCATGGACATTTTGATTTCATTAAATGCAATTTATTTAGCTGTCAATATAATTTTTATAAGTACATTTTTGGTAATAATTCACTTTCAAAGGCTAGAGGAATGCAATAAATATTTGTTTCCAGCTGTTATGAGCTATGAACGTAGAATGACCATAAACTCTCTCTCTCTCTCTCTCACTTCTCTCTCTCGCCCCCCCCCCCCCACTCTCGCTCTCGCTGTCTCACTTTATGGCTTTAAAGTTGCAAGTCAAATTTCGTGCGAGCAAATTATAAGAATAATTTAATCAAAGATATTTTTTATAAAAATAGAAAAATTATGATAATAATAATGATAGTACACATGTCTAATAAATTTTGTTGAATTGGAACTTGTTGAAATAAGTGATAAATTTTAACAAATTAGGGGTAATTTATGAAATTGATCGTTATTCAACATTATTATTTTATATAGATGACGCTGATATGCACTACTACTAATGTACCATTAAAAAGTTAAGCTACATACGAGGGTGGTCCGATAAGTACTTAGCCTACAAAAGAAAAACAAAAATTTTGGAAAAGTGGCGTTTTATTTTTCAACATAGTCTCCTTTTAGTTCGATACACTTGGCCCAGCGATGCTCCAACTTCTTTAACCCGTCTGAAAAATACGTTTCCTTGAGGTCTGAAAAGTAGGCTTCCGTGGCAACGATTACCTCCTCATTCGACTCAAATTTCTGCCGGGCGAGTGACTTTTTCAAGTTTGGAAACAAAAAGAAGTCGCACGGGGCTAAATCTGGAGAATACGGTGGATGGGGCAGCAGTTCGTAGCCTAATTCGACCAATTTGGCCATGGCGACGGCGGAGGTGTGAGCCGGTGCGTTGTCATGGTGGAAGAGCACTTTTTTCTTCGCCAAATGGGATCATTTTTTCTGTAATTCGACGTCGAATCGGCCCAATAATTCGGCATAGTACAGTCCTGTGACCGTTTTGCCCCTCTCCAGGTAGTCGATGTAGATCACACCTTGTGTATCCCAGAAAACGGTGGCCATCACCTTTCCGGCCGATGGGGCAGTCTTCGCCTTCTTCGGAGCACTTTCGCCGGGTAAAGTCCACTGTTTCGACTGTTCCTTGGTTTCTGGTGTATACCAGACTGTCACGAAACGACGCAGAAACTCCTTCGGATTGCGCTTAAACAGCGTCAGACATTGCTCTGAAGTTGTTTCACGGTTGCGCTTGTTGTCCGAAGTGAGCAAACGCGGCACCCATCGCGCCGACAGCTTTCTCATGCCCAAAATTTCATGCAGGACATGACCCACGAGGTCTTTTCAGATGCCTACGATCTTAGCCATCTCGCGCACCTTCAATCGTTGATCTGCCAATACGAGATCGTGAATTTTTTTCACGTTATCCTCCGTGGTAGCCGTTTTCGGAGCACCTGGACGTGGCTCTTCAAAAATCGACGTGCGACCACGTTGAAACTCGTTAAACCAATTTTTGACCGTCGCCATCGAAGGAGAAGAGTCACCGTACACAGCATCCAAGCGCTTTTTGATTTCGCTGCGCGATTTCCCTTCCAAAAACAAGAATCGAATCACCGACCGATACTGCTCTTTTTCCATTTTTCAAAAATCAACGGACACACTTGCTTTCACACGCTCTCAAAAATAAACTACAACTCCGATCCGGCTGAAATCTTGACAGTAACCATCGAGAAGATTGTACTACGCGATAGAATATTTCTTTTGCAAGAGTGGTGCCGTCGGGCGGTGAGGTTAAGTACTTATCGGACCACCCTCGTATGTGAATGTTACAGTTTTTGATATTTCTTTTAAAAATTACGTGAATATAGAAGAATTTAAAAAGTATTTGAAAGTTTAGGATATTCAGGTTACTAATCAAATACAAAGGGAAGAGTATCCATTTAATTGTAATGTACTCCGAACCGAACAATCGTTACCTATTTACTCGTATCACCGCGAGAACCTTGGCCTTAGCTGTGGCATTGGGGATACGGTTGGTGTGTGTGCGTCAACGTATGTGCGTGTGTGCGTAACGGCAGAAAAATCGAGGAAGTATTACAAAGGGGAAAGCATGTATGTGTATCATATAGAGGCTGCCAATAACTTCTGTTAAAACGATAACTGCCCTCGTCGCTAAAGATCTCTTACGGCAGTTACGACTTTTCTTCAAGTCCAGCTCCAAACCAAACAGATGTTAACAAAAAAGCATACTTACTGTACTCCTTTTTTGGACTCATAAATACCTGACACTATCGCGCCCTGCCAATTCTCCACAGTCATAGCTAAACACCAATCGCAATATATTGCTGCGGCTATCGCAGAAGTTTCTTATAAGATTTACGATTACAAAATGAAATTTGATGTGGCCTTCGAAATTGATGTGGTCTAATTGCTATGACGAGCTGCCATGTGAAAAATTATTTCTGTTTTTGTCAATATGGGCGAAAGAATCTTTGTATTCAAAGTAATTCTACAGCGTAAAAAGCTGCGAACAATACAAATGACAGCTCGATGGAATTCAGGTACGCAAGGCTCGCGCACGACAAAAGCAGAGCTGATGGGAAACAAGTGGCAAAGGGCAGGCGCGAATCGACGAGTTCTTCGCACGAGCCACTAGCTGATTGCTCCGAGTCTTTGTCCTGTCTGGCAACGACGAGAAACGCGTCGACTTCCACGAGCAAGAGGACCACGCCGCAGCAGCAACAGCGGAAGCATGCGTTATTTAATGGCCAGCGTAAAAATAGACCGCAGCCGCAGGAAGTCAACCGCCAAGCCGACGACCGGCAACACACTCTTTACCCTAACGCTTCGGACTTTGCTGCACCTCCCGAGTAAATTTATACGAATGTATGCATACTGCGCTTACTGTGGCTGCTTGCATTTTTCTTTCACTTTCAAGGGGCACCTCGGCTAAATTCTTGGCCTTTTCATATTCATTATACAACATTGTTCAGCATAGATTTGATTGCATCGCCGTTCAAATTCAACCATCATGACGATTGCCTTTTAGACTTCGTAAAGTTCTGCGCAAACGTATTTCGAGAGGTATCCAGTATGACGCGAAAGATTGCCAAGTGGTCAAATATCAGCTGCGAATGAAATGCTACGCAGTAAAAAAGTCGGAAATTGGAGGGCACCCGGTGAAACATCGTCGGACACACAGGTGGCCATCAAATCAATTCCATGATTCCATATTTTTTGGCTCTCCGAGGGATCTCCGAGATCCTTGTCTAAACTTGCACTGACAAACGAGGCAGCGGTTCTGGATTGGAAGCTGCGCGGAACGAGACTGAGCTTGGCCGGATATCGATCGGTAGTAAGCAGCAACAACAGCAAGCTGGTGGCACGATACTACGGACTCGAAATCGAGCTTCTCCCGGAGTCGAGTTGCCTGTCACGACGCCGCAGCGACGATCGAAGCGCAACGAGCTTACGGACAAAGTGTCAACCAACGAAATAGATCTCGACCATGCTACAGGAGCCTCCACGTTCACCAGACCTGCAGGCAAGCACCCTTATTTTTATTACCCATCTCTGCCCACATGATCCTCTTCATCTTCTTCTATCTCTAATGCCCTTCAATTTATATCTCCGTCTATTCCTTCGCTCCCAAGATACAATCGACACACGTATCCTGTTCGATCATATTGCGATCGTTTATTTATTCCTAGGCAAATACCAAACCAACGACGCTCACGAAGCCACAACAAAGAACACCCCTGTAACAAAAGGGGCTATTAAGGAAAAGCTCGCTGATACTCACACTTCGAAAGTTCGCTATGCCGAAAATACAAAGAAACCCGAGGAGCCGAATCACGCCAATGAAACGAACAAGTCGTTGAAATTCAGCAAAAAAGACAGAGTTTCAACAGGTGATACAATTGAAGAAAGTAAAAAGCTTTCCAAAGTAATTAGCTTACCTAAGGCCGTGTTCAAGAGCAAGATTACCGCCGACAAAAATCAATCAAGTACGCTGCCCAAGCGAGCACCTCAAATGAAAAAACCAAATTTTAGTAAAAGAATTTTCTCGAGAAAGAAGCAATCCACTACGTTCAAGAACGATGAAAATCAATCTGAATCTCAAAACATTAGCAATAATACGACTTCTAATGATTCTATTCAGCCGCAATATATATCAATTAAAAATAGATTGGGTGAATGTACCAAAGAGCTAAATCAAATTATTGGAAAAGTGTCTGACCTATTTAGCAAGAAAGTTAGCAAGAGTACATAATGAATAGGTAGCGAAATAATGGCATATGAGATACGTGTTATGACCAAATTATGATTACAAACACTAGAGAAATTGTCTTTGTTTTTTTTTTATTAATTAATTAATTAATTAATTTTTTTAATCAAAATTAACAACTCCTATGAAACAGTTCTAGTTTTTGGTTACCTTCTAATATGGAGTTTACTCGTGTGGAAAGAATTTGAATTCCTCTTTTATTAATAACAAGCTATTAGGAGGCTATTTTTTTCGTCAAATCGATTTTTATAAATATTTCAAGACATTCAGTTATCAAAACACAGTTAGCTTAATACAGGATCTCATTCTTTTCACACATTTCATACGAAACGACACGATTCATACGTTAATTTAACGAAAATACTTATAAGGCAACTTAAGCAATTCCTGACTGTTAATTATTAATTATTTTTAATTCTTTTAGTTATCATTACTTAGTCGACAAATCAATCAACGATGAATTTTTGTACGACAAAGTAAATATAACTTGAATAAATTGTGTTCATACTTATCATATCCATTATTATTAATTATGTTGATTGAAGATAAATAATTGTAAGACTTCCGTTAGTCCAATTAACTTTTGATAGCTTATGAATTGAGATAATTACAAGAGAATATTTCACAAAGAAAACATCTCATCCAATTTCTTTTATTATTAAAGTGTATTTAAGTTGAAAATAAGTGAATCTCGTTTGAAATAAACAGATTTAACTAACATGATAAACCATTTAAAACCAACATAAATGGACCGTATGTCTACTGTGAGCAAAAAATAATGTATTATATACTTGAATGTATGAGTAAAATTTATGTTTGATAACTAATAATTGATTATAGGTAATAGAATTTTTATAAATAAAAATAATTCATTCTAATTTTTCAACGTTTCACGTGGATAGCGCCACTTGCTAGACGATCGCTTTTGCGGGAAATTTAAATGGAACAATAATCAGCTGTTTGAAATAAGCAATGCACAGTGGTTAGCTTTGTTGTTTCCAAACATGTGTCGGGTCGTGTGAATTTGGCCTTGAAGAATCAAAATATACGTCAAAATAATCGTCAAAAATGTTTAATTCAGACATTGAGTTTAAAGAAACTGATGGATTCACGAGAAGTAAAATTGTATTTCGTAAATCGACAGGTGACATTATTTCTTTTATTATTTCTAAAAATATATAAAGTTTTTTACATAACCTGTTCATATCCTTACGATTATAGATCAACCACTCATAACGAAGTTTAAGCCAGTAAGGGGCACTCGATTCGCGGAATCATCGACTTATGCATTTTTCAAAGAAGTTTTTTTACCTCAAGGCTTTCCTGAAAGTGTTCATAAAGATTATGTGCCATATCAAATTTGGGATACACTGCAGGTATGCAATTTATTTTCTTCCATTTTTTCATAAATATAGCAAAGCACTGTGATTTGACAATGTACAAACTATGTCAAGGCTTTTGCCAGCACTATCAATGGTACTCTAACTACTCATTCAATTATGAGAGGGGTTGGAGTTGGAGAATCAACAGCAACTCCACTAGCAGCAGCAATTACATGGATTTTAAAAGATGGCACTGGAATGATTGGAAGGATATTATTTGCTTGGTGGCAAGGGTAAATATCTTATTATTATTTTAATTACTATTCTAATACCAGATATACATATGCAATATAATATTACAGAAATAATCTTGGCAGTCAATGCAAGAAATGGAGACTTTTTGCTGACATTTTAAATGATGTTGCCATGACCATAGAAGTAATGGTACCATACATATCTACGTTATCTTCTTATACTTTGTGTTTAACCACAGGTATGAAAGCAATCGTTGGTATTGCTGGAGGATCTACACGAACAGCTATAATGCAGCATCATGTAAGAACAAATTAATTTCTTATAAACCTTTATTAACCATTGTATTCAAAATTTATTACAAAAATTTTATTCCTTATAGGCCATAAACGATAATATGGCTGATGTCTCAGCTAAAGAACATAGTCAAGGAACTCTTGTGAATTTAGCTGGTTCTGCTGTTGGAATTTTAATACTTTTACTTGTCCATGAAAGGTAAACTTGAAATTCATAAGTATAGAATATTAGCTGTTATTAATACTAAAATTGTTCTTACAGGATTTTTATATATCTATGTTTATTACTAGTCATAGCTCATATACTTTTCAATTATTTTGCTGTCACTTCTCTTAAAATTGAGACATTGAATGAAGATCGCTTATATGCAGTTATTGAAGACTACATTTTGTATCATAAAATTTCAACTGTTACTGATATTAATGATAGAGAATGTGTACTTATTTTCCTAGAAAAACCAGGTTCGCTGCACCAAAAAAATGTTATTAATATAAAATTTATTAAGCATACATTATAGACTTTATTTCTAGAATTTGATATTTAATTGTTTCAGCAAAAAAGATTTTTGGTTTTGATATTGAATGTGGTGCATCATTTGAACATGTATTAAAAATGCATCTAATACAAGCAAAAGACACCAGACTCCTTCTTACAATGTTTTTACGAAGAAAATACCTACCTGTGATGGATGTTAAAAATAGGAAAATTTACATAATTCTTTCAAAAGATGCATCTGATACTGATATCCTCAAAGCTTATTTCCACTCTTGTATATATGCAATAATTACATGTCAAATGACAGGGATATGCTCAGTATGTACACAGTTTATTTCAATATGTTCGAAGAAAATTATAATACTTCTGATGATATAGGATTAAATTAAACTAGTGGTACATGTTACAGGACGTTTTAAACAATAAAAAGTGGAGTGGGCCATCATATCCAATTATGAGAATATTTATGTTTCCTAAAAGATTCTCAAGGATTCTTAGCCAAAATGATTCTTATGTATCTGCTGAATATGTTTTAGCAGTAGATCAAGTTGTTTTTGAAGAGTGCCATATATTTATCAAATTATTAGAAGAAAGTGGTAAGACACAATTAATGTTCTTGAAAATTAGAGACCCTCACAATTATGCAAAAAATTATTTGTAACATATTTTTCATTTTAGGATGGACAGTAAAAATAAATATGTTACCCATTAAATCGTGGAGAGGTGGATGGAAATGAAACAGGATTTTTTAGAATTCAATTTAATTATGAATTTTATGTGGATTATTTATATATTGTAAAATATACTTCAAAAACTATTTTTGAAAATTGTTGTTACTATTTTTGTAAATAAAATTATATCTGAAAGTATTACTCCTTTGTCACATATTTTTTTATATGTTTGATGGTTTTTTAATATTTTATAGACTTCATATGTACTATAACTGTTTGAATTTTTTAAAGTTGCAAGTAATCATTTCACAACATTACAGATTTTTTAATAATAATTTAATATCATTTTTATCACATATCTTTTCTTTATTACAAAGAAATTGAAACATACCAACATAATAAATTATCATTGAGGATTAACTATCAACCTATAAATCATCAATTCATGAAAACGATTTCAAGTATAGCAGACGACAATTTTCTTAATACAGAGTTAGGTTACAGTTTATATAGTCATAGAATATATATGATCAGTGGTACAATAAGTATTATTAACAACTGAATAAAAAGTATGGTAAAATGTTTAAATTAATAACTTCTGTTTAAATTAACAGAAGTGATATCTGCAACTACAAGTATTTCCACGATAGAATGTTGATTTCCTTAAATTATAATTATATTTACAATAGTACTTATTTGAAAAAATATTTCTTGAGATATTTCAACTGTATCAAGTTAATACTAGTATAGAATAATTAATTGGCGTTCGCGTGTATAATTCAAGAAAACTTAAGTTACAACTAAAAAATAACTAACTTTTTTAGTGTTTGTAGCATTTTTGTTTATATAAATATTTGGTATTAATACTTGACAATAAGATGTCAAAAATTTTTACTCCAACAAATCAAATAAGGTTGACCAATGTTGCTGTTGTACGGATAAAGAAAGGTGGAAAAAGATTTGAAATTGCCTGTTATAGAAATAAAGTCATTTCTTGGCGAAGTAATATGTGAGTTTTTATAATTCTGTCATTAGATTAATATATCAATATTAATAAAATCAAATATATTAATAAAATCACATATACTATCAATGGATATATTTTTATTTATATTTTTATTTCTTTTTACATGTTCTATAAGATTTTGATTTCATTTTTAGTGAAAAAGATATTGATGAAGTACTTCAAACTCATAGCGTCTTTACAAATGTTTCAAAGGGACAAGTAGCTAAAAAAGAAGATCTCATTAAAGCTTTTGGAACTGATGATCAAACTGAAATTTGTAAAGAAATTTTATCTAAAGGTGAACTACAGGTTTCAGACAAAGAGAGACAGTCAGCATTAGATTCTATGTTCAAGGATGTGGCAACAACTGTAGCTGATAAATGTGTTAATCCTCAAAGTAAACGTCCATACTCAGTATCATTAATAGAAAAAGCTATGAAAGATATACATTTTTCAGTCAAACCTAACCGAAATGCAAAACAGCAGGCTTTAGATGTGATTCCTCAATTGAAAACAGTCATACCATTGGAAAGAGCACAAATGAGACTGAAAATAACAATTTCAGGAAAAGAGGTTAGAAAGATAAGAGAAAAATTAGTCAAACTACTATCAAAAATTGAATCAGAAGATTGGGATAGTGGAACATTGAATCTAGTTTGCTTGATAGATCCAGGACATTATCGTGAAATTGATGAATTGATAAGATCAGAGACAAAAGGTTCTGGAATACTAGAGTTGTTAAATTTGAAAGAAATAACCGAAGGAGAAGAAATATTAGAATGAATCTTTTTAACAGTTTGTTTCTTTCTCTAAATATTAATTAATTGTCATAATCATGTTGTACATCTTATGTGGACAGCAATATCAGGGTTCAGGAGATTTAATATTGTAACTTGATGTTTAACTTGAATATATTTTTATAAATGCTATTTACATTAACATAACATTTGTTTATTTCTAAGTTGTCATTTAATAAATAAATATTGTGTAAATATTTATACCTAACATGATGGATTAAGAGTCTTTTTTTTTTCTACAATGTACAATCCAATTTGATAATGAGTTAAAGTAGTTTGTAAAAAGGCTCTGATCAAGCAGCTTGATTCGTATATTTTGTTCACAAAAACAACAACAATGATCATTTTTCAGCACTGATTCTAAGTCAATTAATTCTTCAAATATTTTATTTTTCTTTTGAAACTTCTGCCCGAGGTATGTAAATATTTTCTGTGCGTTTATCACATTTGGCAGCAATTCGAGATATAGTGAGAAGAAAATCTGTCAGTCGATTCAGATATGTTTGTGCTTGTTGGTCAAGAGTACCATTTGTTACAAGAGGCATGAGACTGTGTTCAGCCCTTCTACATATTGTTCTTGCAACATGTAAAGATGCACAAGCTTTACCTCCACCCTAAAAAAGGAAAAACAACAAATGTAATAAAAAATTTATTGGTTTAAAAATTTATAATGCTATTCATGATATGCTTTCATTTATTAAAATTTTGTAACTACATACTGGTATAATATAATCTTCAGGAGGTGGTAATTGCTTTGAGTATTTTTCAATCCATTCGTCCAAGTCTTTAGTGTGTCGATGTTCAAATAATTTTTTCTCTCCAGGTGTCGCTCTTAAAATAGTATGGTGAAGATCAAACAATATCATTTGAACTCTTTTTAATTTATCTACATAGGGATGCTCTTCTTTACTGTCATTAGCAAATTCTCTGGCTAGTCCAATGTAAGAAGACAGTTCTTCGGTTGCTCTTAACGCACTATGAACTTTTTCATCTGTGATCTTAGATTGTAGATCTGTTAATTTAGAGACGGTATGAGTCTCATTTATATTTGATGCATCACTTGAACTGTAAAGTAGAAATAAGAAAGAAAATTTAATTTGGTTGAACTGCGATATTGAACACTTTTTAAAATCACACAAAATATTGTCTAATTTTTATTTTTCCAAAATTTTATTAAAAAATTCAATTATTGCACAAATGCAAGGTTCAGTAAAACACGTGTTTCAAAACTTGCCTAGTTCTAAGTGATGCTTGAATACTGGACTGATATACAAATAGAGACCTTCTCCAAACGTTTCTTGCCAATTCCATTTCTAGAAAAGGTAAAGTTTCACTTATATTTTCATTGAATCATTCGATTTATTGGTACTTACCATTTAATTGATCAAGTTTATGAATTCTTTTCTGATTGTAATTCACAAGAATTGTACAATATTTAAATGTAATAAATTTTTTTCTACGCAATTGAAAAAGATAAGGTATGAGATATAATTATCAACGCAAATACGTCAAGTTTACTCTTATCAATGACAAGTTGCAATGGTATTTTAACTATCTACGGCTCGCCCATCACCCATGCTCGTGCTCAAGATTCAAGAACAAGAGAGCTGAGAATAAGAGAACTGAGATAAGCAACAAGCTTTTCTAAATGTATTACGTATTGGGATCCGAAAAGTTAGTTTCAGCGCCCCTACCGTCAGAAATCGCAAGCCGTGAGACAAGACTGAGCGTAGTTTTCATATAAATAACAGCACTCTGCTGTGTAAATATATTCTGATAAGTACATATAATCAATCTATATAATAGTCAACGGTTTGAATGATAATTAATAACATTTACTTCGGTAATGATAAAATCACTGCGATCTCGTTATAATAAATTCCTTCAGGGTATGAAAAATATATCTTATACCTATTTTCAACAAGGTGCAAAACATTACGTATGGTTCAGCAATAATGTTACTAAGTGAAAAAGAGATAACGAGATTTGGTTGTTGTACCAAATTTAGCCGGAATTATAAATCAGAAAAAGATCGTTTTGAGAGGCCTGTTTATGAATTACAAAATCAACTTAAGTATTCTCTTCTATAAAAAAGTATATATCAACTGTAAAAAAAAGATATTAGAGAGCTACTCCATCAATTGCCATATGTAAATACAAGTAGCTTTCCATTCTACGTTCTACGAGCCTATTTCACGACTTGCGATTTCTACTGGTAGGGGCACCGAAGCTAACTTTTCGGATCCCAATATTCCAATACACTGCACTCTACACTGTCGTCACTGCACGGGCCACGGACATTTGTTTTGTGACCCGCGAAGTTCAAAATTCAAATTATTTTCGATGATTGAACATTGATCGCATCAAAGGGATTTTTTCTGATTAGTTGCGGGAACATAACTTACCAAAATAAGCCCTTGACGTAATCTCGTTTGGTATCACAATACTGATTGCTCAATCGTCGAAAATAAATTGGATTTGGCGGGTTACGAATTAATGTTTAAGCAGAATATATATACATCGCACAGATTGTTGCAGAACTGAATTTCAGTTTATCGGTTTAGCAAAACACTGCTCCGTATGTGTACTGTGTAAATATATATTAGGGCCCTTCGACACTGAGTGAATATTCCTAATATTTTTGTTCAGTGTGATTTTACACCTCCCGAGGGCCTATTCTGAAAAAAAATTTTAGCACATGTCATAAGCATTTATCACATCTAAAGTGATTAATTCTGTGGTAAACTGAAGTGACACACTGATTTACCACAAAATTTTTTTTCAGAATAGACCCCCGGAACATTCGTACATTTCATCATCTACATTTATGTACATACTCTATGGCTTAAGAAGTTCAGAGAACGAACGTATTTTGCCCTTCTGAACTTCTTAAACCTCTGAGTACGTATAGGGAGGTAGACGGTGAACTGTACTAATGTTCTGGGAGGTGCAAAATCATTTGGAAAAAGACATCACAAGAATATTTCCTAAGTGTGGAAAGGCCCTTAAGCAGAAAGTCATAAAATATAAAATATCGTAAATGTTATACATTATAAGAGCGAACATAAACGCTTCAATATTAATTGGTTACATAAATTAAGAAAAACTTGAAAGAATAACAATAGGCATGATTGGATGTATGAAATATCACATACACGTGTGTGTATGTGTGTGTGTGTGTGTGTGTGTAAAATTGTGGTGAACGACGAACGGCGCTTCACTCGCGCTTGGTTTGGATAGTCGACGGTGCTCGTTCGTTCGCTCGTCTAGTGTTTGGCCAACAGTCTGTGCATGAAGCAGCACGAAGCCGAGACTCAGGCAGGCTACAGCAGCTAGGCTGTATCAGAACAGAATATACAGTAAAAACCCTGCGCAAGCTATTGACTGTAGAAACAGGCTGCTGGCTCGAATAGGATAGGCTGCAATCTTCGCAATATAATACCTACAAGCGAGTACAGCAGCACGAGAAAGAGACTGATTGGCCGGAGCAGATGTTGCAGTGGGACGACGGTGACGGTGGATTCTACGGCGAAGTCGGCGGAGCTGTGCCGTGATCGTGCGAGAGAGTTCTTCGTTGCTGTATAT
Source organism: Phymastichus coffea (assembly GCF_024137745.1). Classification (NCBI taxonomy): domain Eukaryota; kingdom Metazoa; phylum Arthropoda; class Insecta; order Hymenoptera; family Eulophidae; genus Phymastichus; species Phymastichus coffea. The sequence continues at coordinate 279,011 of NW_026706877.1, read as the reverse complement.
GTGCGCGCGCGTCAAATTCGCCACAGCCAAGCTGGAGGACTGACAACCAGCAGCAGAGAACTTCACTTTGGTTTTCTTGTCGGTCGTTTGCTTTCGCTTTCGGTTTGTTAGCCACGTTTATGTCCGATTACCGTAAGTCGTGTCCGAATCTCGCGTGCTTTCATGGGATCGGTGAGATCTTTTGCCGCGCCGCAGCTGCCGCAGCCAACAACAGAATTAACAGCAACGGCAGCAGCAACAGCAGGACGACCTCCAGCTTGAGGGCATAGCACTCGCTCTCTCTTGCCGCAAACATGTCGTGAGTATTAATTTTTTTATTTGCACTCAAGTACCCAGCCAACTCCACTTCCTCTTTATTTCTTCTGTTCTCTAGCTGCCATCAGCAGAGGTAAATAAACAAAGTGCGCGGCGCTCCCTGTCCGAAATCGATCTCTCGCGCGCGCAAGAGAGAGAGAGAAAACGGAGTACAAGGGACTTTCCTAACCTAGACGCCAACCGGGCGGTCCTAGCTCGGCCATTTAAATGTGCGAGGCGACTCGCGCTAGCTTCTCTGTCCTTCTCCCCCTTGGCTCTCTTTCTCTCGCTCTGTGTCGGCCGCAAGCGAGAACACCATATACCCACTTTTTCCTTCTCGCTTGCTCGCTCGCTCCCCCGAGCAACTCGTACGGGTATATGCCGGCCATTGTTCGATTGAAACTGCTTGCATTTTTTCTCTCTGCATGCCTCGCTCGACTTTGATTACCGCTCCTCGAGCTTGCTGTAACTCCCGAAAAAAAGCAATAAAAAGTGCAGCCTAGAGACATAGAGCGACAAGAAGAGAAAAGGAGAAAGAACGAGAGAGAGAGAGGTGATTGGCCGAGGACGCTATTCCAACAGCGACAGAGGAAGCAGTTGTCAGAGTGTTTCCTCTATATCTCTTTCTCTTCTTTGTACCCGGCATTAGGGCCCAGATAGTTTTTCTCGAGGAAGAGTCGGTCGAGCTTCCACGAGCTTCTGCTTGCCTCTTTCTCCAATTTCGTTGTTCTGCACTTTGACACTTTCCCTGTCTGAGGAGAAAGCGAGAGACGCGGAGTATGCTCAAGTTTTATGGCACGCTGGACGTGAGAGATACTCGACGACTGCTGCGTCTAGATTTCGCACGAAATACTTTGTTTTCTCCCCAGGCCTCTTTCACTCTTCGTCTCTGTGTTTCGCATTCATCAGTGCATTGTCTGTCTTTCTTTTTCTCTCGCTGCCCCCTCTCTTTCGTTTGGTCTCTCTTGCTCCTTTTTTCTCTCGGCTATTCTCGGTTACAGTCATCGCTCGCGCCGCGCTCCTTCTCGTGTCGCTTAATCCTCGACGTCCTTTTTCCAACTCTGGCGTTAGCTCGGTGCTGTATATACGCTGCACGGCGAGTTTATCGACTGCGGACTCGCTCATTAACGGTACTTTATTGGATTTTCATTACTTGCATGCGCGACTTATAAATATCTTTGATACGAGTCGATGACTGGAAAGAAGGAGAAGTTGAGGATATGTGCATCTGATCCGGAGGAATGGTGCGGCGGAACGCGGTTAAATTGGAAATGTAGGCTATTGTGAGGTCTACGTAGAAAAAATGCGCTGCGGCGCGCATTGTTTCCATCAACATTTGCCTCAGTTCTCGAGAAATTGGCGATGCAGCGACAGTTGAGTGTCGTTCGTAGAAAACGACAATTACGATGCTGCTGCAATACGCGTAGTGCTACAGAAGCCCAGTAAGAAAGATCGAAGTAGAGAAGGAAGAGGAGAGAAAAAAATCAATATTTTATGCTGCAAACAGTTGTCGGCTCGCGGCTGCTGAGAGATTTGCCGGGAAGGAAAAAAAAATCTCATTACTTTGGCACTCTGGCCAGCCTCATCCGTGGTAAATGTTTGCAAGCAACTCGGCTACGCGCGCGCCAAGTTATTATTCTCGTTCCTCGGCCGTTCCTTTTTTGCCAGCCGAGAGAAGCTCCCGGCTCTCTTGTCGTATAGCTGTGCGCTCTGGCCCTTTGTTCCTTCGAGCGAAATAGAAAGATCTGCATTATCCGAGCCCGCTCGAGATTTCTCCCAGGTCGAAAAAGAAAAGAGGAAAAACAAAGACGAGCGAGGCGTGACGAGGTGGCGGCGGCGGTGGCGGCGCCGTTCGATCCGTAGCGCCTGATCCGACCTAATTGCTCTCGCGTGTCGTTCAAACGTCCCGATTGCAGAGCGCAGACAGTCCGCGCTTGGCGAATAACCCTCTTGCATTATTAATTATATGAAGAGCAACCTCGTCTTAGGGGACACACACTTCTTTTAGTGCTGGAGGCGCTCGATTAATCATCCGCGTCGATGAGCGATCGTGGATTCTCCTCGATGACGCTGTTTCCAAGAAAGCTCCTGCGTGCGGTCACGCGGCCTTTCCGTAATCGCCACAGATTACACCTGAGATTTCCGGATCTCCGCTGACTCACGCGACACACGCGCACTTTCGCTGGGTGCACTGTTTCGTCAGCTGATAGCGACAGCTCAACCATTCGTAACAGATACCCGATTGGCCAAGATCAGGCTCGATCAATTAACGCTTCGTCTTGCTTCTGCTGTTGAATCAGCGACTGTCCAATTGCAATGAAATAGCACAAGCTGTGAACGAACGGAGCGTCGACGATTAGGAGGTCAGTCGTGTAGGCATTCCGTGAATCCCGGATACGCAAGTTGCGTGCAGGTAGTCGGAATGCCAAGGATGGCTCGTGCTCGTGCTGTCCGTCAGAGCGAGCATTATCCTTGCGCCGCTTCGCGCCTCGCACTGATGCATCGATCGGCCGTAATCGCGAGCACGTGCTTGCTGCTGCGAGTCGCCTGGCGGATCGCCGAAAACGAGCGCAAGCTTGGTCGGAAGCTAATTAGGCGAGATGCACGGCAGAGAGCGCAGAGCACATTGAAGTAGGAACGAGTGGTAGGCGACGGGTCGCGCGGTCGCGCGCGGCAAAAGGTTGCGTCTAGTTGAGGCCGGAGCGGCCAGCTCTCCGCGCTAAGACTCAAAAGGGAAAGGCTGTGATCGCGCGCGCTCGACCTGCATCCGGTGCGTCTGGGCGAAGAAGCGCAATGCGAGCCGAGGAATAGGCGGCTGGCCAAATCGACCGCGAGCATTGGCCCGCGGTTGGTCCGGGACGCCTCGAAACTTAGGCGGCTACCGGTCCAAAGCTTTCCCGGCTCGCGACAGAGCCTCGGACGACTCCGGCCGACGAAAGCTGGCGAGCGAGCTGGCGGCTTATCGCGCCGAATGTTTGTCTTTCGATAGAGAGGAGGAGCGAGCTCGGCTTCGATAAGGCGAGCGAGCTACGTGCCCCGTCCGCGTGCAGAGACGCGCGCGCGACAAACGGTCGAGCCAAGGGGGCGCGCAGGCAGAGGAACTCGAGTTGGCCGTGGCGTCGTAACCAGGTGGAGCAGCTCGGACCGCGAGCACCGCACCTTCGCCACTTGCTACTTTCGCCGGCAGTGCAGCTTCCGCGTTTCTCCGGCCAATGCTCGCTGCCGCTTATCGTTAACTTGCGATCGCGCTGCTCAGCTGCCGACTGCCCGCGACTGCCCACTCTCGCTTGCCGGTCGCTCGCGCTCGCGCCAGCTGTTCGGCCGCGGGCCGCTGTCTTCCCGCTCGCGACCTGGATTCCGAGCTGCTGTCCTGACTCGCTCGTACAATAAATACATGGCTGGTAAACGAGCAGACGCAGCATCGAACGATGCATCAGAGCTAGCCACGCGCAACCGCCTTTTCGCGTGCAGTCGCCACTTGACTCGCGCTCGCGGCGACATTGGACAACTGTGTCGCACGCAAGCACTTTGTCGGCACGAGTCACGCATCGGCGCTGCGCGTTCCCTTCGAATGCTTGCGTGCGCTCGCCGATGCGACTGCTGATCAATCGGTTATTCGGATCGTCGCAGCCAGCGCGCTACGTTCCGCAGGGAACAACGCGCAGATTTGTAATTAGGCGAAGTAGGCTAAATATGCGAGTGGAAAAACCGGTCGAGGCCAATTTCATGGAGCGTTGCTCAAGCGCCGAGCGTCGAGAGGGCGTTGCGGCGACGAACTGCCGAGCAGAGGATTATTTGGGAGAAACGCTGCTTGCGCAAAGCCAGCCAACGAGTGCGGCTCGCGATCGCTAATGGAGAGCCCCATCCGACGACGCAGCTGCCGGAGAGCGACTCGTCGCGCTCCTCGCGCTCCTCGCGCTATTAATCGGCGGCTGCGCTCGGTGGCTGCGCTCGGCGACCGCTCGGCGACCGCTCGGCCAGTCGCGTAGAGGCGCGCGCTTTTCAGAGCGTCAAGGCTCGCCTGTCGGCCTGCCGATCGTCGGGGGCTGTTTGCGCGCGGAGGAGGGGCGCTCGCTCGTAGAGCGCTACACCGCCGTCGCCAGCGCTCGAGATCCGGGAGCGCAGCGCTTCCGCGAAATACATCCGTGGTGCTCGGGGAGAGTGCGCTCAGTGCCGATTTCTGTCGGCGTACAGATGCCCCTTCCCCCAGCTGGGTACAGCTGGCCGCTCCGCAAGTGCGCAGCAGAAGAAGCAGGAAAGCGGGCCGCGCGCGATTGCAGCAGGCGGAAGCAGTCCGCTGAGGTATATCTGCTCAGGGCGCTGCGGCCGCGCGGCTGATAGAGCGCGCGCGCGAAAAGAGAGAGGCTTCGCCGGCGGCCGAGCGGAGCGGCTATCAGCGGCGCTACATCCGATTTGCTCGCGGACTCGAGCGCGTGACCGAGCGCCTGCCCCGGTTCCTCGCCTCAGTCGAGCCGCGGCGATCGCTGCTGCCTTCCGCGCTCCTGCGCGGACCGCTGAGGCGCGCGATGAACGCCTTCCGTTCGGGCAGCCTCTACCAGATGCGCCTCAGCGGCCACGAGTCCAGACGCTCCCGGGCCAGGCTCGTCGCCGCTCACCGGTAGCCTCCGTCGCGCCGCCTCCTCCGATCCCGCTGATCCGTTGATCCCCTGATCCGCAACCCCATCTGATGTCGCACTTCTTTCTTGCCACTGTTGCAGGGAAGTGAGCATATCGTCGGCGCGGGCCTCGGTCATGGTCTACGACGACGTCAACAAGAAGTGGGTGCCGAGCGGCAGCTCCTCGGGTCTGTCCAAGGTACAACTCTACCACCACCAGCTTAACAACACCTTCCGCGTGGTCGGGCGCAAGCTCCAGGACCACGAGATCGTCATGAACTGCGCCATTCTGCGCGGTCTCAAGTACAACCAGGCCACGGTCACCTTCCACCAGTGGCGCGACAACAAGCAGGTTTACGGACTCAACTTCTCCAGCAAGGACGACGCCGATGCCTTCGCCAAGGCCATGCTCCAAGCCCTCGACGTTGGTGTTTTCTCTTTTCTCCATTGACGAAAAAAACCAGTGGCTCTTGTTAATTTGCTGGATTTTTAGGTGCTGAGCAACGGCACAAGCATACCGAGAAACGTTGGCCCGACACTTGCTCCTGTCACTCAGCAGCAGCAGCAGCAGCAGCAGCAGCAACAAGCACAGCAGCAGCAGCAACAACAGCAACAGCAGCAGCAACCACCACCACCCGTCTATCAGCAACAGCAGCAGCAAATCGTACAACAACAGCAGCCTAATTCTCAGTACGACGAAGATATGGGATATCGGTGAGTTGCCGACCTACTATCCCGCACGCACGAGCGCACATCCTAGCTCCGTACGAAAATAAGTGTGAGAAATGACTTTGTTTCCGTTCCCTACCGAAACAATGCCCATATCTGGGAAGCTCGTATGAATAGCCTGTCTCTCGCGCCTAGCAAATCCACCCTATTCCCAAGACTCCTTACAATCGATCAATTTCGTTTGCGCAGGACGATGACAAGAGAAGATGTCGCCATTATCCAGGAACGCAGAATGTCTCAAAACCAAGGTCAGTAGAGGATTTGTATAGCCTTGCCGCTGTAAATCTGAGCCGTGCTTCAACTGATCGACAATTGGACGCTTGGCATTTGCAGTGAGCAACGGCCTGAACGCAGTGTCGCCTAGCTGTCCGCCGAACGTGATGAACCAGCAGCAGCAACAGCAGCAACAGCAGCAGTCGGGCCATCACAGGACCTCGTCGGCACCGCCGGCTCCGGCGCCCCAGGGCCCGGCGTTGCAGCAGCAGCAGCAACAGATGCCGCCGGCGCCGCCGCCGCAGCCACCAGCAGCACCGCCTGCCCCGCCGATGATGAACTTCCCCGGAGGCGTCGGCCAACAGTACGCGCAGTCCCAGCAGTCGACGGCCGCGGCCATAGGGGGCATCTACGGGACTGTCGGCGGGCAGGTCGGGGTTGGGCCGGCCGTGGCCCTAGGGCCCCAGCCAGGCTGCGGTTCTTACCAGGCGCAGCAGTACGCGTCGACCGCCAGCCAGTACGGCAGCCGGGCCTCGCTGAATAGCCAGTACGCGACCGGCTACAGCCAGACCCAGGCGCCCTACCACCAGTTGCCGCTGCAGGCCGCCGGCAGTCCCGTGCTCGTGCACAATCCCTACGGCACCCCGGCCAATAGCCTCAACCAGGCCTACCAGCAGCAGCCCGAGCTTAACGCTTATGCTCCCCTCAGCAGCGCTCCCGCTCCGCCGGCCCTGCAGGCCCCGGCCATGCAGGCCGCCGCGCCCCCGCCCGCGCCGCCTCCCCCGCCGATGCAGGCGGTCGCGCCGCCACCGCCACCACCGCCACCGGCCCCCAGCGCCAACGGCCAGGACGGCCCGCCGGCGCCGCCCGACGTCAACTCGCTCGCCGCGGCCTTGCAGGCGGCTAAGCTCAAGAAGAAGCAGGTGCGTTCGCCACTACACTTATGTGTATTGATAATCGAAGCTGCATTCACAGTCGACACTCTTTAGACTTCTCGTTGATTATAATCTCCGATCACTGCCGAATAATTATCTTGACATTCATTCTTGTGTACACTCATATTTAGCCATCATTAATCTTTAATTCGTGAAATTTCATAACTTCGTTCACCAAATAGTTCACTAGAAGTTTTACGGGTTTTCCGTAGCTCTTTCACAGCTTGCTTACTGGGAGGTTACAGGTAAAACTACAAGTATCTAAAAGACATTTAAATAATCTACTTCACCTATTTTATTTTACATCAAAATCACTTTTATCCTACCCGTCATTAGATACAAATTCATAGAAATAGCTCTCATTTTATGTTTGAAACTTGACTGTGACGTTATCCACTTATTATAAGTTAATATCAGTTGGTATTATTTTTCACTTCAAAATATGATAATTTTCTTCTCTCTAAACGACAAACCAAGGAATCAACTGTTTCTTTTTTCAATGTAGCAGTCACAACCAATAGAAAATAGTGGCTCAAGCACCAGCAGCAGCGGAAGTGGTGGCGGAAATTATGGAACGCTCGGACGTAATAGCGGTGGAGGCGACGGGGTAGCCGGTGCGTTAGGGGCGCCATTGATGATGGAAATGGCAAAGACGCTTGCTCGTAGACGAGCTGCCGTCGAAAAGAAGCAGCCAGAACAGCCACCCGTACGATGACAATTATTTTTGTTACACGCGGTGCATTATACTTTAATTTTAATTTTATTGACTTATCGTTGTTTTCTCGCCATTGCAGGAACCTGACAGTTCTCCCGACAAAAAGTCTTGGGATAAAAATAACTCAACGATTTCAAATAGCGCCAGCAATAATAAATTTTCAAATGGCGCTGAATCGCCCAAGGCTCACCGCAAAAGGTTTGGTTCTGCATCCGAGGACACTCTCCTCAAAGTTAATGGTGTTAATGACGGTTCATCGATAACCGCACAGGATATGGAGGCCTTCAAAGTAGAACTAATGAAGGAAGTGCGGAAAGAATTTCAGAAGATAAAACAAGAAATTGTTGACGGTAAAGTTCAATCACTTACTTTTAGCTTTTTTTTGTTCAATACTTGTCGAGTTTTTAGCTTTTCTATTTGGTTAATAATATGCATTTTTTTTAACTTGCTCGTATTAGCTGTGAAAAGTGAACTGAATAGAAGATAAAGGTCACGTTAATACAGCAGGAGTAAGAAGAACGAAGACACAAATTAGCTAACAAAGGGATTAACAAGAGATTTGACTAGATAGCTCAAGCAAAAGCGTCATCCACAAGTACAGCCGTTTTGGATGCAGGTTTTTATTACGCAATCGCGAGTACAGTGTAGTTATATCCATGTATATCAGCCATTTCTGTGTAAGTACGTTTATGTAGCATGATATATGATATCACGGAGACGGACGCGGGCTCGTTGCATTTAAGATATAGTCATAAGAATGCCGTTTGAGATACTAATTTACAAAGACAACGTACAATTTTGAATTATAGATCAATAGATTACACGGCATAAAATTGCAATTCAGTACATTTTCTTGTAATGTACAGTGCAAACAAACTTTTGAAAATTCAAGAGCATCTTTGAATTTTTAAGGTTTTTGAAAATGTTTATCTCCAGTGATTTTCTACGATTTAGATGAATCAAATGAGTGGGCTTATTTCAATGCGCAACACGCACAATAAAATGGACAATCTTAGTGGCGAAGCGACAAACAAATTGTGTTTTCACTGCCAAGAATGGTATAAAAACAAAAGACTCACTCATATAATAGGTGTAACTTGCGGGCCATGCACTATTTTCTAGATTGTTTATTCTTAATTAAAATTGTTGAAATAGTCATTCACACTTAACAATCTGACATTCTAAAATATTACTATTATTAATTTGCAGTGACTTTCAATTGGCATATTTCTTTTTATAGCTTTTGACGAGAAAATTATAAATAATTTTAGTTTATGTATGAATACTTGAAATTTCATACTATTTAGTTAGTTTACTGGGTTTTTGAATGGCAACTTTAAATGTTTCGAAAGAATAACAATCTAACGGGTTCTCAAATGTGATTTGTCCGATTCGTAAAGCCTTTCTTGTAAGATTATCCCACTCTTACTTGTAAACTTGTACAGAATTTTTTGACTTTTTAACCACGAAGTTGAGGTGTTTATAAAAGTAAAATGCTAAATCTTAAAGTTCTTTTCGTTTATTAACTATTTCAATTTAAAAGAAAAAAATTTGAGTTCTTACTAAAATTTTTATCTTATTTGAATTTATTTTAGTTTATAATAACACTTCAATTTCATATAAAACAACTTTTTAATTACTTGACAAGAATTATTGCAGCTAATTTTAATTCATGCATTTAGATGGTCGCCAGGAATTAAAAAAAGAACATATTTGATGCATTTTACTTACTTATTTTCGGTAGAAAAACCAAAACTTTCATCCTAGTTTTTAAGTCTACGAAAAATATTATAGCATGTGAAAAATGTAACGTGACGACGCAATGGCGATAAATAATTCCAATTGACGATTTTTATATGAAAATAATTTTATATATGCGTTATGCAAGAGACGCAAATTTCTTAAATTTTTACAATTGTCGAAAAAAATAACAAAAACAAAAAATTAAAAAAAAAACAATCGAATTTCAGAAAATCTATATGACTGAATAATAAGAAATAAGATATTTAATTAATAATAACGGCATGTCAAACATCAATCTAAATTGTAAGAATGAGAACGAATCAAAGTATTCTGTCTTGCAAAGATTTTCCAAAAATTTCCGGGGGTTTTCTGCGTTGTCGTCGTCCTTGAACGCTTGTTCTCAAGCTTCCAGCAGAATTTCAAAAAGATTCTTTGTTGCAAAGTGGATTGCACTTCTGAGAGTAGTGAACAACAATCTATTTGAATTTTTTGATATTGTTAAAATATCTTTCATTGTTCGTCGAACAACTCTAATAAAGGCATTTAATTGTATTCCACTTTGCAACCCTTTTAACGAAGGAGAATTTTATGATGGCGGATTTTCTAGTCTAGATACGACGAACAAATATAAGTGAGTTATTTCTATGGTGGAAACAGTAAGGCGTCTTAGTAATTATTGATTGTAGTTACAAAAGAATAAGTATAAGAGAAAAGTGAGTAATGTATTGAAGTTAATATGATAGAGAAGTAGATTATTGACTTTTGATTGAGATTGAGACGGCAAAAAGGACAGTAAAATAACGTTACACAAAAATATAGGATGACGTGAAAAAACTCAGTTTTCAAACCTTTTTTTATACTTTTTATATATTTATATAGATTATATAAGCTTAACAAGGCACTTATAACGCTTCTTGTGCTTTTTTTATGTTCTGCACGATTGATAAATAATCGCTGTTTGCTTTTTTTTGATATATAACAATATAAGTAGCGAAGGTTAAAAACACGACGTTCGCGATTGTAAGTGGATACTTTTTCATTAATTTTATTTCAATAACAGGAATTCTAATAACATAAATAGTTTTCGAGAGCATCCAATATAATTTCATTAATTCGTTTTCCTTGCGTGTCCTTTTGTAAATACATTTCTACATGGGCTCTTCCAGTAGGATATATTTATTTTTGATTTACTACTTACGAATTAATAAAACGACGCACTATGAAATTGAGAAAGGCCAATCGACGAGTTACTCCAAAAATTTGTCCATGGTTTTACTTCCATTTAGTTGAAGGAATCAAATATCAACATTGAAAGGTTTAAAAGAATACGTAAAAATATACTACTCTGTATACCTAACCTTGAGTATTCGATTCGAAAGATAGAATTGTCATTTGGTAATACTCATGGAAATACACGATCAAACAAACTTGATTGACAAAGTTAGTCTTGATCAACTCAATAAACTCACGAGAATGATAAAACATTACATAAAATAATAAGCAAAGTAATATGAATAACACTAATATTCAGTATGGTTATAATAGTAATAACTTGAAAGCAAGGAACAGTCGCCGGAAAAGTTAGTATTAAATAGCTGCATTTATACAGTATATGATTAAACACAAACGAATAAAGTTTATAGCCTTTAAGTAGTTTACGATTTCGATGGACCTAAGCGAAGCGACTAGTATTATAAATGTTGCAGAAAGAATCTTTTTAATTCATTTTGTAATCATTTTAGCTGCACAATTAAACAAACAATGTAGAATCATCCTTTATGGAAATTGTAATGGCAAAAACGCCAAAGTAAGTACATGTAGACGACGCTGGAATATGGACTTTAAACTATCAAACAATCATTGGCAATGTCTTGTGTGAAAACTAATTACTGGCTCAGTTTGAATGATGTTTCATTTTCACATAAATGCTTTATCATCCCCGATAGCCTTGTGGTCAAATAAATTTTTTCTAAATTTTTTCATTTGCCAGTACCGATTTCTTTAGTATTTTCCTTATATTCAATGTCGAATAGTCAAAATATCCTCGCGATTTCTTTTTACAGTATTTCAGTTATTTTATAGAAAGACAATAATTTTTGTTTGAATTCAGTATTCATTACGAAGAAGTGCGAATTGGTTGTATTTTGATCTACATTTGCAGCATTTGTCTTCTTTTTTAAATGCTCGAATGTGGAATGTACTTTATGTATCAACGAGTTAATCGTGCGAACTGCAGTGTCGTTATTCAATTTGGATATAGATTAAAATAACAGTTAAGAGTGACGTACATTTAAAAAATTAAAAAAAACCAACATGCGGCGCACTTTAATTAATGTAAATGAATGATAAACAATAAAACATTTATGTCTACGCAAGTTATCGTCAGTAATTTATTGAAAAAAAGGCAAAAGTTGAATTATAAATTATTTGTAACAATATAACGAATCCTCATTGAAATAGTTATAATTTATAAAGTTATTTGAATTTTTCAATAAAACTGGCTTTTTAAAAATTATATGTAGACTTTTAATCGATTATATCATGATCAGATAGTATTGAAAAATGGAAGGTTTTGACGATTATATATCAGAATTTGTTTTATTTTTATGTACGGTGTTACGTTATATATGACTAATTTCATTTCCACGTGAGTGGATAAACATTTTCCTCGCAATACTAACAGGCTAATTCCTACAAAAAAGTAAATGGGTTAGATGTCTAATTAAATGATTTAGTTAGCATGAATCTTTTTGAAAAGTTCTCGACAACATAGTAACCTTCAATTGGGTATGACCTGTATTGAGTTTCTATTCTGGATCATATTAAGTTTGCATATCTGGAGATTCTCTGTTGGAATAGTTTTAAAAAAGTCTACGCAAACAATGCAAAATCATTGTTCGAGTTTGTTTCTATATCGATTTATTAAAAATAGTACTGAAAATGCTTCCAGATAACTGATAAAATGCAAGTTAACGAAAATATTTCCTTGAAAAGCGAGAATAAGAACATGGAATTCAGTCAGTAGACTGAACACTGATCGAATCAATGTAAATAAAAGAATTAGAGGATTCGATACGAGTCATGTGGCAATCTGTGCAAATGTTAACTGACAATAAAATATGAACATTATCTACTCGTTTCTAAGTTCGGCAAGGATAAAAATGATTTTTAATCACATAATGTCTCTGATTAATAGTTTTCTAATACTGCACAGTGATAGATACTAAAATTTTGGTAAGTTTGCTAGAGTCGGTCAGATATCGATGATTCGTATAGAGAATATAGGGTGTTAGCAAAAGGCACGTGAAATCGCACGTTACAACCTCGTGACCATATATACTAGTAGGGGTTTGTGCTATCTTGGCTCGCACACCCCAACTTGCATGCCCCTTGGCTTTGGCGTCAGATTGTCTCGCATGCATGCACGCGTAGTGTATGTAGAATGTGCCAAATGCTTCTGACGTCGCGAGAGCCGATCGATAGCAGACGACAAAATAAAATGCGCGCGTCTACCGTCAAGCGACGCACGTGCACACGAATATTACGCCCTTAGTGCACATGCTACTGTGCTTGTGGCTTGTGCGATCGCACTCGAGCCGTGGAGCATCATTCGCTTATAAGTCAGACTGCGCAAAAAGCAGGGGTAATTACGGAGCAACGCAGTTGGCAGCGTGTGGCGCTAATGCGGAAAAGCAAAAAAGAAAGGAGGAAAGGGAGCCGCGTCATAGCAGTCGCGAGTATACGCAGCGAGTGTGCGTGTTCTCCTTCGCGGCGAGTACGCCTGCTCGCGCTTATCCAACTCGCGCCATCTCCCTTCAGTTTCGCTCTGCTCTCGCTCTGCTGCATAGGTATAGTTAGAGCACAGCGCGTGTCGCGACAGTGTGACCGACGCGCATCGTTCAGCCGTTGTTTCACGCTGCGTTGCGGCTCCAGTTTTCCTTTTTTACACTTTCAGTCCTGGACTCTGTGCTGCACTTTCACCAAGGTACCACCGCCGCAACTTTGCTTCTGATTGATCCCGAAATTCATCGATGCGTCGTCCGTTTATCAGATAACAGTTGTGAATAATTATTGTTATGAATCGACAAGTTGCAAGTCTCGCTGCTTTTTGTTTCCTTCGATCCCTCTCACCAATTTAATGCAACGCTTAATGGATTATTTAACCGAGAGCATTAGTACAAGATTGCAACCTGTATTTGACCATTCCGACGATAACACGTGAAAGTCGAACATTGTTGAATGGTCATAGATTTTTAGGTTATACCAGACATTGTCTCGTGAATTTTAAACGGGAAGGCAGAGCTTTTTTTCGAGCAATTTTTTATAATTAGCGCACCAGTTTTTTCTATTCCGAATCGAATTGTCTTATTTACTCGGTAGTTCTTTTGAAAGTCACGGTTCTCATAAAACAGTTGTTTTACCGTTATCACCAAACTACCGTAATAAAATAAAAAGCTTTTTAATGATCAAGTCGGTGCGTAGTGAGTTGATTTTGCACTGTTCGTTTTGTAATTTTGCCCTGTGTTACTTTTGTTTAAAAAATAGAAACGAAGAGGCAAGTTAAGAACGTGGGAATAACAGCTGTGTGTGTGTGCGCGCGCGCGTGCGAACGAACGAACGTGTAAAGGTTTATCTTGAATCGCGAGAGCGAGAGATCGAGCGGCAAAAGCCGAGGTGAAAGACATTTAGGTGCGGCTATATAGAGGCGAGTGTTTCTGTTTTAAAGATATACGTAGAGGCCACGGAAATCGATGCCCGATAGCGAACAACGAACGCGTCGAGTAGGGCTGAAGGGTGTGCAACGAAGGGTAGCATACACTCATGAATAAGGGGCTTAAGCTTCGTTTCTTACGCGTTGTTTCAATGCTTGTGTACAACTGTTTTCATGCAGTGCTTATACAGCTCGCTGTTTCACTGCATTCCTGATAGGATTGTTTACACTTCTATTTATAAAGACAATGTCATAAATTCTAATTTTCTAACGTTAACCGACAAAAACACTTGTACTCTTGAGCAACATTGACACACATGCATTATATTGCGTACTAGTCGAATATAAGAAGACTCGACGTATTTCTTTTTTTTTCTATCTTCTGTATTAACATACGTATCTTTCGAGTTTTAGACTCGTATTTATTGGCACACAATAGCCGCGCCAGCGTGTAAAACTGTGACTCACGCAGTTAAGGCACCAACTTGAAAACACATTTCATAAGATAGCAAAGCCATTTATTTCTACGTCTTACATCTAATCTGTAAAGTGAAAACGACGTCCAGTATTCTATGAAAAAATAATATTTCTTGATAATAGATAGATTTCAAAAGTTTCTGTAGTACATTTAGATTGTACATTTAACATCAATGCTACCGAAATTAGTTGATTACGTATTATTTATTTTATTGAATTTAATTTTTAAATAAGTTGACTTTGATAGTTTTTTAATCCGTTAAAAAATAGAAAAAGAAGATTTTATTCATTGAATGTTATGGTGGCACTCCTCACGTTACGTAAAAATCAGTAAAGCAAACCCAATGAAATAGCCTAGAGAAATGCGGTTTACATAAACAATTATGTCAGTGGTAGATTAACATGGATTTTAATTGGATTGTTTTCTGTCTGAAAGCCCTTAAATGCTATAAGTAATGTGCTTCCATTGTATCAACGACTCCAGTTGCTTTGTATTAAACTATTTGATTGGTGTACTAGAAGAAACACAGTTGCGATTATATCATTAGTCTCTTAATGAAGTGTTGTTTATCTTGCTAATTAGTGGTCGTAACAAACTTTAATGTCCGATTGAAGAGGCTCGAACTATTCTCAAAGCACGCATGGAAGCACTGTCACGTATATCCAGTCTTCTTGCTGAATGCTTTACGTAACCGAGAAGCTGAAGAATTTTATGTTTGCGTGTGATCATCGGTGTATCGAGACGAATGAGCCGAGAAATCAGTGTCGCCGGCAAGATTTTACGATCGAATCGACCTCGTTTAGTCTCGCTGGATCCCCGCTGGCTCGTCGTTTTGTCGTTAATCGATTGACCTCCTGACTGTTGCATCTCCCTCTCTCTCTCTCTCTCTTTCGTCAGCGCCCTGTTATCGGCTACTAGCGCAATAAGCGGTGTCGACTCTTCCAATTATCTCAAGGTCGCCCGCTTCCTCGTTGACCACGTCTTTAAATGGGCGGACACCCGCATCAATTTCTTATATTTCGAGCCATGCCTACTTCAATTTCATCCTCGAATACGCATTAGGCAGCGCTAAATTACGTTGCAGACTTTCGCTCAAGTTTAATTATCTTAAAACAACTCTGTTGCACAGTTCTACAGTGTAGCACAAAACTCACACGCTTTCAAACTAACAGCCGATGAACAGGCATCACAAATCCCTTTAGTAATTGGCTGCCCGACTAATTTCCGCTTTCATTTTTCAGTCTGAGCATGCTAATAATATCGCTGACGACTTGTGAGCGGATGCGGAGGAGTAGGCGTCAGGATAGCGATGTCGAATAAAGCGAGGTAGAGTATCAATGAAACACGTCATGCAGCCGTTTCCAGAACTGTGAATGCAAAGTAACGTTTCGCTGCTTACTATTGCAGCGTGGCAAAAGACGACGGAGGCATTCGCTCGTGAATTTTCGCCAAGGACAATCGACGCGAAGAGACGCTAGTTCCGAGGACACCAATGCAAGGCCCAGGTGAGCAGTAGCTTCGTCGGCAACCACCCGCGGCACTGTGGCAAGGTCGAGGGCCGGTTCTCAGCGCAATCGACGCGACAGCTGAGGCAAGAGGAGATGAGGCTGGCCGCTGCTCGACGCGACGAACTCGAAAGCCGCAGCGAGTTGGTGCGCTGCTAGTCAGAGGAGGCGAGCGGCTGCCGGCGAGGAAAGCTCGACGGGCGTCCGAAGCGCCGGAGCTGGCTGCTGCCGTGTGCCGGGTCAGGCCACGCGTGCATGCCGCTCGAGGCCTATAAATAGAGCGCGAGTCGGTGCGTGGCGGCGCTGATCGGCTGCGGCGGCGGCGGCGGCGGCGGCGGCGGCACGCCGCTCGAGCTTGCGGGTGAAAATAGCCGAAGAATGCTCACGACGTCCAATTGGACCTGGCTGGCAGGAGGATGGGCCAATATGGCCGACTTGGCCGAGCGGGTGGACGATCTGATATGCAGTTTCGAGCCGTCCGCCGACGCGACAATGGACACCCTGTCGATGCTCATCTTCGGCTGGATGCTGCTGGGCCTGCTGGTGCTGTGCGTCGGCAAGTTCGTCTACAACAAGCTCTACCAGCGCGGCAAGGCCACCGCGCTGCACTCGGCCGCCAGTGCCAGTAGCGCCAGCGCCGCCAGCCCGCAGCAGACGCATCAGCAGCACGGGCCGCCGGCCGCGGCCGCCAGGGAGGCGCACAGCGCGGCCGCTGGCCTGGGCGCCATCGGCGAGAGCGTGCTGCTGCTGGGTGCCGGGGCCTCGGCCTCGGGGGTGGCGGCCGCCGTAGCCAAGTCCAGGTCGGCCAACGCCTCCAGGAGCCAGCTCGCCGGCCCAGGCGCGTCCGCCGGTCCGGCCGCGCTCGCGGGCCCCGCGGCCTACGTGCCGCCCACGCCGCCGGCCAGGAAGCGGCTCACCCGCAAGAACTCGGGGCCGCTGGTCAGCCCGGCGCGTAGCTCGCGGGCGCTGCACCTGCCCGCGGCCACGGGTGCCGACGCCGAGGCCGTCAGATGGGCCAACGAGATGCTCTGCTGGCTGCACACCGACCTCGTCGTGCTCGACGAGCTCCTCGCCGTTTGGGTCAACTCGCTCAACGACTTCGTCGCCTCCGCCATCGCCGAGGTAGGCTTCTGCTCGCTCCAGCCCACTGCCTGGCAAAACTATTTTTAATGCGTATTGTGCTCGCCAATCCCACAGATGTGTCTTGCAATGTCCCAACACGCTCAATGTCGTTCTTTTCTCCCCCGAGCTTATCTTTTCTGTCCGCCTAGTAATTGTCAGCCTCGCCCTCGTCGCTTTCTCTCTCTCTCTCTCTCTCTCTCTCTCTCTCTCTCTCTCTCTCTCTCTCTCTCTCTCTCTCTCTCTCTCTCTCTCTCTCTTTGTCTCTCTGTCTCTCGGCGATACACGTGAGCAGTCCGCGAACGTGAATCTTTACTCAAGGGGCAACAGGTGTCATTTGGAGCTCGTCTAACCTGCGCAATCGCTTTATTTCCATTCTAAATTTAGAGCCTCGACAGACGATAAGAGGTCGGATCCGCCACGCCCCGTCAATGATTGAATTATTATCGAACGCTCTCGGACAGCTTCCCTCCATAACTGAGTGCGCGTGCTAATAAGCGTGCGGCTAAGTTGACAAATAAATCTGACTCGACTAAATGTTTGCATCAATTGGGAGTTTTCTCGACGGCTGATCTGGAGCGCAGTGATCGAGGTATTGATTGCTCCGGAGAAAGTGTTACTCGACACCGATCTCACTTGCTTTTCAGCTCAAAAATAGCAGTTCTTTCGGTATACTCGAACGCAAAGATACGATTCGTGCACGCAGAGGATTTGTTGCGCTTGAAAACAAAAGGGAGGGAAAATCAACGCGGGAGTAAGAAGGGTATTCTTGAGTCGATGCTCGAACGGTGAAGTCATCGATTTCGTCATCGTTATCATCAACGGAAAAGCGGCTGTTCTGGAAGTCGTTGCGTACAAGCGACTGCACCATTTTGGTGTTTATTCTTGGTACAAGCGGCTCTAAGTGGCATCCGGTGTGCTGCTTAGTTGTATTTCCATTGAGAAAGAACAAGAGGAAGCCACCTTGCACGCACATCGAATGAACGACTAGCTGCAGCTCGATAAAAGCTAATATGCGAGCGATCAGGAGATGCGCTAAGCTGTATCGATGATTCAGCTACGTTGCGCTTGCTCTCTCTCTCTCTCTCTCTCTCTCTCTCTCTCTCTCTCGCGCGCGCGCGCGCGCGCGTAGTGGCATAGTGACGTCAGGAAGTCCCCATCCGAAATAGTGTTGAACCAGCGGTAGCAGCAGCGCCGACACTGTGTGATCGGTGTCGGTTTGTATGTACGCCCACGCCGATTCGTGGCCCACTGTCTATACCGTCCACGCGTGAACCTATATATACTTTGCTTTTCTGTTTGCCCTCGGATTGCTCCCTCGTATGCTATTTTTCGAGCTGCGCATCAACGCGCATGAATGATTGCAAAGTTTTCACTGAAAATAATCCAATGATCAAACATCATCGAGTAGAATTTATATGGCAACGTTTGTTTTTCAGCACGGAATCGGCGTGGAATTCGTTCGAGTTCTGCCGGAAACCCACCCGCCTGTTCTGTCCAACATCTTCTGCGAATGCGACTCGAAGGACGACGTGGTGAGTTAGCAAATAGAAGCAACTCGCACGACATGTGCTTTGCTCTGTTGATTAACATGGTGGCTTGCAGACGATAACGTGCGACTGCGAGGCGACACCTGCACTGCAGCTGAAGGCCTTCCGCCAGCACGGCGACAAGATCGAGGCAAGCCATTACCGCGTGAACGTGAATCGCTTCCGAGCCCGGCTCAACGTCGTTTGCATCACGGAGAAGCTGCTCGTCGATCTCAAGTGCGACGGCTGGCCGGAGGTAACGTACGCGTCGCCAGTATCACGGCAGTGGCAACTCTGTTCGCGTAGAGCTCAGTAACCTCTGCTGCTTGTCACTGTACTCCAGGTGAAAGTCTCTCTGGCGCCAGTGGGCACGATCAAGAAGGACTTGGACGAGGCTCAACTGCAGGAACTGCTTACGGAAATCGTTGTGGGCGCGATACGCGGCACCAACCTGCACCTCAATCTATCTCAGTACATCAATTGTCCTCGATTATGGCGCGAGCCCGTCAACCAGTCGGGCTACTCCATGCCTTTGCACTACGATACCATGGTAAGCCAAGAGCTGCTCAGGCTGGGTCAGGCTACTTTCGACATTGGCAATGACGCCGACTGGCGCTCGCGTGTGCAGGGTGGCTCGAGCTCGACGATCAGCCGACGGACCGGCCACGCCCACTCCTCGACCTCGGCGATACACCAATACGCTCCGGGCGAACGCCGACTCCTGGTGAAAGTCGTCCGAGCGGCGGATCTGGCCGGCCAGAGCCAATGCAAAGAAGCATACTGCGTGGTGGAGCTCGACGAGCCACCGCAGAGGCATCAGACTTCCGTGAAGAAAGAAACGAAGAGCCCCGTCTGGGACGAGGCGTTTTTATTGTAAGTGCACCCCATTCTCGGCTATCGTCAGCTGGCTGCGGCTCGCTCGACTGTGACGTTTGGCAATTTGCAGCGACGTCAGTCCAAGCACGACGGAAGTGCTACTGGAGGTGTACGATCGAGTGAACAAGAGCGAGCGATTTCTGGGCCTCGGTATCGTCGGCCTGGAAGAGTTGCTGGCGAACCCGAGTCAAAGGCAAATCATACCTTTGCAAGCGCGACCTTACGAAGAAGACGAAGTGACGGGCACTCTCACAGTCGAAGTAATTATACAAAAGCCAATAAAGTTTGAGGAAGGCGCGCGCGCGAGGCAGGCAATTGAGCAACGCTCGTCAATCTTGGACTGTCTGATGGGCTTATTTTTAACTATTTCAGTTTCTCTTTATCGAGGGTGCGGAAGTGCCTCAAATTGGCAACAAGCCTTACAAGGTGAAGGAAACGATCAAGCAGCCATCTTCACCGACACGTACCTACAATCCGACAAACAACTTATTGAGCAACACTAGCATTAACTATAACAACGGTAACAGTACACTTATTTTGTACGACTCTACAAACGAACCGGGAGCCGGTAAATATCGATCTTATCGTCTAGTAAGAGACAGAACCCCCGCGTGCTCGCCTTCAATCGATACATAAGTGATCTAAAGATTACATTTCTTTTCGATATCAATTGACGACAGACACGCCAAGTCCGCGAGCACCAATCAGCAAATAAGCCTGCATCTTCCAAGCACTGTCGGCCCGGCCGATTGATTGATTGATTCATTCATTGATTGATTGATCGCCTTGTCTGCATTTCTAACGACTTGTAGACGACTTTCTGGTTTCTTTTTCCTTCGTCACCGAGACAAATTGCAAAGCAACGTTGTAGATTTTCAACACTAAGACACTTACTTGTTGCCCAAAGGGGCTATTCACTGTCGCCTTTTTTATTATTTCCCCTTTATCCTGTAAACTAAAATATTAGTCTTATATTCTTATGATTATGATTTCAAAGATTTCAAGTGTTTAATAATTTTCAGTAACTTTATAAATGTAAGTGAAATATCCAGCATACAAAATAAATCAAAATCTACCAATTTTAAGGTCAATATTGTAAATTACTTTTATATTGTTTATGTGTTTGTGTGTGTTAAAAGCCATTACCAAACACACATACAATTATCATGATGAAATCATTCGAAACTGACTTTCAACTTTTATCAGTTACATTTTCAAAGTTACATATTTGAAACACATTTCATGATAATGTTTCATCAAAGAACATTTTTTTATAAATTTGGAATGTACTGCACTTGATATCAGAAAATCTTAGATGCACCGTCTTAAGCCTGTCTCCGAGTTGAACTGTTTATACTATTTATTCTACACTTTAATTTGCTTGAGATTTTAGTAGATCAAAAGAAAGCTACCGCAAGTAGATAAGCAGATATGTGATGATACTTTTGAGTAGTGAATGGTTCCTTTGGGTTCGATTTAATTGTTAAGTTAATTTTGAGTTTTGCCTCCACCCATAAACATGCCAATTTATAAAATAGCCAGACTTCATTTTAGAAAAAAAGTATCAAAGTACAAAGCGTTTTCGCAAAATGTTGCAGTATGATTCAAAACTTTATATTTTTTTACCATTACTATCATTCAAAACATTCATATACACTAATGACAAATATCATCGTGTGATTTAATTCAATGAGAGTTATTGTAGTAATTGACGGAAATAAGAAGTACAACAGTATAATGGTAACTTGACGATTGTCAGCAGTCGTCTTAAAATTTTCATAAAGTAGGTAATTTTCATTTTTAAAGAATTTCAGGCATACATCAATACAGTTTGGATTGAATTGTTATAGTTAGAATTTTATAAAGTTTTACAAGTATGGTGCGATAAAAAAGCGTGATTTGCACGGTTAATCTTGATTTTTAACGCTGTCATTTGTGTTTTGAAAGTTGCACGTGCTTAATTTGACTCATATTTTATAGACATACCAACAATATGTTTCATCATTCCAACAGTTCCTAACTAATTTTCATAGATTATAGTGACCTATTAAAACTGTTCAATGATATTCATGTTGTGAAATGATTTGATTTTTTGTATCAATCGTAGAGAAATACTCTTAAAATAAAAAATCAGAAACAATATAATCAATTTCTTTTACAGATTTTATGACGAACGGCACTTCTGCTATTAATTCGCCGTATAGAACTGGTCAATCTAATGGTAACAAGGGAACATTGATTGTCCATAGCCAACAAAGAGTAAGCTATTTGACTAATTCTATTTGATCAAAGTGTGTTTAGTTTGAAATGCATGCGAAAAATATGTTGGAATATTTCACTAAGACGCTATTATAAAGCGTAATTTTGGTTTTTCTAGCAACCCGAGCGACAAGTCGTCAAGGTAAGCGTAATTTGACTAACATATAGTAAGTTGATCATAGCATATTGAAACTAAAAAAAATTTCTTTTGATCAAAAGTTTATCCTATTAACGAATACAATAACATTTTTTGAATGCTCTGTTTACAATGATGCAACAGGTCGGATTGAGTGAAAATGGAGGATGGACAGAAATCCCAGTAGAAGTAAATATATTTCATTTTAACAGTAGTTTTATGCTTAGACATATCTGATTTAACAACTAATTTTCAAACTATATGTTTCGTCTATAATCTTTATTTTATTTTATTTAATAAATTATACCTTTCAGAATGGGGATAAAGAGATGAATGCAACAGGGCAAGATAGTACCACATCAAATTCAGATGGATTGAAAGGTATTACATATCTAGCTAATTTTTCAAAAGCCTTTTATACATTTAAACTTATATTTGTTAGATAGGGGAAGAAGTAGGAGAAAACGAAGAGACTTTTTTGGGACAATCAGAAAAAGGTTGAGTCGCTCAAAAACAAGAAGTCGATCAGTTGGACCCGAAGAGGATCCTGATCATGAAGACGCTCATTCAAGATCAATTTCAGCTGACAGAGCGAAAGATCCAGGATCTGGTAATTAGTTTATTAGTTAATTGATTATTATATTGATTTTACAACACTAAAAATTAGATATGTACAAAAATAAGAAAAAAGGCTGAATATTGATTTATTTTATAAATCCAGCTCATCACTAAATGGAATATAAGACGATATATACATTTACAGAAAAATTCAATTCGTTTCTAAAGTCGTAAAAACACATGATATAATATACTATTAACTATACTTATATATTCGAAACAATATCACGTTCACACTGTTTACATTCATAAAGTTATATCTTTTGCAATACATGTTGCCTATCAATCTAAACGCTATTTCGCCCCATCTTTTAAGTTTCAATTAAATTCGCAAGAGCATGATTAACGATAAATTATTTGTGCCTATTGTATTTCCTTTATATATTTCGATATCTATTGTAAATTTGAAGGATGTTGTTTCCATTATCCTCCAACTTTAAAATTATTATAATATGCAATTCAACTTGATGCTAGTTTTGCTTTTTAAATGATGGTTCATATGTGCTATATACGTTGACTATTAATCAATTTAAAAGACTCTATACTGATTATAAAAGCAACATAACAATATCTTCCTATGCTTATTTTTTTCAGTATTTAAATGCCGAAAATTTTTTCTAACACTGCTAAACTCAGATTGATGATTCTACGTGATATGATTAAATTAGCAAGTAGTAAAAGGTGTGCATCTGTATTTACAAGCAAGGTTTAAATGATTAATTTGTTTCGTAGTATCTTTTGCAACCTCTTTGCAACGACAATATTCATAGACGTGAGCATAACTTAAAGCTAATTTTTTATGAATTAACATTTAACACAATTTAATTAAGTGTTGCTTATTGATTTTTGTTTAAATTATTTAAATATCCTAGGTGATTTTCTGTGATGTTATAATTAAAAACCACCAAACAAATTACAAAAATAATAATTGAATGAAATGATTCCCTATTGATTGAAATCCTTAAGAATTACTAACAATACAGTTTTTACAAACAAAGCACGAAGACGGAAAAATTATAATTAATAAAAAAGTTATTAATAGTTTATTTATGTGAATAAGAGTTTTCATAACAATCTAAAATTTTGAGCGAGCATGTATAGCATACCACATATATTGAACTTCCAAAAATAAACGTAATGTAAAAAAGTATATAAATATTTTCAGTCTTATCCTCATGTCCAAGATGTGCAATGAATAATTCCATTTTCTTTTCCGCAACTCAATCCTTAAAAGTCGTTCTACGTATATTTTCTATTTGATAGGTATTTGATATTACAATAGCTTTTACGAATTACAGGACGAGAAGAACATTCAAGAAGATCAAGTGTGAGCGAAGCATCTGCAATCAGTGGTACTTCGATGAGGACTTATGTCAATGAAGCGTCTACTTTGGTGCTTGAAACAATGGAAAATGGCATTCGAAAGTAAGATTATTATCAATAGTAGTTTGCGTTTACGTCATTTAGCAAACGCAAAATGATGCCTATCAGGAGATACAATTTTCAATATTAATCTATAATAATGCATAAACCTGCATTACAGACATTATCTCGTTCCATTATCATTGGCACAAAAAAGTAGATGGAAGAAAAAAGGCACCAAACTACATATTTTCAACGATCATACATTCATTGCAAAGCACATGCCTGGGTAATATACTTTAAATACCTCTGTAATTTTATATAGCTAGCCAAATGAAAATGATAACATCATTTTATTTACAGAGGTACAGTATGTGAAGTTTGCAAAAAAACGTTGGCTCGCCGATTAGGTAAACAAGGCTATGAATGTCGAGACTGTCAAATGAAATGTCATAAACATTGTCACGTTAAAATTGACTCGATGTGTTCATCTTCCACTATTCAAAACATAGAATTGTAAGTTAATATGAATAGTAGCATACTGTTTCTACCAATAATTAAAAATAAACGTTAACATTCCAAACGGATAATTATTTCAAAATCATAACGGTTAAATAAAAAAAAATTAATTAGTATAAGTAGTAAATTTGCATTGAACGTTTCATATAACTTATTTTTCTTTTGACCGCAAAGGTCTCTACTTCCTGTTCTGAGCGAGTAGGATGGGTAAGCTGATGGTGAAAAATTATTTGATACATTTATGCTTGAGAATTGTCATAATTTTTTTATGCATAATACAAATTCGTGCAGATTGCATGAGAAACATTTTTGATTAATATCTCGAGTAGCGCTAGCAATCATACAATTTAAAAGTCGTGTTTCAAGTTCAAGTTGGTCTTGCTATGAAGTCAATTCATGTGTATTTAAATAACAATTTTGATCATTTGCTGTATGGATTCTTCGAAACTCGTTAGATAATTATTATTTATACGAATCAATAGTAATATAGCTTGTGTCTGTGATAAATTTAACAATTTCGTTTTCAAAATAATCTAAGTGTCGAAGATAATGATTTTTATTGAATCACGAAAGTTTGCATTTATAATGCCTAACTTTTATTTTATTTTAAAAAATATTTAGATATTATCATAATAATTGGGTAATATAACATTTTCTTCTTTTTCATGAAATGAGGTATACATACGTGATAATTGTTCATTAATTTTTAAACATTTTTACTGCGCAGCTAACAAAATATTATTTACAATATTTAAAAAATCGAAGCTTATTGTAGTTTGACCCTCGCGTATTGTCCAATCACAAAGTCAATAACATTAACATGTTTTGTTTGAATGCAATATAATAATCCTAGCTGAGCTATCAATACAAAATGGTTTGCGTATGAAAATATTAACTGTATTTAATTAAAAAAGAATATTTACAACATTTTACTTTCAAGTTATATTCTACATAGATATGTCTATTTTGATTTAACTAACGGATTGAATTAACGTATACACGCAATATACTTCATACTTTTGATGATCAAAAAATTAACGCTTATTAGAATTGATCGTGAAAGTAATGTTTTCAGTAATTAAAAAAAATTTAATATTATAATTAACTTGCACGCCAATATAATCTCAATATATTATTAAATTAAAAAATATGCCTTAATAATACTTTGATTTGAGATGAATTTTGTGTGTCCTTTTTTAACAAGTAGCTTGAGAGTGCAATATACTATTAAATGCAAAGGAGATGTGAATAAAATATTATAGATTTTGCGAAGAAAAAAAATTAATTTCATGTTTGTATCTGTAGTAATACCTTTCATTTTACTTCACATCGCCTTCGTGTAACGTTTTTCAATGTCATCATGATTATATTTATTCGTAGGATTTTTGTAAAATCTCCTGAATTAAAGAGGAAACCATCAGTGCGGGTTCGTTAATCCTGTGAAGAACCAGTGATGTTAACAGACTGCGTAGCTCTGCAACTTAGACTCCAGCATCCAGATCTTCACTTCGTCGAATTCCATTTCAATGTTTCAAAAGTTCATATACCATAATATTTTACTGAATTTTTGATTTTCAACTCAATGGTTACAGAATAATAATGGAATCATTGAATGTCTGCTTTCTATCCTATGAAATACTTGAATAACGATTGTAAATTGATTTTTTGTAACGAATGGTGCAAGAGTTACTTTTATTTTATATTTTGCTGAAGTAAGCTTCATCTAGTCTTGCAATTTTTTTTAATACATATATGATCATGTCGATAATTTATATACAAACGAAATATTAATAAACTTTTTAATGATGTCAATCTTCCTTCGGGGTCCTCCAAAAAAGTAACTATGAATATATAATACATCCGTACTTACATTTTTTATGTGCTTATTTGTTTTGTTTGATTTATTTTGAAATATATTTACATATATATTTTATTCTTAAAACTAATGCATTATATTAAAGGCAAACAGGCTGTCTTCTGTTATACGAATTCATCGTAATCAATTTACAATTGGAAAAAATAAAAATAAGTGCACTCTTTAACGCACAAAAATAGTTCTAAGTATTAATATTTATTTGTTCATCATTCATGTTACTTTTTACTAATCATCACCATTAAAATATTTCATCGAAATGATCTTGGCCATTATTTTTTCAATTTACATAAAAATGTAATTTTTATACTGATAAGAAGATTATTTTTGCAAATCTAATATGAGTTTATATTTTACATTCATGAATAATTGAACTATATAATATGCAGAATTTTAAATAGGTCAATATATCTCAATAATAAAACGATTCTTTTATATACTTCTGGTGATTTTTATCAAATTTTTTGTTTATAAAACAAATGCATAACGCATGAGCACCTTCCAAACACGCCTATCACGATTAATAGTGCCTAGATAAATAATAGATATCCTTGTTATACACTCTTAATGAAAAATTAATATACATTTATAACGATATAGTGATAATATATCGTCGCAATATTATTTATATCATTCGAAGCAAGATTTAATGTACTTTAAAAAGCAAATTTTGAAATCAAACAAAATTAAAAAATTTTAAAATATGCACAAAATGTTGTAAGCCATGACAACATAAAAAAATATAGTTATAATAAATTGTAACAGATAATTTGATTTTATGATTTTATCAAACCTATCCCTATTATGTACTTCTTTGTTCGAGCAGTTTTTTCTGCAATCATACTCTGTTTAATGATTTTTATTCATGGTCGTATTCTACGATGATGAGAAAAAGTATCCAGTAATTAATTTAATAGTTCTGAATATATGTTGCGCATATTCATTGAACAAGCTAAATTAATAAAATTTCAAGACTTACTGTTGTCTATGAACAAGCTTGAAGTTACATTAGAGTTATTATATTACTTAACTGCTCAATCAGTTAACCAAACGTTTAAGGAGTATTCACAATGTAAGCGAGCGTAACGGTGTAATTAAGAATGAATCGTTCTTCGTAGTAATTCGCCATATTATTGCTGTAAGAGGTATTCAAATTAAAACTAAGCAAATCAATGCCATTATAAAAAAAGTTCCTACTTGCACTTCCTCATTTCCTGTACGTACTAGGGGAGATCCGAGCAAGACGGACACTGAAAATTTGAGAGAAAAAGGAACCAAATAAAAAAAATTTATATTATATTTTTAACGTGAAATGAATATGATAGCCAGTACATCTGCGCAATAACCGCTTTGAAAAATTATTCAAACCAATACGATAAATTAATAAAAAAATTAATTAAATGAAAATAAATAAATTCTTTGTTATTTTTAGAGCAAAATAGACATAGGAATAAATAAATAAAGAAAGAAATAAATAATAACGCATTTCCATTTTTTAATATTTCTTTTAAAGTCGCGCTTTCATATATTCTTTTAATCCATTGTCTGCAATTTGATTTTCTCATATATTTGTAGACCATTTTAATTACTGCTGATAAATGATGTTTCGAAATTACTTATGAAACTACGGAAAATTTAAGAAAAATAAATATTTTAAAAAATTTCGATATTAGGGGCTGTCCGTCGATATGGTAAATAGAAGTTCCACCCTCCATACCATATACGGTTTCTCAGCGTTTTTGCTAAGAGTAATATTTAGTTCGATAACTCATCTTTTAATAGCCCTAAGTAAACCGCACCGCCAATAAGGAAATATAACATCATCAAAGATCCAACTATACGAGCTACAAGGAGTAAAAATAGACAAACTGGAAAAATTACATGGAAAATCACTTTTAATATTATAAATAATGTAAAAAAGATGTAATCATAATTTTAGATAAAGGGTGTGTTAGATATAAATAATTACTTTTCTATTTATTAAAGGGCATTTTTTTATTTATGAAAGCTA
Organism: Phymastichus coffea; assembly: GCF_024137745.1. Taxonomy (NCBI): domain Eukaryota; kingdom Metazoa; phylum Arthropoda; class Insecta; order Hymenoptera; family Eulophidae; genus Phymastichus; species Phymastichus coffea. The sequence goes on along the minus strand of NW_026706877.1, from coordinate 250,770 downwards.
ATTGAATCCTTATAGAGTTATTTTGTTAATAATTAATTACTCAAATCCCATGCTATTTTTAAAGTGTATGTTTAAAAGACCGAATAATTGATACACTTCCATAGATACCAAAAATCATACGTAAATAATATCTGTTAGACTCGATGTTATCACCGCGGATACTGCGCACATACTGAAATTCTTATCATTATATAATATGAAGAATATACCTGTACATTGTAATTCGCTATAACCAAAATAATTTGTTATGTCCGTTTTGCCCGGGTCTCCCCTATTATGCATTTTGTGAAATAACAATCAATGATAGAGAAAAAATGGTCTTATGTAAAAAAAATTTTTTAACAACATTACTTTAAATATTTATATATACTTATATTTATATTATACTTTTCGCTTTTAATGTTATTATCAACGGTATAATTTTGATCGAGTAATATTATTCGTAAGATACATATGACTTCTCATTTGTTTTCATCTATTTTCCTAAAATTATATCTAGTTTTCTTCGAAAATGAACAGCAGACTTATTACGTGGACATAATTGAAATGTAAACTTTTATTTTGATTAATAGAATCATTAAACTATACTTCCATTAAAATTAATAATATTAAAATTTGGTACTCTAATAAGTTAATAGATAAAACTGACGTTTCTGATTATTGTTACTCGAAGCTGCGATTTTTTTCCTATAATACAAACGTTACTGGCTGTTAAAGTGAATATGTGTAAATTATTGTTAATTAATGTAGGTTTCAGTTAAAGTTTTAAGTGAATCTACTAGATTAATAATACGAATTAACATAAATCGGACGTATATATTATGAGGAACAGCAATATCTATAGTTTTCTGGCTTGTAAAACAAATTGAAACGAAATAGTGTGTCCATTTTTTCACAACTAACAACACCAAGCTTATACAGCCTAAACAAAGTGAATTTTATTTTATCAAATTCCGACAACATGATAATTTTTATGTTGCATGCCATTTAATGTTAAATTCACGCGTATTAAAATATATAATCATTTATTGTTGTCATTGTTGTCCTTATATTTAACATTTTACTAGTGGTCAACTTTTAGATTCTCTATATATAGGTTTCTCTGTACATCACTTATTCTACTTGTGAAAACGAAAATTTTAAGAGCTAATTGACTTCATTGACAAAGTTTTGTCTTCAAAGTGCAAGTTTGATCGATGATTTTAAGGGCAAATGTTTTATACGAACATAACCAAAATAATTGTTCGACGGCTCATTTTCATTGATAAATTAGACAGCTATATGAGTATTAATGATGTTGTTGTTGTTGTTGTTGCTGCTGCTGTTCTTGTTGTTGTTGTTACTTTAAGAACTATGTTCATATGGGACGCTGCAGATTATATTAATAGTTTTTGCTGCAGAAATTCATTTCAAATCGAAATAAGCCGTAAAATATTGGGTTTGAGCTTGAAACTTTCACTGATTTTTTTTAATTCCATGCACATCTCATCGTAATGTGTATCAGTTTTATAAGTGTTTAGTAAAAGCTTATCAGGAACTTTTTATAAATCCACTATGAAAAAGTTATTAAAAAGCTATTTTCTTTAGAGCTCTAGATATAAAAAAATAATGAAATTTTCTACATGACTTTAGGTATTGTGACATGATGAGGAGAGTTTGGATCACTAATTTACTTAAAATTTTAAAGAATGGTTTTATATAAAAAAACATGCAAAAATCTATCGATACTCGTTCTAATACTCAATTTATCCATAATTACAGGCTATTTTCATAGAGACAGCCGAAATACATGATTATTTTGCAATGAGGATAGATTGTAATTTAAATGAAGTAGTGTTTACGCAATATTAAATAAAAGCTGAAATTAAATTCTTTCGATAGAAAAAAAAATTGGTTGGTAAGATGAACCGTTCAAAAATTATACGTACTATTTATAATTTTGTCACTAACTATGTAATCAGATGCTTTTTTCCAAAAAATTAGTCAATTATTTAATAAAAATTTATTTTGGCTTAATTTGTGAATCGTTTAACTTTTCGGAAGAAAATTGTTTTTCCATCGAAAGGATTTAATTTCAGGGTCTACTTGATAACATTATGAAAACTCTACATCGCTTACAGATTAGCCTGTCCCTATGAAAATCAAGTATCGGACCAAGAGGCTATGGCTTCTTGCATATTTTTATGGACAAAAAGATTTTGTCCCAACTTCAAAGTACAAGTATCTATGCTCACAATGCACTTGCAAATATGCGGTTGAACGAATTTCTTGTTCAACATTTGAATGATTTTCGATTTTTAATTTGTAGAAAAAATGTTGACACGAGAGAAAAATTGTTAATTAATAGAATAATTTTTACGTAGCCAGAACTTATACATAATTAATAAATAAGAACATCCCATGTTCAAAACTAATCTCTGAAATAAAAACAAGTATATACTATATTCGTCAGAAATATTCTAGCGATTAGAAAAAGGAGGAAGTTTTGCATTACGTTTGATGATATATATATATATATATATATATATATATATATATATATATATATATATTCGCGTAAATCTTTGATTTGATCTAAATGGAGTAGGCTTATTCGAAAACGTATACTTTTTGCTATGGTGGCGATTCATTATTGACTTGATTGAAGCGTATCTTTGCAATTACTCACAATTACATGATGTGTTTAGTAGTACTTTGTCAGTGCTTTTAGAATAAAAACTAATTTAATCGAAGTAATTAATAATGGGTAAGGAATGCTGTATATAATACAACTGAGAGTGTAAAATCAATTACTCACAGCTATAATTGTTTTTTATTGACGCAATTTATTTCAAGAAAATATAGAAGAGTAATCAAGAATAACCCAAAACAATTTTCAACTATGATGATGCTCAAAAAAATGATAACGAAAATGTAGACTCAGCCGCTAATAAAAATTGGAGAAATTAATCAAAGTCAAGAGTTGCCATGGCTTAAAAATTAAATTAGTGCCACATACAATTAGGCGTTCGAAATAATTAAAGTAAAACACATTGCGGGAGAATAATACATAAAAATATAATCAAGAGATAAAAAAGTTTGAAAATGGTGTGCAATTGGAAATTTGAAATTAATTCAAATTTTTGATATTGAAACGGTTCAGTAGTCGCTCAGTTAGATTGCAACCGAGTGAATTACGAAACGGGATCATCTCGGAAATGTATAGCCTTAAAACACATCCATTAAGATTGTTTGAATGTACACCAAAAAATTAGTCAACAAATTGTTTTTTCTTTCATTCGCTTACAATAAAACAGTTATTCATCGTAGTATCTTGTTTCTTCTAGTCTTTGTCCGACTTTTGTTGGTTCAATATGTTTAGATAAACTTTCAAGTGCATGTATCAATCTTGAAATCTTAATATTTATTAAAAAAAAATATATATATATATATATATATATATATATATATATATATATATATATATATATATATAATCAATCTAGTGCGGGGTCGATTTTCAGCACTCTTTAGGAACATTTCCATTAATGATAAAAAAATCTATAACGCATTATAATTTTCACTAAGGCATTCAATTCAGGATTTAATTAGCTTTATTGTGTTGAAGTTTCGTAATGTTATTGATTTCCTTTCTATATTACTTTACAAAAATAACATGGGGAAATAGGCTTTTTATAGAAAAATACACTGAAAACTATATTGTGTCTACTTTGAACTAAATTTTAACATGAGATTAAATAAGTTTTAGAACATTACGAAACTTTGACAGACCAAAGTTAATTAAATTTGGAATTGATTACCTCGATGAAAATTATAGCCCGCATTTGTTATTAACGAAAATGTTGCTGGAAAATGACAAAAGTCGATGCCGTGACGGGTTGCCGTTTCACCAAATTGCTTCTATAATTTTTACTAATGAATATTGAGACTTCAAACTTAATACACGCACTTTTCAAGGCTTACAAAACAACGTAGTATCAAAAAACGTTTGATTTTCGAAAATTCGTAATAGAACTCTTGTCGATCAAACTTACGAATTTTAAGGTAATGATTTTTTTGTGGTCAAACGTAGATAACTAATTAGGATAATAACTAGAAGAAATAAAATACAAGGAGTACCTCCAATTTTTTTTCGGTTTGATCCATCAGTCACTCTTTTATTACGAGCAATGAAAGAAAAAAAAGGAATTTTGTCATCGCGCGTTAAGTATCCAAAGTTGAGTAACCGGCTATAGATGCAACTTAAGTACAAAATGATCGTTGAACAGTAGGAAAATTGGCGGTCAATCTTGAAAATATATCTAATATAAGTACCTGATGAATAAGTGTATAACGGGCAGACGACTGTGAACGCGATTGGCTAAGTGGTCATTGATCGTCGATGAGCATGCCTATTTGCAGAGCGGCTCGAAGAGGCAGTTTGACAATCGAAGCGGTCGTTGGACCCCGCCCTCCCCTACCGACAATCAAAGGTCAAATAAAAATGAAAGGAAGCCAGGGAGCGCGCATACTTGTCGGCACGGACGAGCGTTGGGAAAGATGGAGGAGGCGAGTCGAGCGAGCGCGCCGAGACGAGTCGGCGGCAAGGTGCGTCCCTCGGACGACGACGGTCGACGGGGTCGTCAGCAGCGCCGGGACGCGAGCAGGCAGACGCGACTCGGCTGCCTCGCGCGCAGGAGGCCGGAGCGCGGGGCAGCGGCGCTCGTAAGCGAGCAAACCGATGCGTAATTAAATCAATGCCGACGCGTTGGTCGCTGGTCGAGCGAGCCCGCGGGCGCCGAGGGGCGAGCATCCGAGAGACGGCGCGGCGCTGCGCGCGGAGCTATCCGCCAGTCTCGCGGGCGCAGCACGCGGCGGACGAGCGGACGGGCGGAGCCGCGGCCGGCGCGGACGCGAGGCGGGCCCCGTGGGCGGGGCCGGGCACGCCGCGGGGGAAGGGCCGAGCGCCGCGCGATCCAGCCGGCCAATCCGAGTCGCGCCCGAGCGAACGCGCCGCGGACAAAGACGGCCGCCGGCCGCAGCCGACACCTCCTTGACTCCTCCCCCGGCCGGACGCTGCACCTGTGCTCATCCGCCTCGCCGCCAGCGATCAGCTTCGCTTTATGTATATTGCTAATAGCTTCATTTTTTCCCGACCATTTTACAATTTATTAATTCCCGACCAACCCTTCTACAAACGCCGCTCCCGCTGCCATTCCGTGCTCGCTGCGGATGCAACGCGCGGCGCTTCCTCGCCTCCTCGATTTTAATCTCCAACGCTACCGTTCGATAGTCGTGCAACGGCAAATCACTTCTGCACCTCCAAATTCACTTCCGACATGCCAATCGTGACATTTTATTATCGACCTGCAGGCGCTGCTTATTATTTTTCCTTTCGGTCAATCGATCACCCTACGCACAAATCAATAAACAACGGGACATTATCTGTCGTGGTTTATGGGGATCCGTCAGAGAACGATAATAGATAGCGCGATAATCTGATTTGCAATCGACTTGACCGAGATACAGCGAACGCCATATTTTGGTTCGCTTTCCTCTCAAACTGATACGTTCGAGGAAGGCTCGATTAGCAAGCTCGGCAAAGCAGGAAAAACGGGGTGTCATAGGAGAGCAGCCGATGGATCGGGCTACTCGAGAGCTTCTAATTGATGATAGCATGACGCAATGGTGAAATTGAAAGCGTTCAAACAGCTTGAACAGTCGACAAACTGTACCGAAAGAGTTGTGGGATTTTTAATGGAATTGCTCGTGATACACGAGATGCATCGCAAATCAATTGTAGCTTGCAACATTGAACTGACAGTAGCGGTTTCGACATATGACATTGTTCTGTTGGAATGGGCAATGAAAAGACGAACGAGGAGATAGCGCAAGAAAAAAATATTTGACACTGCGTTTTGGAGCTGCAAACGAAGAGCAGCGTGATGTATTTGCGAGATACGAGAAATGTTTACTCGTTTTCATACTCGACGCGTCCATCGAAGTTGTAGGTAGGAGGTACGATCGTATAAGATTAGGAAGACGATGGCGAAAGAGCGTAACATCGAAGCGGCACCAGGTCTAAGGAAATAGGCGCAAGAGCACGCAAGTATAACTAGACGCAGGCGAGGCAGCAGTTGCTTTGGCACGAATGCCAAATGACAAGGTACGTAGGGAGCGAACGCAGGCGCGATGGCGTAATTGCGTCGATATCCGGAGAAGAAGCGAAGCAGCGGAGAGTGGCGGCAGAGCTGAAAGAGCGAGCGGGGGAAAAGCCGCGATTGAAAGAGTAAAATAGCCAGTGCAATCGAGGCAGACAAAGACGAATGCGCGCGTACGGTGGCGAGCGCTCGCGCGGCCCGCGGAGAGCGAAGATTGGCCGATTAGCCGGGCGCAGCACCAGGACAAAAGCCGTGGCCGAGCGCGCGGGCAAAAATAGCGGCGCGGCTCATCCATCATGCAGCGCATCAACGATCGGCCGTGCCGCGTACAGCCGCGTACAGCCGCGCACAGCCGCGATCCATCAGCGACGACGCCGCGGCGCCGTTATCGTCGCGACACTACAACCAGTCGCTGGTTAATCAATTATTGAGGCCGGCTAGTTTGCCGTAATAATGCGTCGCCGCGAGGACGAGCGCGACCGCTGGGGCTCGCTGCCCGATTGATTATGCACGCGCAGCGCGGCAAAGAGCGCCCGAGCAAGTTGGAAACCGCAGCGACCAGTCGATGTCGATTAAAGTGCGCGCAGCCCTGGACGACAGCTTGCAGCTGGTCGGCTCTGGAGCTGGCCCGAGACGCTGGCTCTGAATCGCCGGAATACGATACGTGGAAGAGCCGAGCAGCGAGCCGCCGCGAAAAGCAGAGGAGGGCGGTGCCGAGCTGACGAGCTGGTAACTGCCTGTGAATAATTTAGTAGACATACGCGAATACATGTGTGTCTCATTGTCTTCCCTCTGCCCTTCCAGCTCCCCGTCGGCCTTTACCTCCTTCTACCCTTCGCATTTCTTTCTTTCTCTTTGTCCGCCCAAGCGCTCTCTCTCTCTCTCTCTCTCTCTCTCTCTCTCTCTCTCTCTCTCATCGCGCTAATAATGCCAGTCAGCGGATGTATGCTCCCTTTTGCGAGCTGCCAACCGCAAATGCCTACCTTTAAAAGCTCCAATTCACGCAATCACCTTTGTTTTTTCACTTTTTATCTGCCGCTTCCTCGACTACTGCGCCCGGCTCTTTGATCCGCACCACCCCACGTTCTGCATATTGCAACTTGTACGCTCTTTACAGCTCATCATTTATCACTTTCCAACACTCCCTTTTCGCCAATTACGTTCATTACATTTCTCAGCGTTTATTGTGCAATCGCCCGGCTCTGTATTGCGAACGAACAAATCCAGAGCAGCCTGTGATTTATGGGATTCAAGCATGACCGATCATTATTGTTTTTACCGGGAGTAAGACATAATTCCAACGTTTGATCCACACTGATGAAGCAAGAGCAGATGTAACGACAATAAAGGTGAGAATGGGCTGCGCGACGTGGAAGAAAGGTGTTGAATGGTTTTTAATCCAGGCGTAAGAGGTGCCGTTTAACAAGATATAAAACTCGAGGCATGGAAGTCTGAAAGGACAGAAATAAAGTACAGTAAATTTGAAGTTTGCATGGTTGAGTGAGAGCTGAATATGGAGGAGCTAAGGAGGCACAAACAAGTCGGGGCATTTAAGTCGGAGGACGGCGGGGCGGGGGGAGGCTGGGGGGGGGGCTGCGGCGCGATTTACGAGAGTTGTCCGTTTCTGCGTGGAGGGATTAAAAAGCCGTAGCCTCGGAAAACACAGATATACATGTATACACGTGTAGGGGAGCGCAGTTTTATCGTCGTGCTGCATTAGGTGAATGGGATGCGCGCAGGATGCATCTTTTACGAGGCCGCTCGTCGATATATCAATTATAGCCGCTTATTGTTTGAGCCACTCGTAAAAGCCAGCGAGTGCATTTAAACCCTCGGTCGCGCTCCCTTACGGCTGTGCTCTGCGCCTCGGAGCCGCAAGTCGGGCTTTCGCGCTCGAGTCGATGCGAGAGAGCGCGAGCGCGCTCCCCCCTCGCGGCGCGCACTCGAGCGCGAGTCAGCCAATGGGGAAGACGCCGCGGCTCGGCCAATGGCGCAGCAAGCCTAGACGAGCGCGCGCGCGCGCGCTCGAGAGCGAGCGAGAGAGCATCGTAAAGACTTGCCGCCGCCGCCACCGCCGCCGCCGCCACTCGCCAAATTACACGCTACATTCACGAGCCTACACGCGGCCTATCCGAAAGTTAAACGAGCTCCGCGCGAGTCGCACTTGCCAAATGCCTCGTCCGTGCCTCGTCCGTGCCTCGGCGCGCTCGGCTCTATCGGCAAACATTTATCAAGCCTATATTCTCACTCGACGTATTCAATTTGCCGACTGGCCTTGGCGGGCCCGCGCGCGCGCGGCCTGTATTTATTTATTTATTTATTTATTAGGCGGCTACCGCTGCTCGGCGCTCGGCCGAGAGAAAGGCCGCGGCGCAGACAAATGGACGGCGGTTGGTAGCGCGAGCGAACTAATTGAAGGAAGTCGTCGCTTACAAAGCGCAAAGCGCCGCGAAGCGGCGAAAAAAAGTAATTGAATTTGAGTGGCTGGCTGCACGGGCAATTCATCACTTGCGAATCGGCGCGCTCGCGCCGCTAATTCGACAAGCCGCCCGCGCAAAAACCACCGCCGGCACGAGCTTCGTTTTTTGCCAAGCGCAGAGGCCTCGCTCGGGTCCGTGGGAGCCGGCGCGTCGCGGTGGTCTGCCCCGGATCGGCCTCGGATATTGCACGGGGGCCGAGCTCGTGGGAGGCGCTTTCCGGCACCGCGGCCGCGGCTTTTCCATCGGCTCCGGCCGGCTTTTTACCGCGCGCTAATGCCCCGGCGTTCGCGCCTTATTGAGCTTTTGTTCTTGCGCTCGGGATCCTCTCTCCTCCTTTATCGCCTCCGACACAAAGGACTATTACCATCTGTTCTGTTCTTGTTTTGCAAAGCCTGCCGCCGTAAACTGCACGCCTTGTCCTTCTCGCCTTGGGCGCTCGCCTCGCGCCAACTGACGATTGCTCGCCGGCCAGTGCCGCTCGTCGGCTCCGTCGCAGCGCCCGGACGCCCGGACGTTTTCGGCCAGCGCACCAGTCCAATGCACTTTGCAGGCAATGTACGCGCGGCGGCCTGGGAGCCGAGTGCTCGCCGCTTATAATTTAATGAGCGCGCCGCTGTACGCGCTTCCTTGCTCTCCTTCGCCGAGCTGATTGAATGTATAGCTGTTGGGAGCAGCAACTGTGTTGCCGTATACAATGCCTGCTCGGCGTTGCTCTCTCGCTCTCTCGCTCTCTCGCTCTCTCTCCGCCGCTCGTCTATATAACTTTTATCACTGTGTCCAGTGTGCTGCGCCGCGCGCGAAAATTGTCTTCGCGGAATCGAATAAAAGTTTATTATCGAAAAATACGCGCGCACCTGATGCTCCCGGCAACTTGTTCATTGTTCCATTGTTGACGCTTTGCTGCTGCTGCTGCTACTGCTGCTGCTGCTGCTGCTGCTGCTGCTGCTGCTGCTGCTGCTGCTGCTGCTTCAAAGCGGAGAAAGCCTGTGCCCAAAGCTACCGAGTTGCCAGATAATTGGCACTCGTTACGCTACTGGCACATTCTCTCTCTCGCTCGAGTCTCCGGTCGCAGGCGCTTTTCTTGGCTCAGCCCGCCGCGGCGTCGAGCTTCCACTCATGCGAGCTCGAAAACCTCGCTCGCTTTACGGCCAGCGTTCTGTCGACTCGACTGCTTTCTAAGCAATTTGGCTTATTGTCGGCGCTGAACCGTTTGAAAAATCATCGTCGCGCTCGGCCGACTCGCCTCTGCCTATCGACCAACGACTGTCCTCGCGTCGACAGTCAGCTCGCTCGCGCTGCGTGCGTTGACTTGCGCGCAGGCAACTCGTGTAAACAGCGCGCTCGCAGCCGCCGACCATCGTTATTCGCTGATCGGGCCGCAGCGGACGCGAAACAGCGCAAACATTCCAGGAGCTACAATCGAAGGCAGCGCGACGAGAAGCGACGCGCTCGCCGCGCGCAACGGCTCGCGCGTGCGCAATTGCTAGCTGTTGGCGGCTAAATAAAAAGCCGACAGCTAGCTATTGATATGTCGTTTATGCTTGATTTGGCACTATTTACCGTGTAAATTTATAATTGGCGCTCGACCATTATAGGTTGTTCCAACGGCTGATAGCTGCACGCAACCGAGTCGAAGCAGCGGTACAACGAGCCGCTCGAGCTGCGTACGCGTGAATAATTCAGCGAGTCGGTGGCGAGCTATGTCTGCTTGGCGCCTGTTGGGGCCGCTCGCTGCTCCCGCGGCCCGACGTGCCGGGCCGGACAGGCCAACGTGCATCTTCGGCGAACGACCGGAACAAAGCTTTCGCACGTCCGAGTCGCGGCGCTGGATCAATCGGCGATAGCCTGCGGACGGCTGATGGCTCGATCAGCGCCAGCTCGCGCGGAGCAGCGGCGCCGATGAAAAGCGCGAGCGAGCGCGCGCTAAATGATCGCGACGACGCCGAGAGAGCGCCGGATTGAGCAATTACGAACGCCGGCAGCGGGCGCAGAAGCACCTTGCCCGCGGCTCGGCTCGCCGCTCGTGCGCGCCTAACCGCGGCAAATGAGCGCGCGATTCCGGCGCGCCGCGGAAAAAGCCGGCGATCGATCGTTGGGCGATCGATCGCACGGGCGCGTCGCGGCCGAGAGGGGCGAGAGGCGCGAGAGGGCCGGCGCAAAAACGGCGGAGCCCATCGGCCGCGCGATTAGTCATGGGAGACGCGAGCGAGCAGCAAGTGCCGCCGGGCTTCGTCGGCGACGGTCGAGGGCCTCTCGTGGTCGAGGCGAGGCTCCCGGCCGGCCCAGTGGGCACGTAGCGCGCGACGCAGCCGAGCGGCAGTCCGGCGCGCGGCGCGTCGTCATTAGCATCGAGCAGCAGCGAATCAACGCCGAGCAAATAGAGACGAGCAGCGGGCCGGCCGGATCAGAGGGCCCCGCGCGCTCGCCTGCTGCCGGCTATCAATTAATAAGCGGATGAATTAATTAGAGCTGTTGCTCGCCGGGGCGCGCCGCCCGGCAAAGGAAAGCAGGCCTCTCGCGCAAATACATGCCGGCTGCACGCAAGATGTGCGCCGCGGATAAGCATCTCGCACTGCTATTTGCATTCGCGCGCGCGCGCGCGCGCGAAAACCGAGGCGCACGCTATCGGCGCGCCGGCAGGGCCGACGGCTAATTTACTGGCCGCAGACATGCACCCATTAGCATAATCGGCGCCGCGCCGCTCGATGGGCGCGACTCCGCCGCGAATCGCGCCCGTCGGTGGACCAGCTGCGACGAGCCAGCGGTGGCCGCTAGCGGGCAATCTCCGTTCGAGCAGGCGCTAAAGCGGCGCGCCGACCCTTGGCCCCGACGCGCGGCGGCCCGCGTAAGACGCGCTCGCGAAACGCCGGCCGAGCCGCGGCGAGGATGCAGCACGCAAGGCTCCGCTCCAGTTTGCCGTCCGTGGAGCAAAAGCGAGTGCACGCCAACTCGCTGCACACAAATTGCAGCCTTCGCCGCAGCGCGCCTTCGACTTTCCATTCTTATCATTATCATTCGCCGCCGAGCGAGCGACGAGCCGAGCCGCGCGCGCGCGCTCCTCAATCATACTCGCTCTCTCGACGCTTCGAGATTTCACTTCGAGCCTCGCGCCCCAGTAGTGATTTATACGTAAACCGCCTCGGCGCTCTACGCGCCGACTCTTTTATCATTTCCAACTGTCGCCACCATCGCCTTCTTTCGTTATCCTTTGAATCCATTGCTTACCCCTCTTACGCTCGCCACTACTCCAGCTTCCAATTTATGCGCTCGAATAAATGACCTTATAACGCTTACTGCGATTCCTGGCTATATCATATTCGCCTAACGAGCGGGCTCAGATTTGCTCGCAGATCGACTCGACAAATTTTCATTCAACGTCATGTTTTTTCATGGAACATGTATCATGGGTCATTGTCATTTTTTTTTTTCCACGCAATTCATTTGCACAAAAACAATTTGAATAATATTATACATTAGCCAATTTTTATTTGACACAAACGGAATAACTTTCTACCTGATAGGTTTTCTTCTACGTACGGTCGTGTCTTTATAAAGCCGACTTATACTTTACGCGATTACTTCATATTCCACAAGTGTATATTATTTTTTCATCATACTATGGGGAGTTTTCAACGATAATATTGCCTGAAAACTATCGAGCTAAAGAGTAAAAGCATAAAATTTCAAACTCGTTCGAATAATTGTCTATCGTCAATCACGTTCGAAACTGCTTATCAATCAAACTGTTATATTTCCATGAATGCATAAATTTGTGGACAAAATTTGTTATTATGTAAAAAATATTCAAAATATTACTCACGTTTTACATATAGAATTTCAATAAATCTTCTGAAAAATACCGTCTCAAGTTACATCATCTTTTAATACATCGATCCACGTTACGTTTACTTTATATTTGTTACTCCTTTTAAATCTTACTATATGTCTTAATCTCATTTAATTATTTCTAAACTTGTGAAAGTGGTGAAATCTAGCTAAGACGGCTGTACATTATTTTCAAATGCAAAATTAAATAACAGTACATTGAATAATAAAAGCACAATCGCCATCAATTTAAATAGCAAGACATTATTTATACGTTAAAATATTTAATGATTTATAAATTTAATTTTGATAACTTTCATTCTTGGCGGGCCTGCCGCGAATAGTTTGTTATTATATTATATGCATCGTATGTAATCAGTGAAATATTCAGATGGTTTATAATTATATTTTCGCGAAAAATACGTAATAGCACTTTTTTAATATATGGAATTAATCAACTACTGAAGCAGTTTTACGTTTAATATCAAAACTACATATAAATGTACACTTGATATAACATTTTTACTGGAATTTATTATGCCACGGTAATTCAGTTTTTGTAACCAACTGTGATAAATATTTTTTTATTTTAATTTATTTTCCTTGTTTATACACTTACTTGATACTGCTAGTAGACAGGCTTGACAAGACTGAAAGTTATTAAAAACCAATATAAATTATTAAAAATGTTAACGTAAAAATGACGGCTTGCCTTTTAAATTGCTGGAGATTGACCTTTTGTTATTTAATGTAAAAGTATTTCATTTTACATCTGAAAATAACGTATAGCATTTGTGCTATTTTTACTAGATTTCACTAGCTTCACATGTTTAATGAGATTAAGACATGTAGTCAGATTTTATAATAGTAGTAGATATAATAGAAGTGTAATATTTACCAATTGTTAAAAGATAAATAGATTTTAATAATCATTAAAAAAATAGCAAATCTCTTGAAAACGTATTCGTGCAACTTTTACTTTGTAAAAATAATTTATTTGATGGAAATTTTACCTACTTCAAAGTAAGCTATGGCTGTTTATGTTATAAGTTATCTAAAAAATATTTACATTGAAAATCACTTACTAGATACTATAAGCAAATTAATAAAAAAGAACAACTGTCAAATAACATAGTTATTCGTTTATAAAAATTTAAAGAATTTTGAAGGACGTAATAGATTTTTTCTTACATGTATCTTCTAATTCAATATCATTTTGAACAATCTTACATTATTCTAAAACGATAAAAGGAAACCATGGAAGCAATTTAATTTTCATCACTTTGCCTTGATTTATCGAAATTAACTATCAAATTGACAATTATAAAGAAAAATGATTATTGCTTAAAAGGTTATCTAGTTATTAAATTATTATTAATGTATAATTAGTATTTTTGAATATTATATTGTTGTTGTTGCTGTTGTTATTACTTCGAGAACTACGTTCATGTGGAACGTTATAGAGGTACACTATAGATATCTGTACGCATTATGTACGCATTAGGCTTGGTTCTCTATAGTCATTAGCTTAGTATGTAGACTTATACCTCCCCTATTACTTTGGGAATGGTAAGAGTGGCGACGTTTTATACGTATCATGACTGGATATACAGTTTAGGGTTATACGTTTAATTGAATGAATTAGTTAATTATAATTTTACTTTAGGAAAATCAAATTATTATTTTGTCACAATGAATAACTTTGTAACATTGTTATTAGTAATTTAAAAACTTTTCTGCTTAATTTACAATTTTTTAAAACGCTAATATTGAAAAATGATACTGTAACAATTTGGGAACAAGTTTTTATCATAACCAAAATTTGAAATAATTGAAAACAAAATTGATAAGAAAAATAGAATTTATACTCAGGTAATAAGACTACGTAATCATAAAATGAAATCAAATGTACTTATAACAAGTAAATTACTTAAACTGCTATGAATATTGTTCTTTATTACATAAATCTACTAGAAATCATGATGAAAGTCGAAGCACATGCATGCATCAAAATGTACTATTTCGCGTGAACCGATTGATGGGCACAGCCCAGTAAACATATGCGCACTAGTAGATGTATTGCGACAATATCAGCTATAGATAGTTTTCAGTTTAGGCATGCATTATAGCAGATATTGAACACTTTCTGACTGAAGAAATAAACATTCGGCCATCTTATGATAACAACCATATAAAATAACAATGTTAATCGGCAATGGAACACATAGCATTTTGTGAGTTTTGATTAAATATAAGATATAGTAATGGTAAAGTATAATGTTTGTCAAATTTGATGTGTATTTCAAACTTTTGACTTGATCAAAATGTACTGTGCATTGCGAAGCTATTGTATACAGTGTCGCCTAGGTCGCGCCTTCAACATTTATGTCGGAGCTCGTTACATCGACCCTTGATAAATCGACTCATGTATAATATTATTCAAACTATTTTTGTACAAAAAATCATCTAGAAAAATTGTAAAAAAATTCGTGTATAATTATAATTATATAATTACTTCACGTAGAATACTTTATGCCAATGTAAACAATTATTTTTGTAAATACTATGTTATTTTTCGTGTTCAATTAATAAACACAATATTTAATAAAAATTTTTTAAGTTTTGCAGAATCCTTATGTGTGTGAAACGTATCATGCTGTTTTGCCGGGTTTATTTCCTGCAGATACCCATTCTACGCGAATTTTTTTTTTTTTTTAATACAAAACGAAAAAATATTTTGTGAAGTATATTTTGGGCCACTTATTTTTTACTTGAATTTTTTGTAGAAATTCTATCATATTCAATACAATCCTCTTTTCAAATAAATACTATTTTATATTTTTTGTTCAATAAAAAATAAAGAGAATTTAAAAATTCGCGTAGTATGAAACCGTCTAGAAACGATATCTGTGGAAAACGAACCTGTCCATTAAACTTTATTGTTATTAATAAAGTGACAGTTATCTGCCCACAAGATCAAGTTTGACAAGTTGAGGTCTTCAACCCCTTTTTCATCGTTTCTTTTCCAATCGGATTTATGCAAACTATAAATTTTGATAACGTTCGAATGTGCTTCGAAATAGCAATCTGTTAAATTTTTCATTATAAAAAAATAATTTTTAGATTTTTTGAGAAACGTGCCGTGAACTGTTAAAAATATTAAACCTGTATAGAAGGATGAAAATATTTGTTATCTTTATAATTTTATTGTGAAAATGAACATCCTTTTATCTAATTGATCACTGATCGATATCATCGACATACAAAATGCCGTGGCGCACTCTTGGACTTGACCGTCCAACCCACCGCGCCTGTACGAGACGTGCGTTCTGCTTGATCAGTCAATTAAGCTCCATTATGTATACACTTTTAATATGTCACTCAGTAAATTTTTCTATGATGCTATAATATTGTTAAAAATATGAAAATGATACGTCTTGCTACAACTGATATCAATTTTTACGTTCAATTGTATGAGTTTCTACATACTTCATAGCTGATATTTATACATTTTTAATATATATGAATATTGATAATATTTATTACGTTCAAATGTCTTTAACCATAGCAGTATTTTTATGACATGTTTAATATATATTTTATTAGGAGTCACGGTGGCTCAGTAAGTAAGACCGCAGCCTTCTGTGCAAAAGAGGTCGTGGGTTCGAACTCTAGCATGTGTGAATTTTTAGAAATTAAATTTCCATTAGTTTATTACCGCGATTCCGGTGGTCCGGATTCCATCTTAAGCTCTAGGTCCAGTCATGATAAATGTCAATCTTTCTCCTCCTACGAGACTATTTATAAAAAATTTTGGGGGAGGTAGGTCTACTTACTCGTGACTAACGAACCAAGACTAATGCGTACAGGTACCTCTGCAGCGTTCCACGTGGACATAGTTCTTGAAGATACAATATATAACAATAATAATAGTCGATCATTGTAAATGTGATATATCATAAGAATAATAATAGATATGATTACATCAAAGTACACCACGAGTACGTTCCTTCTTTAACCTACTTTATAATCCCACGTATAATTTTACTCCAGGCATAGATAATACGAGGTGTGTTCAAAAAGTAAGGTGACTTTTCAAATATCACGGGCAACGTACTTTCGATTATCGATTTTTTGTTTTGTTATGTTGGTACACTCTTCCCGAACATCTGTACCAAGTTTCAAGTGTATAGCATTTTTTGTTTGGTTGTGAGAGGCGTAAAGGTTATAAGTGTTTTGCGTGCTCGGCGATTTCTTGCTATCGAAAAATATGGATCAAAGGATTTGCATCAAATTTTGTGTAAAAAATAAAATAAAGTGCTCCGAAACACTTGAAATGTTGACGGTGGCATACGGTGAAACTGTTCTGAGTAAAAAAAATGTTTACAAGTGGTACAAACTCTTCCAAGATGGCCGGGAAGATGCCAATGACGAGCCTCGCTCTGGACGCCCAAGCACGTCAATAACTGATGAAAACGTTTAAGCAGTGAAGAAAATTGTTCTGGAAAATCATCGAATCACTATCAGAGAAGTTGCTGAGGATGTTGGTATATCGCTTGGCTCGTGCCATGAAATTTTTTCTAACGTTTTGGGCATGAGACGTGTGTCAGCGAAGTTTGTTCCGAAATTGCTAAATTTTGACCAAAAGAACTGTCGCATGAGCATCGCTCAAGAACTGTTGAATAACGTCAACGACGACCCAGATTTACTCAAAAGGGTCATAACTGGTGACGAATCATGGGTATATGGTTATGATATCGAAACCAAAGTCCAATCGTTCCAATGGAAGAGCCCAGATGAGCCAAGACCGAAAAAAGCACGCCAAGTTCGATCAAATGTCAAAGTTTTGCTCATTGTTTTCTTCGATTACCATGGCGTGGTGCATCAGGAGTTCTTACCATATGGACGTACGGTCAATAAACAGTATTATCTTGAAGTTATGCGCCGTTTGCGAGAAGCAATACGAAGAAAACGCCCAGAATTGTGGAAAAACAATTCATGGCTTTTGCATCACGATAATACCCCTGCTTACTCATCTTTGCTTGTGAGAGATTTTTTGGCCAAAAACAACACCACAATCATGCCTCAGCCACCATATTCACCGAATTTGGCCCCATGTGACTTTTTCTTGTTCCCAAAAGTAAAGAGACCTATGAAAGGACGGAGATTTGCAACGATTGAAGAGATAAAGACTGCATCGCTGGAAGAGCTCAAGGCTATACCGAAAAGTGCTTAAATGAGAAGTGCTTTGAGGATTGGAAAAACCGTTGGCATAAGTGTATTGTATAATATATATAATATTGTATAATCTGAGGGGGATTATTTTGAAGGGGACAACATAAATATTGATAAATAAATAAATATTTTTTCTTAAAAATGCAAAGTCACCGTACTTTTTGAACACACCTCGTATATATGAATATGGTCACCAGATATGGATCATGTTTGGAAATGTATAAACAAAGAACGGTTTGAACATTTTGGTTTTTTCGGTGACTGAGTTTGATTGACTAAATATAATCCAGATATAGATCTACAATCCTAGACTTTTTATTGTATATTAGAAAAAAATTTTTTTTTTTTTTTATTTCCTCTAGGTTTATTAACAATCTATCTAACAAGGTAGACAATAAGTAAATGAGCTTGCTATTACGAAAATTAACAGATTATGAAGCATAATACTCTAGTGAGTGTTGTGCTTATTTTTAACTTGTATATATAATTTATGATTTCCTATTTATATCTTTAAATATTTATATAAATTTTAGTTTTATTGAATATTAATCACTTTGTAGAAAAAAAAATTTTGAAGCAATTTTTTACTTTTTTTCCAAGCTGCATTGCATTTATCTTTTAGTTATTTATAAATATATATATTTCAATGGACAATGTCCATTACTAATAGCATAAGTAACAAATATAATGTCTCTGTACACGTAATTCATTTAATTCACTTTTTAAATGTCGTCGCCATTGACTGTTTGTTTATTGCTAAATGAATAAAATTCGAAGACCGTGAATGTAACAATATCTTACACACAATCTTTTGTTGCATCAAATTGATACGTTCACAATTTTCGATTGCATAGTAATAAACAAACGGTCGATGACGACGAAACTTAGAAAATTTGAACGTTGTTAAGTCATAGTGCCGAAGAATCGGACTTTGAAAAGATACAACACAAAGGATATTTTTAGGATATGACTGCATTGTTTGTTATAAATGTCATCATGCGAATAGAATTTTTCTAATAAAATATATTTTTAAAATATATGTTTAAAGTCCAACAATAAATATCAATTTCTACCTTTTGCTATAGTTGTAAATAATAAAAAAATGACTGCTATACCTTATAAGGTATAGCAGTCATTTTTTTAAACTCACTATTTCATTCATTTAAGCGATCTGATGGTTTTCGGGACAAATTATATCAAATCACACCGAAGCTCATGCGCTACGTGATTATTTTACATTCCTATTTTATTTCTTCTTCCCCCCCCCCCTCTTGTCCATATAGTTTTTCAATTAAATTACTAAATTTTGTCTCCTTGTTCTACCTCCAAGTTTTTTTAATTAAATAAATTTTTGTTTTTGTTCCTTTCTTTCGGGTTTTTAAACTAATATATAATTAATGTGTGTATAATTGATGTGTTTATACCGTACTGACAAAAAATTATTGTTTTATTTAATTGATGTTATAATTTTATATTGACGTTATATATGTGAGGAAATAATTTTTATTTTAATCAACATTGCAATACAAAGCATATTAAAAAACGTAGGTTTATATTTAATTTATTACTATATTTGATTTGAAATTATTCATTTTATATATTTAACAGATATATACTGAGGTGGCAATAAATTGAATTGCGAAACGTTTACAAGAAAAACAAGGTGTGTAATTATTTACAGGGATAACTCCTAAGATCAGAAATTTAATAAAATAAAATCATCAAATATCAGGAGTGAAAACATAAGAATTTTTTATAATATATAATTAAGTATTTATATCCAAAAAGATGGTAAAAAAATATCATTGCTATTCATTTTGCGAAAATGTGCAACTTCTAATACAATTAGGATTTGAAATTTAATTGTCAGAACGTCATAATCAATCGATACGTAGAAATGAGCAACAAAATGAATCAATTGTATATTGTTTAGGAGGTTAATAGCATTGGTAAACGAAATTACTATACATAGAGAAGAAATATCAAGTGTCGCGGTCGCGGTACGCGTACGAGTAGGTATAAAATAGTTAAGAAGCTTGGCCGCACTCGACACTATGTACGTATACAATAGGTTGACTAATCAGGGCTTTACCGAAAGTGTTTCGCCGTCTTTGTATAGTCTTCCCGCGTAATAGACTGATGTCTCAAATAGTAAATTTATATACTTTTAAACCATGATGACAGAAGAGTATTATTGTAAGGGTTGTTTCAATATCATGTAATTATTATAGGTAATATATCTTCTTTATCAAATTATGACCGATAAGTACGTTTTGTATTTTGATATTGAATATTCTCGAAATTCCTTCATAATTCTCTCTTACACCACCTAGTGACTATTAGATTGTTTCATAAATTTATGTATTCTATTTTCTATGTTTATTATTCTATGTTTACTACTAACGTCCGACATGCGTCCGACAGATCTAAATTTACATTTTACATTTTAGTATTTCTTTCAACTTCTTAGGTGAGTTTATGGCTATTTTACGTTTTTTAGTATTTCGTATGACAACAAAAACGACAATTTTGGTATATTTATCAGACAGGTATCCCTTTCTTCCCTACTTCTCGGCTATAAGAAGAGCCTATTTTAAACAATAAAGACATAGATATATTAGCGTGCAATATTAATACACGTATTGAATTACAGTACGTTACAGTTGTGCATATTGATTGTTAACGAATATTCAGTACATTGCATCGTTTGCGCGCCATACCTATGTCTAAACTGTCGGACATCGTTGTCGAGTTTCGCACGACCAAGCGACGAGCAACTGAGAAAATGGAGCGTACGAGGGTCGTTGAGTAAGTCCGTGACTTTGAAATAGAAAACTCTATTTATTTAAATAATTCCAATGTATTTTTCAACGTAATCGCTTTTCAACTATATACATTGATTAAACCCCTCTGTAAATTAATAAATTCATGTTTCATCAATAATAAGATAAAGTCGCAGAATCTCCTCTGGATTGCATTGGAACACGCTCGAACATTGCTGAAACGCGATCACACGTGCTCGTTTGTCATCAGCTGTGAGCGAGCGCGACACCTACGTATCTTGCAGGCAGCTTCTTCGTGCTCAAACATTAATGTAAAATGCTTCGTGTGCCCCATGATCCGACTAAAATATTTAGAGCCTACTATTCTCAGGCACTTTCAATCGACAATCGTCATAAACATTATCGATCATTTCCTCTTTTGGATATCTAGGATGCTGAGTATCACTTGCGCTCTTCGATCGCGTAAATATAACTTTGAAGCATGCCATGCGATGGAGCAGAGTCTCCGTAATATTTCCCGAGCATTTCTTCAGTTTCTTTGATCGATTGTCCTCATGGAGAATAGTGTTTAATAAGCACAATCAACGTATCGACTTGAATCTTTGTCTACGCACTCGCATTAGATTTTAGTTTTAGAGTATACAATACGCGACGATGACAGCACTATATTCTGAGAAGCGAGATACTTACCGAATGAGCCTCGCATATCGGCTTGACGCCCGTGCATCAAAGAATTGGATTTTAATTTTAATTTTATCAATGATAAGTAAAATCCGTTGGCCAAAATAAAATTGAAAAATGTGCTCGTGCAATCGCTTAGATAGCTGCGTACGCGTTGCAGCTGAATTAGGTAAATTGTACGAGTGCAGCAAAGGGCATTGTCCGTCGGTTATGTTTGATCGAGCAAGCGCAGCCACCCAAATAACCGAAACGTCCAGTCTGTGCTTAATTTTCGCACGTCGAAGCACATTTGTTTTATATCTCGAAGTACTTTTTGTCGTAAATATAATAAAGTTTGTATAGCGTGCAAGATAATCTTTGAACGAATGTAGTTTGACCATTATTAGATTTTCAGACTTGGTTAATCAAGCCTACACCTACTCCACTGGAAGGTCGGCAATTTTCCGCAGACTATAGATAGGATTGTAGGCATTATGCCAGTGATTAGGCTGGTTCGCATAATACGTAAGGCTGTTTTGAGGAAGCACAGTAAAAACAGGCATGCGTGGAGGGCATGCACCTAACATCGCAGAGAGCTGCGTGTAGAAATGTCGTTTTGATAATCGCCAACCGCGCGCTCGTGTCAAAGCAAAACAATTCTCTACTCTCGGGAAGCCCCGCATGAGCTTCTCACGGAAAGCGGCAATTATATTTTCATGAAAAAGAGCCGAATGTACATGACGGTCATCAAGGCAACTAATTAAGAACCTTCATTTCATCATTTTAGTGGATACGTTATTCTTTTGGTTTTGTGCCAAGTATAATTCGCAAGATATCGTTACGCGATGTACAAGTGGCTGCGACAATCGCGTACAAACGAAGCGGTCGAAACTCGCGGTGAGAAAATGTAACAGCATCGGCATAAAATAGAGCGCATTTAAGCATTTAAACGGTGTAGCCGAGGTTGGAAGCACGCCGCGATACGCTTTCGCGCCCGTAAAATTGACGATAATCCATCGGTGAGGCGTGAAGTTGGAGATGGCGCAAACGTTAGAACCGAGAGCGCACGCGAGAGCGGGAGGCACTGTGTCTGTGATGCGAATTCGATGATCGGCTTGTTCTTTATTCATCACTCGCTGGCGGAAGCACCAATTGAAAGGACAATTATTAGCGCCGGGGCGGCCGATGGAGAAGCAGCTGCAGAGCCGGAGACAATCGATGCCGATCGAACGAACCGATAGCCGCGCTCGCTCGGCGATTCGCCACGCGCGATCCTGGCCCGCGGCGACGATCGGCCCCGCTCGCGATTTCGGTCGACAACGCCGCCGACTTATCGATTCGGACCGCGACTCGTCACACCTTGCGACGCCCCGCGCGCGCACCCGAGACGAACCGGCTGCTGAACCGTAGCTCGGCGCGCGTGCATAGACTGGGCGGCCGCGGCATCGATCGCGGCGTGTCAACGGTCTTCGCCGCGCCGCGGACTGGCAACGTCGACGGCTTTGGCGGCCGCCGCGCGCCCCACTGATTGCCTCCATTTTTACGCTCGGACGCCACGTGGGATTGGCTCTCTGGCTGCGCCCGTGCGAACGGAGCTTCGTCTTGCTGGCCGAAGGCAAAGACCGCACTCCGGGAAAATCCTCAAAGGAACTGCGCTGGAAACGCAAAGCCTCGGCAAATGGGCTTGCATATGCGAAGCGGTGCCGGGCCGCAATCATTTGCATAGAGAGCGCCGATACGCTCCTCGTGCGCGCGTATCCAAAGTCAGTGACATCGTCGTGATCGTGTAGCGCGCAAAAGTAATTAAATCGACAAGCTCCGAACACATCGGAACTGCAACTAGAACAAAGCCTTCTGCTGCTTATAGCCCGGACACGGTGATCATCGTTTGTGTATGGCGCTAGACTATTTCACCACCTTCGCTGCGCGGTGCATGACACCTATGCGTGTCGCGTCACTGTTTCTCTTTGACGCCCGCCCACTGCATCCAACATTCGATCGCATTCGAGTACTCTTCGATTTCAGCGATTCGCGAAGGGCTACGCTTGAAAATCCATCGCCGATAGCAGCACCGGATACGGCCGTGGGAAAAATATTTGAACCTGATAATGCATTCAAATGAGTGCGGCATCATCCGCTTGAATTGTTGATAAACTAAATGCGGGCTCACTTGCAATAGCTTTGGAAACATTTTAACAGTTACGTGTCAAAGTGGAGAGAGAAGGGGAAGTTGTATTCTTTTTTCAAACAAGTACTTACTTCCGGCGTGGCGCGTAAATAAACCATACGCGCATCGAAGCTAAAGTTTTTACACGCAAAAAGATGGTAAGCAGAAGCCAACAACAATGTCGTTAACAACAAGTAGCGGTTAAACGCTCGCGCTCGAGGGAGTTCCCCTCTCACCCCAAGTTGGCCGGCGGCGGCGGCAAAGAGGGAGGAAAATTAGTATTCCCTCGTAAAAAAGTGAGCGAGAGAGAGAGAGAGAGAGAGAGAGAGAGAGAGAGAGAAAAAAAGAGCGCCAAGTGCGCGCGTCGTGGCCGCGCTCGCGGAGGAGAAGCGAGGATAATAAAAAAGAAGGAACAAGTACAAAGGAGGAAGAGAAAAAGGCGCGCAAGTACAGGCAACTAAGGCGAGAGAGCTCTCTCGCGCCAGCTTTTATGCTCTCATTCGTCTCGGTCCTTTTTCTCGGCCTTTCCCTCCTTCATTACGCCACCTAACAACATCGCGATACGAGCCGTTCTTTCCCGCGTGCGCGTACACGCAGTGCACGCGTGTCATCGATTTTCGGGAGAATCGCTCGGAGCGACGACCCGAGCGCACAGCGAACAATCGGACTGGCTGGCTGTGATTGATCGAACAATTTTAATAGAGTGTCGCGCTTCGGTTTGATCCGCCGCGGCTGGCAACACTTTCTCCGCCAACTGTTGTTTCCAATGATCGCGCCTCTCACTAATAAGCCCAAGCATCCTTGGAACATTGATGGATCTGTTGGCACGCCACGACCCATCGCGACCTGAGTTTCAATAGCCGAATCGGCGCGGCCCGCATAAACGAGCCGCAGATTGATTTACAGCCGTCATTTGCCACGCTACGTTTCACGACATCGAATCCAATTTATTAATGATTCAGGCTGACTTCTAGAAAGGTGCAATAATTGCAGCGGGCATGGGCACTGCGCGAGCTAACATAACGCCGGCAATAACGATCAATCAATGCAAGGCAGCCTAATTAAAATAGATACCACGCATTATCGTCGGTGAATTCAATCGAGGAACGAGCAAATTATACTAGTTTCTCGCGGAAACGCCGTGCTCATTTCTGCAGGCAGATCCGGAGCGAGAAAAACCAGAAAGACAGGTCGCACGAGTGCAAGCAGAAGAGCACGCGATGCGAGCCGGAGAAAATAAATAAAATGCGTACAGTGTGTTCCAAGGCGCATTCGCCGCGTCCAGGCAGCAGCTCAGTCTCAATAACAGTAATTACGAGATCGCATGTCAACAAGTTGGCTGTCTCCGCGGCCGACGCGCACGTCGTTTACTGTACGCGCCGCGCGCATCCCTCGAGCGGACCCTAGCCAGACCAACACCTTTCCTTCGTCCGCGAGCACGCAAACGCTAACCGATACCAATGTACACATCTCCGCGCGCTCCTCTCTTTCTTTCTCCTCCTCTCGCTTCATTTTTTTCCTTTCGGGAAGTGGCTTCGCGAGCCGCTCGGCCGAGCTTTGTCTCGTCCGCGCCTCCAGTGCCTCGCTTTTGTCCGACTGATGCCTCTGCTCAAACTGCTACAGCGATAATACGCCGCTCCTTTGATTCCTCGTTGCAACTTTGTTCCGCGCAGCTCGAAACGCTCTTTGACGAAGTGCGCTTCTGCTCGGCACCTCGATCTATCGCTCGCTATTCACCATCACTGCAACGCCGCTAAGCTACCACCTTTATGCTGCTGCTCCTTTCGCACGTTTCGCACGATCGCGGACCCTTTTGTACTCCTTGTGTTTTGCATCCGGCTCATTTATGCTTCTACGCAAATAGCTTCATGTACATAAACGAGACAATGATGGATCATTCGAGAATAGACCTCGGTGGCTTCCCGACACAGCCGGCCAAGTCGCAATTTTATCAACGTCAAGTCAACGCCGATTCTCATTCTGCTTCGGTATCTTTTTCGGGAGCTACCCATGCGGATGAGCGGACAACCAATCTACACCTGTTTTCAGTAAAAAAGCTTTAGATCCCTATATAATTATGTAGGACAGGCTAATATGGACCATCTCTTGTTTTCTATTCGTATTTTACTCCGTTCGTTAGTCAATCCATACTATATTACATCTGTCATACTGGCATTGCTTACAAGCTTTTCCAATTTTTCGCATGGTGCCCACCAATTTTTCTTGATCATTGATCGATCCGTAATACAACTGTATACACCTGTAAACAGCTTCCCCGATTCGGCATTCTTTGGCAGTTTACTCAGTCACCGACAAACACAATCATGTGAAGTTTGGCCGTACCTCTTCGAAAGAGTACGGTCCATCAAAAAATATCCTTCTACATTCACTTTAGCTATATTTCCTTGTCTCCGTGTCCCTTTCATTTCAAAATCACATAAATATTTTTTCTGACAATTTCTGAACAATGTCGAACAAGTTGCACATATTCATCCTGTCTAACTTGTGATTAATTTGAACTACTCAATTGCGTTAAGCTGAATAATTAGTTCCAGGTCATGTCTCATGAATTGCTACAAACTGTTTTTTAACTGAATAATTTAATGTACGTTTTTTTATTACTTAAAATAGCTTATGATCTTTTAATCATATAAATCAACGTTATACGTTTTCATTGAAATAATTTCATGATCCTTTCATCAAATACAAACAGTTATGATTGATTCTCTGTACGAAGACATCGATACGCATTGTTTTTGTAAATTTAATAAAATATTGTAATTTTGTAAGGAATATCTGACATTCTAGTACTCCTAGGCTTTTTACGCAGTGAATAAAACAATTTTATCGTTTTATATCAATGTTGGAACGATTTTTTTTAATGATGCATGTTATTTTTTTTTTAAAAGCCTTTTTAATAACGCGTTTTTAAATTTTTTATAATATCAAAATTTTTGTATTTTATAATATAAAATGAATGAATTATAGGATTTGATAACTATAGGTGATTGTCACATACGATAGCCTTATCCAAAATTACGTGTTCCCTAATTTACAGACTAGTTAAAAGTCTAGATAGTCCATGTGTCCTATCACTTTCCTCCGCAATAAGTCGACTATAACTTTTAATGTTTCCACTATAGAGTAAATTTTATAATTATATAAAATGATTACACGATTATGTGTCTCGTTCTACATAGCACACGTACTTACTACCTCAGTTGAAGATGCTGAAGAAACGTTGATACAGTCTTATTATTTAACTGTATTTAGCGACTATTGACTGACAAATTAAAATAAAGATTATTGGAGAAAATAATTTTTATTTTGAAACGTAACGTTTGAGGTATCGACGGTAGCAGATATGACAATAGGCAGAAAATACTTATTATAAAGCGTGCTACTGTTCGTATCGATAGACCAAACGAAACTTTCGATCTTTTCAAATACAATGTATCAAATAATTAAATCACAGCACAGAGACGTCGAATCTAAACAACTGTGTAATCTGTTGAGTCAGTATATAACCGTAAGCACATCAGCTTTAAGATTCGAAATGACATGACTTACACAACGTTTTGAAAGAATGCTGAACAGGTGCCTTTTCAAGTACTGTCCAAGATGGATAATTTTAGCTCAATGCCAAGTCTTAGCAATGATTTGCCGTTTGAACGCAGGAGGCGCCGTTCAAATCTACCGCAATCTATTGATATTGTTGAGCACTCGGTTGTAACTGCTGAATAATAACAATATCCTTGTGTGCATAACATTTTTCAATGAAGGTTTGAAAAGTTTCGTAAATTTTCGCTAAAACAATATTGTTAGCGTGTACTTTCTCTTATCGCAAAAAAAGAGGCCTGAATGTCTCTTCAGGTCGACATTGTGTTGCTCAATGTAAACAATGAGAGTGTGATGGAAATACATGAAAAATCGGTGTAGCGAACTAAAATACTGGTATTCGCATCCACGCTATAGCATCTATGCCAATTTTAGATCGATTTAACCAAGGCTCAACAAGCAGCATACGAGTACAAAATATCCCAATCTCGTGTTAACATCTAACCGTTCGACCGGAATAGCGCTGCTTACGTTTCTCGTTAAAGCATTGAGATTTATGTCAACTGCTAAATTAGCTATATAAGGGCCAATTTCATATTGAATTATGACTTTTCGTGTAAAATATAAAGGTAGATATTTTACGTGAACCATTGATTCTAATAATTTGACAGACAAATGGATATTCACACGCTAGTCGGCTGCTGCATTTTACTTTTCTGTCTCTTACGATAAAATCTTTGAATGGCGCATTTTTCCAAAACTGATTTACTACGAATTTTAGTAATTTGCCTTACGTTGTGCTGAAGAATCAATAAAATCGCGTTTACTTGTGTAATTATACGATAGGGGTTTCGTGTTGTCTGAAGTTTATGATAATGAGAACGATTGTAGAAGAAAAAAAAATTATAAAATAATTGTACACGGTAGGGCAATGTATTTCTTCAGCTTGAATGATGGATGAGTGCGTAACTCGGAACAAATAAATCATAAAATATGAGATAACCATACGATATTAGTTCTGCAGAGCGTGCACCTACATAAATTACCTGAATAATTGTCCAAGCTTATACGACGTAGATAGAGTCATTGTAAAATTGGTAAACTGACAGATCAAATCAATTTTTGCTGATGTTATTTCAGTTTTATTTCTCAAAACGTCAGACGTTTTCACAAAAAAAACTGCGAGTTTTTTACGATTAAGTCACGTCTAATGCATCTTTACACGCATCAACAATTTCACACTTGGCATCTAATACGTTAACATGGCGATAGTTGGGAACATCAGTTTGTTAGGCATATGAATTTACAGTACGATACAACTGTATTTCGGAAATACGATCTTAAATTCTATTTGATTATAGGTCCAAGATTCTGACCTCATTGTCCGTTCCCATGCTAACGAAGGATGAGTGAAAAATAATGTGTTAGACTGAGGTTGAGATGCGAGTCGACTGCGAGTTCGGTATTTTTCATAGAAGTCAAGCAAAAGAAAAAATGTATGGCACATAAGTATATACAGTTATGCGTTACACTTGTGGTACACAGTGCTTCCGCTACACGCTAAATTGTTGTTTGAAATGGAACTCGGTTTCCATGTAACAAAGTCCAAGGTAGAGCTTAAAAGAACGGAAGAATGCAATAACCGCAGGGGCATTAGCATAAGGGAAGAAAAAGGTCTGTAGAGAGCGTCGATGGCGATGAAGTAAAGCGAGCATATCGTTGTGTGGTCCGTGAACAATTTGGGCAGGGCGGCTGGCAGCAGTAGCGGCATTATGCGTCTGAAATGCGAATTCGTAGGAGCATTGAACATCTGGTTTCCTGATGGATCCAGGACTTGGAGCACGCATACGCATGCACGGCTACTTGAATGGGCGCCAAAAACGCGCCAAAGCTTGTCTCCCGGCGGCCGAGCCGCACGCACGCCGCTCGGAAGTGGCTTATTATTGCCAACTCTTTTTCTCGACGAGTCTTGTCCACGCACTTTCCGTGCACGCTGCCAGGCCCGCTGAGAAAGACCGTGCACGCGCGAATCAATGACAAATTGGACTATAATCATGTTACGTCCGCGAGCCTATAAGCATGCGGGCATCGATCATCGGTCATCGGTCATCGGCAAAGCCAGGCTCTATTATAGAGCTGTCATATTGACACATAGAGCGAGAAAAACTGCTGTCGGTAGTCGCAGGCCGCTCGCTCTCGTCGTGCACGTAACGCAGCTAGGCGATGCGCGCCTGCGAGAAAGCGGCGGCGGCGGCGCAAAACAGAGGCAAGCCGAGCGAGCCGCGGCCGCCCCACCCGCCGCGCCGCACGCCCAAGGTGCGAACGAACGATTTTCGAAGGTGTAAAAGGCCCCCCAGGTGCCGCCTGGCACGCCGGCTCCGGCTCCGCTTCGACTGCCACTCTGTACGCGCGGCCTGGCGTTGGACGTGGAGCTGCGCTGCGGCGCGACGAACCGTCGTCGTCCTCTTGTTGGCTTGTCCGGGCAAGGCGAGCCGCTGATTGCGATCGCGGCGTTGACTTTACGGGGAGACAATCACGTCAAATGTGTGAAATGTGCCCAATGTGCTCCGAATGCTTACATCGCTCGCGACAGCAAGCGAAGCTTTCCCATGGCTCGTCGTGCAGCTTTGGCGCGCGCTTAAAGCTCCTTCGTCGCGGACAGGAGAGAGATATATCCGCCATCGCGCTGCGTGCTGTGGAACGGATCGGCGTCGGCGTCGGCGTCGGGCCTCTTCTGTTATATATAGTCGCGAGGGGAATGCAAATAAACGAGGCGTGAATGCCGCGAGGCACATAAAACATTTGGGAAGCGAGTGCTGCGGCCTAATACTCGCTTGGCCCTCCGCGTATAATCTTTGCATTTCGAAGTGTAAATCAGCTTTGGAAGAAAGACTTGACATTGCGGTGTGAGCTGTAATTTAATTGGCGTCCCGGTGTATAGGCAGAAGCGAGCGTTTGCCGTGGGGTGACACGAACAGAGAGAGAGAGAGAGAGAGAGAGAGAGCGATGCCAATTGTCGAGCAAGATTTAGCCTGGCAAGGTTTAGCGACGCGCACGTCCGTGGAAGGTGAGCGGCGGAGGAGAGGCGAAGCAAAGTGGCCGTTTATAAATGCGCGAATAAGGAGATGGGCTGATGTTGGCGGCTTGATCGATGTTGCAAAGTGGGAATCGCGAGGAGTGCGCGTGCAGGAGGTACGGGAGGCGGGGCCTGGGCCCCTCTGCCCGCGCCTAGCCGCGACTGCGAGTGGGAGCGAGGCAGCAGAGGGAGCAGGCCTGCACAAAGCGGCCTGCGGTATAAATTGGTTTGTTTGCCGCGGAGATGAAAGGGCCCGCTAAATGCTATCTTTAAGGTGTCGGATCAACGCAAATGTGGCTGAGTTACTCGTAATTATAGGTGGGCAGCCCCGAGCGAGCCGAGAGCCGGAGAGTCGCTCCGGCTCGAGTCCAGCGCGACCGAGTGGGCAGCCCTTGCATCGCCAGCTCGTTGCTGCAGACATCGGCGAATGCAGCTGCGCGCACGTGTGTCTGCGAGCGATCGCCTGCGCGCGGCCCCGGGCCCGACTCCCGATCGCCAGAGACCGCAAGCCTGTGGATCCGACTTTCCGAAGCGACCTCGCTGCCCTTGCGACCGCTAGTCATTCCCGGCCAAATTAATTAACAAGCGCATAAAACATGACGAGACTTAGAGAGAGAGAGAGAGCGAGAGAGAGGGAGAGCTATGGCCATCCCCGCGTGGCCGGGATAAGCATCTACAGCGTTAGTGTGCGGCAGATCTCTCTTTATCCGCCCCGCGCCATTACATTACGAAATAATAATTCATAAATTATACGCGCGTCCATTTAGCATTATATATAAGGCCAGGAGAGAGAGAGAGAGAGAGAGAGAGAGAGCTCGCACGACGTGCCGACTCGCCTCCCCGCGCGTCGATTCGAGACGCCTATTTTCCCATTATGCACCTACATTGTATACTCCGCGCAGCATCGCGCACCTCAATCTCTACAACTGTTTCCCTCTGGCTTTTTTCCCCGGCGCACGCTGCTCTCGGGTTTTTTTCGCTGTACACGACCGAGCTCGTTATTTGCACCTAAAAAGAGGTGTTTGGCGATCAAAGTCCCTTCCAAGATGATTTGCTCGTTAGCCGCTCGCGCGGTCATTAGCATACTCGATCGGCTACGTCGATGAGCTGCAAAGCCGCGGCTTTCTTGGATTGTTTGGCAGTCCGTTGATTAACGAGGACAACGGCAACAACAAAGAGCAGCGGAAAGGCGCAGAGGAAGAGGTGCGGAGGGGCGCGGGGAGGCGCGGGGAGGCGCGGGGAGGCGCGCAGGTCGGATGAAGACAGATATATAGGCCGGTTTGAACGAGCTGAATGTGAAGAGGGAGAGGAGAGCGAACGAGGAGGAGATAACGACAAGGCAAGTGCAGCGACGAGGCTATTAAAAACAAAGCTGGCCGCTCGCGCTGCGGCCGCGCGCACAAAACACTTACGCTTTCGCGCCGCGAGCGCTCCGCAGCTCGGCAACTCGAGAGAGCGACGAGCAGCCAGCCTGCACTTAAGCAAAGTGGCACGTATGGCGGCCGCTGCGCGCTCTCGCTGCTCCAGGCGCTTCAATTGCCTCTCGCCGGCTCCGCGGCCGTGGCGGCGGCTTTCGATCTTTCGGCGCGCGAATCGCACCTCGATCGCGACTCGCGGCCAGCAGCTGCTCCGCCGGGCGGCTTATCGAGCGCCGAAGACCGGTGGCTAATTGGCCGAGCCGTGGCCCGCGACCAAGCCGACAGGACCGACCGGCAGAGCCCGCTCTGCGCGCTCGCTTGACAACGCGGCCTAATGTTTATTTAGGGAGACGCTCTGCAAATTGGAGCTTAAGTAGAGCCGACACGCGATGCATCTCCAAGACGAGCCGGCAGACAGAAATACCTGTATACAGAAGCATGTCAGGCAGTTTGTGTGGCAGGTCTCGAGCTGCTTTCGCACTTTTAACGTGGATTCGGAGCTTTCGTGTCTGAATGCGCCGTAATTCTGTTTACTCAAACAGCCAGAACAAATTTGTAATGGGCAAGCGAGCGGACAGTGAGCAGCCGCGGGCCGAGAATGCCACTGCACGGAAATAGAGTAGAGTGAGGCCCCGAGTGGAACGTCAAAAGAGAGAGACAGAGAGAGAGAGAGAGAGAGAGAGAGAGCGCGCGAGCGGAGGGGAGAAAAATGGTGCGTGCAAGATTGGACAATGGGAGCGTTGACGGTTGCGCGGCGCGGCTCGGTGTCGGGTGGTCCACCAAACTCGGCCGCTCAAAGGCGCGCGGGAGCGGCCAGCTTCACGGCCTCCAAATCGATTAGGAGCTTCCAATGAAATTCCTCGATGGCTAGAGGGCCTCGCTCGCTTAATGCGCCTTTCCTTCTTCGTGGCGTCATTTGTGTATTAAAAATTGGCCGGCCGGTCCGGCGCTTCTTTGTTCGACAGGTCTTTTCGGCGATTCGATGACAGGCTCCTGATGACGAGCGGATCTCGAGTCGGTTTGCCGAGTCGGCCGACGAGACGCTCTCGCGGAGCGCACGGCAACACGCGCAGAAGCAGTCAGCGGAGCTCGAAGATGACGCATACCGATAGCATAAACGTCTATTTGCACGCGCGGAAAAGCTGCGGCGGCTTAATGGGCGGCATCCGCCAGGAGGGAAAGGCGCAGGGCGCAGCTTTCCGCGCGCGCCAGACTGCACTCCACGGCGATGCAAATTAATCGGTCTTTTGTGTGCTAATGCTTGTTTGCCAACATATTCGCGTTCTGCCAGGAGCAGCAGCAGCAGCAGCAGGAAGCGCTGAGTCGAGGCCGGGCTCGCGGGCAACTGAACCAAGCCGATCGGCGCGGCGCGTCGCAACTAAGCAGCTTTGCATAACGATTTGCACCGATTTGCAACGATTTGCAACGATTAGCAACGCTTTGCAACGATTAGCAACGCTTTGCAGGGATTCGCAGCGGCGCAAACGAGCCGCAGCTCGCGACTCGCGGCTCGCTCATGCTCGAGACGAGAGGCAGTTGTCGCGACGGACGAGCTGATGCATACACCGCAGGGCCGCGCGCAAACCGGTCCGTTGCTCCGCCGAGCGTTCGGCCGCCGGATTTTTCGGATATATATAATGCGAGAGAGCGAGCGAGAGGCAGTTACGTGCCAGGCGAGATAATTACAGAGCGCAGCGCGCCCGCCAAGTCAAACAACCTAAACATCGTCCGTTCCGGGCCGCAAGCCCGCCAAAGAATGCCCGACGCCTACCTCTGCTCCGCTCATCTCGCTCCAATCGCTGTTTCACACTCTGCTCGCGCGGCCATTCTCTCAGCCGAGCCCGGCTCTCCGCTCCTCTCCGAGCTCTCCCGTCCAACACCACTATTCTAACATATCCGATCGATTTTTCAGACACACTCCACTTTCTTCGCCGAGCCGAGCCGAGCCGAGCCGGCCGGCCGCGCCGCGCCGCTCCAAAACCAGTTTCACCTTGGCCAATACCCAATCGCACATACAGCTCTCTCTCTCTCTCTCTCTCTCGTTCTCTCTGTCAATAAATATTTCGACGCGCATTGCCCAATCGTACCCGCTTTTCAATAATTCACCGACAATTTGCATGCCAAACTCATTCCTCACTCCGAGCGGATTAACCGAGTTGCTAAATCCGCCCGGCCAGTCGTGCCGCTACCACATCATCGCTTCCTAATCAAGTCCTTTTTTTCAATTGCTGCGATCGGTCCGATTAATTGTTCGGGGTGGGCTTGGCGACGACGCGGCAGCAAGTAGCTTCGACGAAAGCTTCTTTTCATTTTCATCGCGCGCCGATTAGAGTTGGTCGTGCACGCGTCGCTTCTGTATTCACACTAGTCCTCTTCTTGGACTCCAGCAATTTTCCGACAATTGACACGCGATATTCAACGACAGCAATGGCATTCGATCCCGCGAGGATTGCCTGTCGTGAAAACGCGCGTGTTTGCATGGCAGAGCCCGTCGATCGGGCGAGTAAGCTGTCGGAAAGTCATTCTCAGGGGCTACGACAAAAGGCCGCTTCCGCGAATTCGATTGCGCTCGGATCGCGATTCACAGGGTTGGCCAACATTTGCAAACGCTGCCAATGTTATTTGGCATCCCGAAGCTGAAACGTAGGACATAGGATTCGAGGTTTCGGCAAACGGCCGCTGCCTGCAAAGGTTGCGCAATGGTCGTTGGCGACTCCGCGGTAGAGACTTCCAGGAACGGGCGCTGCCGAGGACAGCGAGGACAGCGAGGACGCGCGTCGACCGTACGAGCCAGGAGCGCGAGAGGAAGAGGTGCGGAAGGACTCGAGTTGGCACAATAGGCGCACGCAACCGCGAGTGCACGTGCATTGGCGCGGTGAGACGAGCGAAATTCGACCTCCCACGGGGCAGCCAAGAGGCTGTCGGATCGGCGGATGATGGAAGATTCGGCCAACAAAAGACAGCGGGCCGGCTGTTGTTGGCGCGAGATACGCCTCAAAGTCAACGATTAGGCTGCGTTTTTTGGCTCGGCGAGCTGCAGTTGGATCGGCAGCAAGAGCCCAATCCCGACGGGAGAAGAGGTGCGAGCGGCCGCGGTTGAAGGTCGCGCCAAGTCGAAAATGCGAGAATTTACGACAAAAGGCTCAATCGCGCTCTCAAGTTGGTGGTTTCGTTGCTCGTGTTGTCGATCGGCTCGCAAACTTTGAAGCCGAGCGATGATTTAAACGAGCCGACGAAGCTCGCCCCCCGTCCGCTCCTCTTTTTGCCTCCGTTCTCGCTCAGCCTCGCTCCTTCCTTTCTTCTCCGCGCGGCCCCTCCGCCGCCCTCCCCTCTTGCGCCCTCTTGCTCGTGCTCTTGCTCTTCTTGCTCTTCTTGCTCTTCTTTTTCTCGCGCGCGCACTTGACTGCCGCTCGGCAGTGGCGCAGCCGCGCTAATTTGGCCGAGAAAGCGAGCGACCTGTGACGCGTGCGCAGTTGGCCGCTGTAATCGCAGGGATGCGCGCGCGGGCACGCAGGGGCCCAGCTGCAGCGGGCGCCGCCGGGGCAACGGACGCCGAGGCTCGTCGTTGGCTGCGGAGTCCCTCGGCTGCGGACGCGGAGCTCCGTTCGCCAGCGCGCGCGCGAGAAGAGACGAGCCAGCGAAAGGGAGAGCGCAGCGGCGTGGCGGCTCACGGGGGCTAATCACAGGCGGCCGCGAGTAGTCGGCTGCCCGCCAATGAATAGCACCGTCGGCAACGGGCAACGGCTCGGCATCGCCGGCGAGGCTCGCTGCTTCTCAGGCTGATGCCCACTCGCTTCGCGCCTCGCCTCGCGCCTTCGTCTCTCGCTCGCGATTCGGAGCTTCTTGCGCCCTCGGAATTTCCAACGCCATCCGTCGCAGTCGTCTCTTCTCTTGAGTTATTGTTCGATCATCAAATAACGGGAAATTAGCCGGCGAGGCGAGGCGAGGCGAGGCGAGGCGAGGCGAGGCGAGGCGGCGCCGACTGCCCGGATAAAAACTGATTTTGCCAAGCTAGCCCCGAGCGAGTGCGATGCAGTAGCCAGCCGCGGTCAAATGAAAGGATGTACGCGCCGCTCGCGCGCCTTTACAATCATCACTGAATACATGTGTATTCTGAAAATGAAGCGTGCATTCGCCCATCCGCCTGTACGCCGTCACGGACGCGAAGCACAAAGACGCGCTCTCGTTGCGCAATGCAACGCATCTCGGCACATTACGCGCGGCTTTTACATAATTCACTTTGCCGCGAGCGAGCAGGCCTGTAGTTGCCGCGCGTCTAGCACTCCGCATTAGCTTTATTGCTCGGCTATTCGACGTTTTCGCGAACAAGCAATTTTAATGACTCGCGCACGTGGACGAAGCGCGCAGCTCTTCGATTTGACCGGAGCTCTCGGCAGCCGCGGCGGCATAATCCACGTGCGAAGGCCGCGGCGCCTCGTCACGAGTCACGAGAGGTCAAAGGCGCAAGCTCGGCGCGCCGGAGGAGCGAAAGCGCGTCATCGCCGAGAGCGTCCAACGAATCCCTCCGAACGAGCCTCCGTGCTCGCGGCACGAGCGACGCCCGGTGCGAATCACCCCCTCGAGGTGCCGGGGCACCGCTACGGCTTTGACAGATGCGCGGGCAGCGATCGCGGCCCACCTGTGCGCGCGCACAGCCGCAACGGAGCTGCGGCGGAGACGCGCCGCGAACGAGCCGAAAAGCCGGGCCCGGCAGGCGCCGTTGCGTGACAGCATTCGCGCCGCTCGTAATCCCCCTAGTTCGACATCGTCGCGTAACGAATGACTAGTAGCGCGCGCGCGCGCGCGCAGAGCCTCCGAGTGGACTTTAAAAGCGACACTTTTGCGGCGCTCCGGCTCCCCGATAAAAGTCCATTATAGCGGCGCTCGGGGCGGCACGCGCTCTCGCCAGCGGAGGGGGATGACGAGCGCGGATTTCTGGCGTCTAACCGCTGCCACGGCGTGACCAATCGCCCCCTCGCACCGCGCGCGGCTAAGCTTCCGAGCCAGTTCATCAAAAAGCTATACGTGCGCACTCCCCGCTCGCGCCTCGCCGCCCCGTTGCCGCCCGTGTGATTGCGAAAAACGAGCGCGACCAATCTCCCTCCGCCTTTGTTCTCGGCGAACCTTTGCCCTCTGCCTTTCCATTTTCCGTCTCTCGCCGTTTCCTTTTTCTCGCCCGGCGCGGCGCCCCGCCTGTCAAAACTATTCACGCTTATGAATTATTCCTGCGCTCGGCCGTGCTCTTCTTCTGTCCCCTCTCCTTCTGCCGCTCCGTCAAATCGCTGCCATTCGTCGCGCCGATTTCAATCTTCCGATCGTGTTTTCCTAATCAAATCATTTGTGTGCTCTTCTCGCCGCCGTTGGCCCCCTCGTTGCTTTATGGCTTGTGCATGACCGTGGCAGATTGCTCGACCCGAAAGGCTCATTCGGCAGACAGTTTGCACGTTCGTACATTCGTCGATCTCCCCGCTATTTCCGCGGAGACAGTTGTCGGCTCTGGGTCTCGACTCTTGTCCGCGGCGATCTCTCATGATTGACGAATAAGTCGAGTGACAAGACGCCTTCCTACAGCTCACCGACGCGTTCTTACCGGTCCAAATCAGTGGAGAGGCAAAGGCAAACATTGCATCGTAGAGATGATCGATCGCGAGCCAAGCCAGCCCGTTGCACACATTCTCGCGAGCTCGAAGCCGGAGCCATCGACGCGGTCCCGGACTTATCGCGCGACGTTGGCTTCGGACTGGCCGAAAGGATATGCTTTTGCCCCGCGGCAGCGCGCGGCCCATTAACGACGCGCTCTTAACGGCGCGTCTGACATTCCGCGAGCCTCGCTTCTATCGTGGCCTTTGCTTTCGCTCCGCGATCCGCTGGTTTTTCGCTCAGCGCGAACAGATACGTTGTGGTTTTGCGGCTTCGAAGCCGTTACGTCCAAGTGATTTAGTGCGCGTTTGATTGTAGCGGACGGCGGGCGGCCGACGGGCTCGCTCCCTCTTGTTTCAATGTTCGGCAAATCAGTGCGCCATGAGGCTCGATCGCACGAGGCGCGTTCGAGTGAAAACGTTGACGAGCGGCGCGGGGCCACGCTGAATAATGGGCTTATTAGTTAGGAGGCAAAGTAGCTTTTATGCGACGCCTGCGAGGCGGCTCCGTCACGGCCGATAATGCCGAGTTTGCCCAGAACAAAAAGAAGAAAGTCCGCGATAAAGAAGCCTGCCGAAGCGAGGAAAGCCGCCGCTTGTCGCCGCGAACAAAGGCCGCTCTCCACAAAAGCTCCGTGTCCAGGAAAAATTGAGCCATTCGACGCCCGCGAGAGGAACAATGCCAACTCTGCCGCATAATCCGCTCTAATTAATAACTCTTGCCGGTCGCGCTGACGCGCTCTCTCGTCTCGTCCCGTTTTTTCGGTCTCCGACGCTTCTCAGCTCGACAGAGCGATGGCTGTTTCCCAAGATTCCACGTAAACAGCACGCACGACAAATCCGATGATCCGACAAATGCTAATAATCAGTAAAGCACGCGAGCGCCTTTGACTTTCTTCTCGTTTCTGCACTCCCACGCTGAATAATCGCAATGGCAAGTCTGCACGTGTAAAGCAAAGCGCAAGCGTCTCGCGGCGCTGGTGTAAATATTCATCAAATATTGAAAGCTACCGGAAGCGACAGTTGGCTTTCTATCATTCAACGCGTCATTCTATCGGCCGTATAGTTTTTCGCACTGTACAACCTATTCCACCTTATATTCTACAAGCTGTACTTAACTTATGAATCTTTCAAACAGTATGCCGGTCTGACCTGCGGGCTAGTCTTTCCGTATACCGGCACAACACACAATTGACGTGTTGCGCACGTCGTCAGGCGGCATTCAGCTCTATAGACACTCCTCAAGGCCGTCTTCGATTCTTTCGGCCGTCGATTCTATCGATATCTCGTGCTCTACGTTGCCTCG
This sequence comes from Phymastichus coffea, assembly GCF_024137745.1. Taxonomy (NCBI): domain Eukaryota; kingdom Metazoa; phylum Arthropoda; class Insecta; order Hymenoptera; family Eulophidae; genus Phymastichus; species Phymastichus coffea. Next base: position 212,483 of record NW_026706877.1, on the reverse strand, counting down.
TTGTGCCATCAGTACGGGCGTGTCCGAACCCGTTTGCGCCGCTTATCAAAAAGCGTCGCGATCTGCCGCCAGCAGGTATTCGCACAGCTTTTCGCAAGTGGTCTGCGTCGGAATTGTTTCTCAGGCGGCTCTGCGCGGCTGTGTGAAAATTTGCGCCAGCGGAGAGCCGTCGCGGTGATTGATTTGCTGCGGGAGACGGCGAGCACGCCGGCAGTCGTCGGGGCGGGGCGGGGGGATTCCCTCGACGGCTTGCTGCGCCTGACCGGCACTCGCGGCCGAAAATCCGCGATCCGCGATAGCGGAAGCTGCGACGGCGCTCGGCCCCGTCTCCGAGGCAGAGCGGCGCCAACGAAACGCGCAGCCCAGCCGCGTCGCGATGGATTTGTTGACATTGCGGGCAGGCAGCGATCGGATCGGCAAACGGGTTTTAGAAAGTGTTGCGCGGACCGGTTGCGCTAGATCATTTGTAATTGCTTTGGCGCGGCTGGCGCGGCTGGCGCGAGTAAATACAGAGCCGGCTGGCCGCTCTCGTTTGCTCGCCGTATGATTATTGAATGGCGGCGGTGCAGAGATAAAATCCGAGGTGTGCGTAAGCGGTGGCGGGCTCGTTGCAGCGAGGCGCTATCAACGAGCAGGCCAGGCAGCCGCGAGGGGCGCGAAAATACTTTCTTCGGGCTTTTCCAGAGCGAGCAAATTACAGCTGCTGGCCGCTGGTCGCTGGCCGCTGGCCGCTGGCTGCTGCCGGCCGGGCGGAAACGCGAGCTCCGGTATACACAAAGAGCGCATTAGCCGGGGCCGTAAAATCAAATGGCCTGGCTGTTGCCTCGTTTTCTTCTCTCCCGCTGCCGCGCCGCGCGCGAGCAAGTGTATCCGCGCTTTAGCCACCGGCGAACGAGCCGCGGAATGCGCGTCTCTCCGCGCCAACGACAGACGAACCTGCCGGATCTTCGCCCGTTGCGCGTCTCTCCTCTGGGCCCCTCGCCGCCACCTTCCGCCGCCTCGCCTGCCAGCGGCCCGCGCGCTCCGCGGGGGCAACGTGCCCGACTGCAGCCCCCGTGGCCACCTCGTCTCCTCGCTTTCGCGACCACTCGGCTTTAGTCGATACACCTGCGCGTGCTGCCATTCAATTATAGCTTTTATTTGCCGTGGCTCCGTGTAACATCACATTCCGTAAATTCTTCAAATATTATCGGTTGCAAATCCGTAATGCGTACGTTACGTACTTGGCTCGACTGCCAAGTTCAATTGAATCAAATGCTAGCCTCTCGTCGAAAATAACTCGAGTGTAGTGTCGCGTGAAAACACCGCGCTGTTTTCGTGGAAAGCTCACCATCACCGAGGCACGCCGTGTGTTTCCCGTACAATTATCGTTGTATAAAGTTTTACACCACGTACGAGCTAGTACGGACCAATCGAAAGCTGAACTTTGAACGAGAGTTGTTCTCATAAGCAACAGTTGAGTATATTGGATCTGATAATGAATACATGAATTTTCAGCCGCTCGCTGCGAATGGAGCCAGTCAGTGTCTTCGGACAATATAACGGGATTTTTTGTTCTTCCAGCGAGGCATTCGGTTCGGGCAACTGCGATGTAAACACAACTTTCCACGCTTCTACCATTGCATTCGGCAGTTCAATACGCATCAGCGATTTATTCGATGCATAATGGAATCATTCCGCAGTTATCGAGCTGCCAACAAGTCCAAGTGTTTTTTGCAGCGACCAATTTTCACTTGTTCAGGTTTTTGTCGTTCCTGGTCGAGAGAACCGATACATATATCGTTTACTTTCCACTGCACTTAGGAAACTTCAGCTAGACTGGACACGTACACTTCAAGTTTTCCAGTACTGTGTAACAATTTCAAGACTGAATGATTGGCGATTACTCGCAAAGTTATGCGGACAACAATGGAATAGTCGTGGAATTTCACAGCTTTGCATAAGCTTTGAAATGAGCCCACCGCTATTGAAATTGGAAATATCGAGATCGCATACAAGACCTCCTTCTCTTCGGGCTTGACGAAATAGTTTACTTGGCTAGATAGTGGGAAAATAGTTACGGATTCAACTGGAAACAAGAAGCAAAAATGGGATGTGTCTGTCGAATGGGATTTTGGAAATGCGCTATATGAGAAATAAAAAGAGGAAGTGTAAGAGGCACTGAGCGACGTGGAGAATGCGAAGCGTGTCGGGAATGACAAAGAGGGTAGCGTAATTGAAAAAGTGAAAAAAGAGGCAAGACACGGGTGGCGCGTGCCGAGCACGGGCACCCGCACACACAGGCAGGCGGGCCTGGCTGATAGAGAGAGAGAGAGAGAGAGAGAGAGAGAGAGAGAGAGAGAGAGAGAGAGAGAAAGCGCTGGCAATGATTCAACGACATTCTGCAAACAGCGCAGTTTCTTGGGTCGCGCGCGGGGATGTTGCGTAGCTCTGGCTGCGGCGAGCGAGGGTGCAAGTCGACGGGCGCGCCCACTTGCTCGTACGCGTCTCGGTGTACGTGTGCACCACGCAGACTCGCTCTGCCATCCGTGAAGAATTAATAACAATGCCTCGACTGCGCCCACGCAAACACGCGCGCACACTAAAAGTCTCTCTTGCTCTCTCGCACGGCTACTCTTTGGAAATGGCCTTTTACGCGTCGGCAAACAAAGCCCAACCCGCCTGGCCTGCCTCCCGGGCCTTTGCCAATCGAATATCCTCTCTAGCCGAGCTTCGATCTAAAACCTCCGCGGCGTCCAACATTTTCACTCGCCTTCCTCGCTTCGATATCTATCTGCCGGCAGCAACAGCCTCGTTACGGTTGTCTACCTTCGGCAAGGGGCCCGCTTTACTCGAGACCGTGTGTTCTATCGAACTTACAAAACAGCTCATCTTGCGACGTTCGCTCAAAATTCCAAAATCAATTACTTGACGCGGCATAAAAGGCGTCGTTCAACACTGGACGCAGCCTATGCGGCTTCGGTACGGGCACTTGATTGTCTTTGTAAAACGTAGGCTGGACAAAAGTATAAGCGAATGCTACCGAATTGTGGTTTCGCTCGTGGTACATGGACCACGATCGGATGGCTAATGGATGGTCGGCTCAGTCCGCCGGAAAACGAGTTGAAATCGGCGCCGTTGAGTTGGACGTCGACGTCGCAGCTCGTGCGATCGGCGGCCGACGTGATCGCGACTCGAACCACTGGCGACTCGAAAATACGGGCTCTGGCTCGACTCCGCGAACAAGTGTCACCGGGGACGGTGCGTTGCTTAGGCTCGACGAGAAGGCAAATGAAGCTGTATGCCGGACGAGCGGTGAGCCCGAGCGTGTCATTGTGGGAAGGAGCGGGCGTGCGCGCGAGATTCGGCAGGCGAGACAGCAAAGACGACGAAGAGGAAGAGGAAGAGGCGAAGAAGGGCCAGCAGCGAGCGCAGCGGAGAGCAGAGCAGACTCGCTGGCGGCCTGGCGCAGACAGCGTGGCTGCGCGCAGGTGCTCGTTTGTTAGCACCTAGAGGCCGAGGCGCGAGGAGAGAGATGCGAGCAGGCCGAGCCGAGATGCCGGAGCGGCGAGAGCCAGGCAGGCCCGCGGGCCCCGAAACCCATTACTTTTTCCACGATGCCAAATTACGCCCCCTTCTTCCTCGTCCTCCACCTCTCTCGGCCGAGAGCGCGGCCTTTTTTCAAGTAGCACGCGGCCATTCCGACGTCTTGTCCAACGCAGAAACAGACCGAGAATGGCCTTGTTCTTCCTCGAACTGTCGGCTGTGGATTTTTCAGATGCCGCGCTCGCGCTCTCCGGCTTCTTTTTTTGCCGAGCTGCCCCTTTCCGCCTGTTCGCCTGTTCGCCTGTTCGCCTGTTCGCTTGTTCGCCCAACTCGATTACATAAGCCTATACGCTCGTCGTCCGCCGCCTTTTCTCTTCTTTATTTCACTATCCATCTTCTTATTAAATATGACTCGGTCGCGCAATTTTTCATTTTACTCTCCGAAACAGCGCTGCCGAACAAACATTTGCAACGCCAGCGGAGTAACAGGGCGCTTTCGATGCATTCTGCTCGTTCGCTTTCACCGACCTTATTGTAGCTTTTCATTGCTTCGCAGAAGACCACGAGCAAGACCGCAGCGCGCGCGTTTTTCATTCTAACTCGAGATTTTTCTATCGTATTTTATCGCGCAGCCAGACAATTCGTCGCTCAACGACCAATCGTTCACAGTCGACTCGATTCTATACATCGCGCTTGCGATTTCTTCATTAAGCTACGGCTGCCTGTTAATTCAGGCACATGCGGTGTCACGCCAACAGTTTTTCCGAGGCTCCGTTCCTCGGAGATGATATCTGCCACGTAATCGTTTACTTGCAAGACTACCATAACAACGGTCGCCTCGCCTCAACTTCAATTCCGTTTGTTCATCAACGAAAAATTAATTGCACGTTCCGTTTGAATTGCCGTCGTTGTGTGTGAGCTATGGGCATTCATAAAACTTGAACAGTATTATGGAGTGCATAATGTTACACTCACGCATATATTTGCCTCAGCATTCGCGGTTATGTCATCTAGACCGTGAAACGTACTATACAAAGTACTGTGTCACACGATTGCAATTTGAGTTTTACCAAGCTTCCATTTGAGATAATCGAAGGCGAGCGGGAACCGGGGACCGGGGACAAAGAACGCCACGACTATTTGGTATTGGCTACTCGAAACCACGCGAGTAGGCAGCTGACGTTCAGTGCTAATTGATACATGTATATTTGACGAAAGATGGAGGAGTACGCGAGTGCAACGAAGAACAAGGACAATGCAGAGGTATTAAGATAATTGATAGTATGTTGCGCAGCACCGAGCATTGCTGGAGAGCGCTTCTGAATGAAACTACCACTCGGTAGCCTGAAAATAATAGACGGTTTTCTTGCTCGCAGTCCATAGGCGTTGCTCGCAACAGTGTGTGGGATCAGCATGGAAATCGGCTGACTGCGAAACAAACGCGCTGCCACGGAGCGATGGGAGCTAGGCAAATCAAATATTTACATTATTTACATTGGATGCGTGGAACGAGGATGTTGGGAGCGGCGCCAAGTCGATACGTTGGCTTCCGATTGGATTTTGAGGAGAAATTGACGGCTGTCGCCGAGGCTAGCAGCAGATTTGCCAGTGGATACGGCAGAGTATATAGCTCCAATGATCTATCTGCGAAATGACGAGGTTGTGCTTTATCGACGCTTGGCAATATCGATTGGACGAGTACGGGGCGAGCGGCCGCCTTGTAGCCTGATTTCTATTTTTTCCGCGAAAACACATAGAAGCTAATGATGCACTTGTTCGGGGTTAATGTAAGCAGCTCTACACGTGCACTCAACTCGGCGCAGTTTATTTAAAGTGATCTCTATAGACGGCGCGCGGCACGAGGCGACGACGTGCTATCGACGCGGAGCTGCCAGCTAGCGACGAGCGCGGGCCCGGGGCCGCGCAACGTCGGGGCCTCGACCGGAGTGCAAACGCGAGCCGGCCGGCGGCGTCGGCGGCGGCGGCGGCGGCGGCGCGCAGCCGAGCGCCCAAGCCCTGTCGGAGAGCAACATGGCTGCTTGCTCGCTGCCTGCAGTTAATTAAAGCCAATGCATCAGCCGGCTGATTTATCGCGCGCGAAAAAGCGGCGGCAGACGGACCCAGTCGATGCGCAGCGTGCAGGCCTTTTAATCTGGACCGCGAGCGACGTTAAGAGTCATCGGCCGCTCGATTATTTACGATAATCGCTTAGAAATCTCGTTACCGAGCGACGCCACCGCCTCAAAATAACCGCCGACAAAGTCCATTACTCAAACAATTCCGAGCACGCGTTTCGCTCTCTTCCCTTTACCTCGCGCTCGCTTACGTATTCCCGGCCGAGCTGCGCAGCCGCCGCCAAATAACTCTTGTCTAACCATTTTCCGCTTCTGATCCTTACATTCCGCGTCTTCGTCTTCGGCTTCGGCTTCGGCTTCGGCTTCGGCTTCGACTTCGGCTTCGGCTTCGGCTTCGGCTTCGCCTTGCGCTGCACCTTCGCACACTTTTCTCCTTTGACAGATTGCAGACGTCGACGAATGGCAAGACCCTTTTCTATCCTAGTCCTCTGACAGGGCGAGTGTCTTACCATTGATTTTTCTCCAACTTCAAGGCCTACTCGCCGACCGTTCGCGATCTACCAACAACTCATCAAATAACGCCCGAGCTATTACTGATTTCTCTTGTTCGTGCTCGAGTCAGGCTTAGCAATTAATATTTAGGACGAGCCGATCCAAGACTTGAAAGATCACAAGTATTTCCTAGCTCCTAACATCACCGGACCGTTTTAATTTTTACAAGCTTACTGCCACATCATTATTTACAATTAATTTACAAAACTATGTGTAATGGCCCTTGGAGCGAGTGAAGAAAAGTTTGTGATTTTGTCATTGCTGATACCAGCACTGGTATTTGTTGGTCTTCTTGACACGATTCAGTTGATCCTCAGTTACAAGTGCTGCAAAAGTCAATTAGGATACAATCGATTTGTCGATTTGACGAGGGCAAGGTTTGCAGATGCCAGAAAAACAAGCAAAATGTCATTCGAGTCAGCTAATATTTTCGATTAGTCCTCTTTAGTTAATGAAAAAAGGTATTCGTAGTTATGGAATAAATGTAAAATAACGACTATCGAATAATATAGAATATTTACCAAATAATGAATTTGAAATGGGCTTTTGGCAAGAAGTTGCGCTTTTCCTAAGCAGCCTTCTCGGTACAGGGTCGACCGAATGACCCAACTGTTAGAACGAAAATCCCCTTAGCGCGCTAAGGGATTCTTCTTACTGCAAGCAAATTGAAGCTTATTGCAAGAGCATTAAGGTCGGTCAACCTGTTCCGTAACTTTTGCTTAAGAATACGTTGGTCAAGCTATAAGGGCTTATTTAAGACAGCTTACGAAAGTAGATTTCAGATGAGACAGCGCACGATTTATTTTATGATATCCGAAAAAATCGATATTTCGACTGTGCGATAATCAACCGGAACAACTAGATTCAGATATTCAAGATTGTGCAAAATAAGTCATCGTCTTTAAAAGAACATAAAACAACATTATTGCAACGACTTTATTTATAATTCGTTATTAATTGTTGGTATGGTTTCTCAATGGGCACATAGCATACCACAGTGCCGTACGGTTGTAGTATACGAGCTGATTCAAAATCCCAGGACGATTCCATATTTAGATACAGTTCACCTACCTTGTTGTATCAGTGAAGATTTTTTCAAAAATATGAAAAAGACGTGCGATTAGAACGGCTTATTTAGCAAAGGTCCATAGCAAAACGACGATATTACCGGCATTTTTGACAAATCCTCGTGTATAAACCAACGGCTCAACAAAAATTATAAGTCTATTATCATTATAAACATGACAAAAAAAAACATAGGTTTGATTTTGTAAATATTACTACTTTAGATAACATACTAAAAGCAGCTTATTACCTTAAACGCATTAAAAAAAACATTTTTAATATTGATTTAACTCTTTTGAGCTTGAAAAAATCGACAGATCCTAGGTAAACACGCGTCGCGAAGGATATTTACTTACGTTTATCCCATCTGAAAAGCTTTGTCCCCGTCGGATCGACAAGTTGACTTTTCTAAGTCATTGGCACAATTAGTATTTGCGTTGAAAATTCTACTCCATTCAGATGATTTACTTACTTTCTGTAGTTAGGCATTTCTATACATATATATAAGTACAGCTGTTATTGAGTGCTAACAACAATTTCATGAAATTTCTATGAAGTAAAATTTCCAGCGTGAAAAATTTGAACGAAAACGTAAAATACGTAAAAAGTTTGGCCGCAAATTCTTTTCCGTAAACTCTTGGTGATTAAAAGTACTTGACACTACTCCGAAATTCATCCTGTCTTTTCGAATGAAAAGAAATTGATAAATTCAGCAACTGAGCTCATGTTACCGTACTGCTTTCAAACTACAGAACCTAGAACAATTTGGTCTTTCTTAGTATTGTTTATATATATGTACCGATGGGACAATTGTTACTTTGCGCAAAATTTATGAAAAAGTAGTATCAGAAATAGTTTGCTTCGTTCGATCTTGGACTGTGCTAACGAGGAGTGAACTGAATATTAGAGAAGAATTGCGAATATAGAATTCGGAAATGCTGCTGTACAGTGACGATAAAACTCGGCTTTAAAAATGGGTGAAAATGAGCTAGAAGAGCGATACTCGAGTTTGAAAACACGATAATTTGGTTGATGATTGCATTGTTCGCAAATGGTGTTCGCAGATATCGTAAATTGGTTAGCAACGGATGATATTGTTATTCAATTACACTAAGGCGAAGAGTATAATGCGTGCAAGCATATTTCTGTGTAGTAATATATTCCGAATAGAAGAGCCTTAGCGGAAGTAGAGGGCGCATTCATCTGAGCAATAATAGAACCCCTCAGAGTCGCTTACATATGTTTGAAGTTAATGGTACGTGGGTATTATATGGCGGTGATTGTATCGCTCAGTATAGGGTGAAATGTGCCGTCACAGTGGGGTCTCGCGTAACAGTGCTTCTTACGACTTTAACAATCACGACTGAATTTGTTTTATTGACTTGGCGTTGGAAGCTTGTTTTGTTGCAGTGCTCGTTCTGCAAAGTAGCCCTTGTGCGAGGCGGCGTCGCTTTCCAGCGAACGGCTTTTACGAGCAGAAGAGTTGTGGCCCCCATTGGCTGTGGCTGCTGGAGCCACAGTCCTGTAGGGCAGCGCTCATCGGCGAAGAGCCGGGCAGCCGGGGCAGCGGAAGGGAAGCGCGGCGCGGCCGAGCTTTCCGCGAATCGGCCCGCTTCTCTTCTCGCGTTTATCGTCGCTGGCGGATCGGCGCCCGAGCTTCGCTGCCGGCGAGTTCCCAGCAGCGCCGCTCCGCGAAAGCTCGAGGAGAGGAAACGGAGCTGCCGGCAGGGCAGGAAGGCTCTAGCTGCCGCGTCCGCTTGCCTCGGCCTGCCTCCGCCTGCCTGCGCCTGCCTCCGCCCTCGACTTCCGCTCTCGCGCGAGCCGGCCGTGCCTGCAGACTGGTCTCTCGGAATGCAATCTCCGCCAGCGCCGAACCGGGCCCGCGTCGACTCGTCGTCGTTCCATGCTGTGCCTTTGATGCCCGAGCGCGAGCGCGGCACAGCGGCTATTACAGCGATGCGCCAAGAGCGGCGCATTGTTCCGGCAAGCCCACCGTGCAATCTGCATCCGGAAGTCGCCTCGTGCGTGCGTACAATTTGCCAGGGCCGCGGTGGCTTTCTCGCTGGATGCAGCGAGAGCGCCTCGTAAGAGCCGGCTCGCCGGAGCGCGCGCCCCTGGCCGTCGCCAGTCGCCGGGCGCGAGTGGCCTTCCTTTTGTACCTCGCCTGCACGCGCCGCGACCGCAACGAGCGAATTCGTGCTCGGCCGACTACGCGAGCCTCCGCCGCGCGCGCGCGCGCTTCGCCGAGTGTCGCAGCTGCCGTGGGTGCCGTGGGCTTCGGCGTTCGTCGGGCCTGGTACCGGCTGCAATGCAGGCGCATTCGGATAAGCGCGCACTAGCCAATCTCGCGATTACAATGTACGCGCCGCGGACGGTTTTTGCGGCCAAGCGCGTTATGCGCGATTAGCCGCGACTTTGGACGCACACAAGCCGCCGCATAATGGCAGCCGGGGCCACCTCGCGCCACCAACTCGTAGCCAGGTTGTTAACGCGAGGCACGTATGCGCAATGCACTCGCAACAACAGCGAACAGCGACAGTGTAAGCAACTGTTCTAATACTTTGGTGGCTTACGCAGCTCGTAAATAATGGTGTATAGTGCGAAAGCTTGTTACCGTAATCGTCGGTGTGGCGCCTTGATTTCGAGCCATTAACCGTGCTCGGGAAGCTCAACGGAGAAGCGTACAAACGAAGAAAAAAGAGAAAGATCCGAGAACGTATCGACGAGCGTTGAGCCGCCGCCGCCGCCGCCGTCCAACGATTAAGCAACTTGCAAATGACTCCAAAGCAGTGGGCAGTTGGAAGACCGAAGAGCTCTACTTTTTCCACGTTGATCTGTTTTCTGCTCTACTTGTGCCCACGAGAGGACGCCGGCCAAAGGAGCTCTCTACAGGGACAGGCGATAGAAGACCGCCAGAGCGCGTTGGCGGCGCGATTGATCCGTGTAATTAAACGACGCCGGTGTATCCGTGAACCGAGATTGAATCCGCTGGCGGCGCTTTGTTTGTTTGGCTAGAGGAAAACGAACGAGGCTTCGGCAACGGCAAAGGAGCGAGTTGCGAGCCGAAAAGCCGTTGGAATTTGAATAGCAGTTGCAGATTAAAGCTGGCATGTACGGCGAGCGCGCGGGGCGTTTATATATAGCCTGACGCCTCCCTCCACTTAGATTAAACGCTTTCCAAATAAAAGCGTGCGGAGCGAAGCTCGAGAGAGGCAAAGGAGCCATTATCCGCAAATTAGTGCGAACCGGTTGGGCTGATCATCTCCGTGGGGGCTGCACGCAAGCGAGCGAGCGCGAGATATGGAAGCCTCAATCTGGCTGGCTGGCTGCTGCTGGCGGCTCGCAACTCGGGCATCAAACGGCTAGCCGAGCGCTCGCTAATTAATTTCCGACTGGCCAGAGCCCCGAGAGCAGAGTAAAAAGCCGGGCCTCGCGATCGCGCGCGCGCGGGCCTCTCGCGGCCAATAAGGTCGCGCAGTAGCGGGCGGCTTCGCCGACTGCCACGAGCGCCTGTGCGCCTCGGCAGCGCTGCCAGGCAAATTAAATGGCCTGCTTAGCAGCTCGCGTCGTAAAGTCGTCGTAACGACGGCGTAACGCGGCGCGACGAAGGCGGAGAGGCGCCGATTAACGAGGTGTGCGATGCACACGCACACTCGCGGCCGCGATCCGCTGGCAAATGGTCCGCGAGAGCGAACAGCGCGGCTGACATCGATTATCGGCGTGACGACGAGCGCGCGCACACTCGCGGCCCACGAGAGCGTGAGCGCTGGCGCGAGAGGCGAACCGAGAGGAGGTGTGAAGAAAGGAGAAGAGCGCGCCCGAGCACGTAGTCGGCAGGAGGCTGGCTGCGAGCCGCAGCCAGAGATGAAAAGATGAAAGGCATCCCGCCTTGAGCCTCTGCCGCCGCCGCCGCCGCCGCCGCCGCCGCCGCCGCCGTGTCTGGTCATCAACACCCGAGCCTCCCCCTGGCCGCGGCCCCTCCGCCCGCTCCTTGCGGGCCCCGAGGCGGCACACACGCGCACGCGCACACGCACACACGAGCGCGCGCGCGCGCGCACTATAACTAACGCGCCGCTGCTAGAAGACCTCGCAGCTTGATGGATGGAATTCCTCGCGGCCGGACCCGCTCTCTTTCTCCGCCGCTCTCGAGTGCGCCCAAGCCGCAGAGCCGAGGCGCGCGAAGCGCGAGAGAGCGAGACAGCGCGAGGCGGATCGCTCGCAGCCGGCGATCGATTTGGCCTGGCACCTCGGCTCTTTGCGCCACTTGTCCGCTCGCTCGCTGCTCCTTGAACTTGGGCGCCCCGAGAACCGAGGAGAGGCTGCGCGGCCGATCGAAAGCGGGTGTCAAGGCGCGAGCCCGCGCTTTCCGGCCGAGTGCGCGTCGCACGGAAGCCGGAGTAGCCGCGTGATCGACGATGCATGCCCAAGGACTCGGGCTCGGACGAGGCGTATTTGCTCACGAGACGGCGGCGCTCCTCGGGCTCTTTAATCGAGCTGCCTACTGCGCGCACTCGGCTGGCCGCGCTCGAGTAGTTTGGGGCCCATTAGCGTCGGGCCGCCGAGGCGCGATCGTTAATCCGCTGATCCACGCCGAGCGCGAGCGGCAGCCAGCCGGCCGTCGTCGCGGCATTGGGCGTTCGGGACGCGCTCGCTGGACGCCAACTGGCAGCGAGCCGCCATCCGTTTCCCGCGCGCCTAGCATTCGCGTTAATCCGCTTGTTTACGACGCTGGCGATTCAGTTTGTTTAAGCGGAGCCTCGCTCTCTCGGCCGAGCGCGGAGAAAGCCAGTTCATAAAAAATTCGACTTGGCTCTTTGCCTTTCCGAGAACACGCGTGTATAATGAGCGCCTCTTTTTCCATTCTTCGCTGCATTAAATCTTGACATTATGCCAGCTTCGGCGGTCTGTTTACGATGTATAAGCCTCTGGATTCGTTGCTGCTCGCTCGGTCCTCTCGTCCTGCTCGCAGCTCTCGCCAGCCACCTCGGGTCTTATTCGCCGACGCTGCTCCGCGATGGACTCGGAAAGAGGAGCTTGCCTCGCTTGTCATCGCGGTGCTCGGCGGCCACTAGCGCGCGGGAAGTGGGTGCGAAGAAAGCAGCGGCGCGGGCGGCACGGGCGCAAAGAAGAAAGCCAAGGCACTGGTCTGGTGCGCGCGACCAAGTCCAACAAAAAGGCAGGCGCGCCGGTGAAAACGTTTTGATCGATTCGTCACCGGGCGGCGCGCGATTATCCGGGACTTTCATCGTTGACTCGCGCGGCGATGCGGTTTTTTTTATTCGCACGAAATTTAATTAACGAAGCTCGAAGAGGGCCCGACACGCCTCGGCGGCGAGAAAATGAAATTACGGCAAGACGAGGGGGAGCAGGAGGAGCGGGCGAGCGCGGAACAGCAGCCGTGGCATTCGAAAAAGTCGACGAAGAAAGGGCCTGTTACACGCAATCAGATCAGCTACTCGGGGTGGTCGATGACTTGCGTCTCTGCGATCCGGCGATCCGGCGATCCGGCGATCCGGCGCGCTGCTGCCCGCTTGCCACCCTTTTTGCCGCTTGCCCGTCGGCCCGTCGGCCCGTCGGCTCGTCGGCCCGTCGACGGTTTCCTACTTACCGCCGATCGCCGGTTCGTGCGACGCCCGACGCTGCCGCGTCTTCGCCGCCAGAGTGCATGGAAAATGAACGGCCAAGCTCAGCCTCGTATTTATCATCGTCATTTATTTTCGGCTTTTTATACGATCTAGAAGTCAAATATGTACAATAATTTATATCGCTGTCCGGTCGCTCTCTACATTTACAAATAGTTGGACGAGTCGGTCGGCGCCGCTGCAGAGCTAGGTGGCCTGCGGGTAGCCGGGCCGCTGGCGCTCGAGCGCGCCCGACGGCAGCGGGAAGGCCGCCTGCGCGTACACGGGCCGCGGCACCGACAGCTGCGGCGGCCGCTTGTCCTGCGGCGCCTGTGGCTGCTCGTCCGGCGCGATGATGTTCTCGATGGTGAAGGGCTTCTTGGCGCGCTTGCCGGCGCCGACCGCCGCGCCGGCCAGGCCCGTGAGCGCCGGCGGGCCCGCGGCCGCGAAGCGGCCCGCCTCCTCTTCGGCGCCGCGCGCCGCCGCGGGGCCCGGGCAGGAGGCCGCCGCCGCGGCCAGCGCGTAGTAGTGCAGCTCCTGCGCGGGGCCGGGGTACAGGTAGGCCGCGGCGAAGGAGGAGAAGGCCCCGTAGGAGGCCTGCAGGGCCTCGAAGGGCGCGCCGGCCTGCGGCGGCTCCGGGCCGTCGGCCGGGCGCGCCGCGTAGAAGCCGCCCGGCCCCGGCGGCGGCGGCGCCGGCGCCGGCGGCTGCTCGACGAAGCCCTGCTGCGCCGCCGCCGAGGCCAGCGCCATGCGGCGCTCCTGCATCTCCCAGCGCAGCAGGTCCTCGCGCAGGCGCGCCAGGTTGCCGGGGCTGAGGCCGCCGCCGGCGGGCGCGGGCGCCAGGTGGGCCTCGAGGCCCGGCGGCGCGGCGCCGAGGCCGGGCCCCGGCCCGGGTCCCGGGCCGGGGCCGGGGCCGAGGTCCGGGCGCGGCGGCGGCATCGCCGAGGCCAGCGCCTGCAGCTCCGTCTTGAGCAGGTCCTTGTCGGGCTTGTGCAGCTTGAAGCGCTTGCGCCGGCGCAGCAGGCTGCCGTTCTCGAACATGGACAGCGCGGCCGGGTGCAGCGCCCAGTAGGCGCCCTTGCCGGGGCGGTGCGGCCCTCGAGGTACCTGCAACAGAGGCCGCGCGGGCCGCATCAGTCAGCCGTTCGTCGGGCGGCCGCCGGGAGCTGGGGCCGATCGAGGCGAGCTCTTCCGCGAGCGCGATTGTTCGATCGTATTTTCAGAGGCGCGTAACGGCTCGTCTGGCTTTACGGCGTTTCGCTTAAATCAATCGCTGCAATGCGCGAGCCTGTTGCCGCTAAGCGCAGCTAATCAAAGCCGACGTCAAATTGGAGTTGTTACGAAAGCCCCGGCAACGTGGATACAGCGTTCGCGCCAAATGCTTCATTAACGACTCTGCCAAGCTCAACTCTTACTTGTTCGCGTAGCAAACTTGTGCTTCAAACTCTCTACTGTCTCGTCGCGCGACCCATAATCGCCCCGCGAGTTTTTCCGTGCCAAATTTTCTTTTTGCGCCGCTCTACGTTTTTCAAAATCTCCTACGGCCTGCAGCCCGCAATTACCGGATGTGACATCGTCAACTTGACCGACCCGCTATTCGCAAAGCTCCCAGCTATCGGTCACGCGTTATCGACGTTTCACGTGCACCCCAGCCCGCCCACTTCACGTGCAACCTCGTCAAAGTTCCACCTTGCCAGATGCTCGCCGTCATGGATACGCGCCGCTTTTGCTCAGTCAGTTTTTGTACACGTGCCTCACGCATATTCAGTGCAGCGATTCAAAGTACAAATTGCTTTTATATTCTGTCAAGAAAGCTGCTGCGAGAATTGAAATTTCAAATCTCGCGTAGATCTTTGTGACTTTAAGGCGAACATTAAAGTCCCGCTACGTCGGGTCAGAAATAGAGAATTGATTGGCGAAAAACACGAGACGACCTCACACGTTCAAGTCACTCTTTAGCCTTTTTTTAAATCCTACACGGAACGATAACTTTCGCCGTTTAAAATGGAAATTTTGCTATTCTACATGTTGACCCACTAACCAGAGATGACTCTGTGATTCCGAATGATCAGAATGAAGGGGAAAAGCAAACGAATACGATTCAATTTTGAGGCATAATGTTTTTACTGAATCGGTGGAGGCCAAACGAAAACTAGCCAAGTTCAAAGAAAAATCTATAGAATTTTTTCTGCTTTCAGGCAATAAAGAGAGGTTGTGTCGTTCTAACTCAACTTATTTAACCCGTTGACAGGCATCAAAATTAAAGGTGCGACTGACTGAAACAATTAAGCGCAGAAAAAACTTCTCAAGAAGAGTAATCGCCTTACGCGTAATTTTTAAACACAATTGTAAGATTTAAGAAAATTCCATTTGACTTTCAAGTGTTACGACACACAACAAATCGAATAATTGTCACGAAAACATATAACTGTCCAAATGTCCAGTTCTGACAAGTAACTTTATCTTTCATCGCTAGTGAACATCCAAGTATTACAAGTTGAAACTGATCAATGAAAGTCGTCCTAGTATAATTAAGTCCATCGATTCATACGTCAAATTCAATTGTTCGGCCGTACAAGTTTTACAAGCGGATCGTTATAAATTATGAAAAATGCAGTTGTTCTCTTGCGCGCAGACGCTCGGCAAAGAATGTTGCACAGCACAATAATTATAGCGAACAAATTTGGCGCCAACTTTGACTACCTTTCTTGATTTGCCGCGAAGCGAGCTTTTCATTATTCGTCGATCCGGCCAAGCATAGCACTGAAGGGGACGAGTATACGGCGACTACAGGTTATCGCAAGAAACCAGTGACGGCTACAAAAAGACACCAATTTTTGTCCGGACAAAGCGGAAATCGCACGACTGTTTGCTGACGAGTGTAAAGCCAATAGCACAAGCAGCACAAGCCCGAGAGACAAATATAATGGATAGTTGTTGCGAAACGCAATGGCGAAAATGGAAGGGCTGAAAATAAAAATCTATTGAGCAAATAAGATGGCTAATGGAAACGGGTTATTTAATTATCGTCAACAACGTCGAGTCGCACGGAATGAGTAACGCTGCGGGCGATACGATCGGTTGGCCAAGGTAATTGCGCCTCTAATGACAATTACGCCGTGGACAATGACAGCTGTCGCGCCATTGGCTTGTACAGCGATGCGAACGCTCGCATTAGCTAGCCGCGACAGCCAGGCCGCTTATCTTATCTCGCGACCGATGCAACCGCAGCTCGATGATTCCGCATTGAAAGTTCATTGAAAAACTAATTACGCCAAGTGCTCCCGTTTTCGTCTCGACTTGCACCTCATTTCCATATCCGGTGCGTTCTGCGCGCACGTGAGACAGGCCGACGAACGAACGCGAGAATTCAAGTTCTGCGGGGAGCTTTATCGACGTGCATTCGTCGGGATGAATACCGTGAAGTCGGTGGATTCAATGCCTGCTCGTCTCCGCGGCAAGCTCGCACCGCGCTTCCTAACTTGGACAACACTGCCGGATATCCACGCGATGCGCAGCTTGGCCAGTGTTTTGATTGCAGTTGGCCGAGCGACCGCTCAAAAGCCCACGACCACGCGCGCACTTGGACGATGCCGTTCGACGAGCGCCGGGCGCTACGAAAAATTGGACAATCGCGACCATCTGCGCAAGCGCGAGCGCGTATTGCTGTTGCGATCGCAGGCTGCGTTGCAAACGCACAGCTCCGGTGCACTCCGCGTCGCCATGTTAATTGCAGCGCCGTCGAGGCGGACAGGGCGCACGCGACGCAAGGCGGATCGATTAAAATCAGACGGAGCGCGTTCGTGGAGGCACCAACGGCAGCCGAGTCCAGTCGGGGCCGCTGCCAAACGGACTACCCCCATGCCCAGTCCCAGTCGACGTCTGGCGCGACCTGGGTGCTCTCGCGGCATTCCCCGGGAGGCGAGCTCGCGCAGCGCGAAGGTCGGGGGCCTGCCGGCGCACAGCGGATGCTCGCGATGCTTCCAGCCGGACGAGCACGACGGGCCTCGTCGCGAGACTGCGAAAAACTGGAGGGGCGCGCAAGTCGCAAGGGTGCTCGGTGCGGCGCTCGACAGCGGCGTGCACGACGCCGGCTGGCGCGCGCGCGCCCACGGGAGAGCCGAGCGACGGCCGGCTTCGATCGCCGGGACACGCAGCTCGCACGCGTATCGAGCGAAGTCGTGCAAGCTCGGCGCCGTCTCCGAGCCGAGTTCTGCGTTTCGCGCTCTGCCGACTCGAGTCCGGTTCGATTGGCGCCTCTTCGGGCGCGTCTGCTTTCCCCCCCAGCGATCCGCCGCGACACGCGAGCGCTCGCCGCCCTCGGCCACTCGAGCACCCGACACCTCGCCCTTTGCACCGTCGCCTCGCAGCGTCTGGACATCGCGTAAGGTTGGTCTCGCTTGGACGAAGCTCGGCCCGCGGCCCCCATTCGAGCTTCCTAGCAGCCGCCTGGCGCTCGCGACTGCTGCCCGCGCACACGCGTATCGACGAGCCGACCGAATCGGAGCGCAAGAGCGTCAGCGACGTCGATACGCGGACGCTCGACGACGGCTGGCGAGCAGTGCAATTATCCGCTGATTTACGAGCGGCCGGACGAGCGCGTTAAAAGCGCACGGCTTTGGCGCGCGGCGCGCGGGCCCGGCGCCGACGAACGGCCGACGTGCAGCCGACAGGGAGCCGACGCAGAGCCGACACGGAGCCGACACAGGGCATCGCGTGGCTCGGCCAATTATTGCCGAGCGGCAGCGGGTCCGAGTCCAGCCGCGGCGGCAGCCTGCCGTTTGACAGGTCTGGATCGCGTGAACGCGTCGACATCTCGCGGCAAAGCCTCGAAGAAGGGTCCGGGCGCGTCGAGCGGCGCGGCTTTGACACACTCGTGCGGCTCGCGTGCGCACCCGTTGTGCGTGCGCTGTCCCGAGCGCCTGGCGACTCGTCGGCAGCGGCTCCCGCAGTCGATGCCGACGCCCGCGCGGATCCCGCAAGGCCGTCCACAGCGCGCTCAGCCGCCTCGTCGGGCGCACCGGTCGGGCCGACGGCCGCGCGCGCAGGGACTCGCGATTACCTTGATGAAGCAGTCGTTGAAGGAAAGGTTGTGCCGCAGCGAGTTCTGCCAGCGGCGCGTGTCCTTCCTGTAGTAGGGGAACCTGTCGGCGATGAACTTGTAGATCTCGGCTAGGGGCAGCATCTTGTCCTTCGACGACCAGATGGCCATCGCCGTGAGCGAGATGTACGAGTAGGGGGGCTTCTGGTCGCCATAGGTGTCGCGCGACGGCCGCGGCATCGCATCCGCGGCGGCGGGCTCTCGCCTGCTCTAGGCCGCCGGTGCCGCTGCGCGCTGCTCGGCCCGGCCTGCCGTCGGGCGCCGACTCGGCCCGCGCCCGTCGGCGCGCCTCATGCCTCGCACTGCAACGCTCTCTCGGCGGCCCGCGCAGTGTCCGTCGCTCGGCACCACTTACAGCTCGGCCTCGGCGCCGCACTGCCTCGTCCGGCAGGCTGCGCCGGCGGGCCTCATTCTCGCGTCTCGCGGGCGACTGGATGCGGGGCTGCGCGCACTGGAGCCTCGGTGCACGGGACGGCGGAGCGTGCGCGCTCGCGGCCGCAGAGGGACTGGCGGCGGCGGGCGCGCGCCCGGCGCTCGCCGCCGCCGCCGCCGCCACGCCCGGCGCGCGCGCCACCCCCTGGCCCGCTTGGCCGCGCCTCCTGCGTCGCCGGCCCGTCCTACAGCTCCTACGGCTCCGCTGCTCTGCCCCCTCCCCACCCACCCCCCGCTGCTCGACTCTACCTTTGCCAGTCGGCAGACAATAGTTCTGCGCTATTCCCTCGTTCGACAATGTCATTCGCGGAACGCTCTTCTTGGATCAAGGATGTCGCGCCGCTCGCCACGTATTTCACGTATTTCACGTATTTGACCGAGCAGCGCACGCCTCGCTCGATAAGTCAACTTTTCGTTTTCCAAATATTCGTCGTCACTATATCACTGTTTGTACGTTTTTCGTAAATCGTACCCTTTCACCCACCACTTATGCGCTCTCAAGCTTAGCTTTCAGTGCGTTTACGGAAATTCATTATACAGGCGATAATATAGCCGTGCGATTTATCATTGCAATTGCGGATAATTTACGTCAATCAACCGTCATTACCGAGGAAAAACAATTAATAAACAAGTGATTGTACGCTTATTATATGTTTCTCACTACTTCTTTCATCGGACTTCTGCACTTTCCATATTATTGCTTTCACACAACAATCATTCGACCTGAAAATAATTATGAAAATGTTGCGCTACAATTCACGCCAAAATGACATTTGGTAAATGTAATAGTGTTATCATGGAAATCCAATACTTGGCAGACGTATTTCGTAAATGCAAGCATCATTAGAAATTACACACGACTATTGCACATAACTTATATCGGACTGCTGTGCCTTGATGCCTTTATGGATATGATTGCACAGCCAACTTATCCGACACCCATGTTGTTTTATGGGTAATAGCAGTTGTGACGGACTTCGAAATAATTATTAGTGCGGTGTACGTCCGAAAAAGGAATAGGATTTTTAAGAATTTTACGAATGAAAGATACTTCGAAATTAATTTGTGGTTGAGTCTGTAAAAATGCATATTGCCATAAAAACGTCAATGAAGAATATGCCTACTTTTAGAATGTAATTTGAGTATTAGGCAACGGCACTCGATCAAGCGATTTTTAAGTGCGAGTGATGCATATCTGCGAGCTCCGCAAAGCATGCGCGCGAAGGATATAAGGCTGTAGCACGTCGAGACAAGAGTAAGCTGCTAATGATTGGCGATTGAAAGAAGAAGCGCTGGGTATATCTAAAAATCAAATTGGAGTAGATGCAGCCGTGCAGCGGCGGAGATTAGCGAGAAAGTAAGTATCGCTTGGAGAAGCAAGCCAATGATAGAATGGTGGTTGCAGGTGAGCGGCTAATAACGTGAAGCGAAAGCTGGCGAAGCGATGGGTTGTTAATGTTGGATATAAGCGGTGCGGATGCGATAGGCATTGGGGCTGCGGGAGCAGATAGCAGAGGACAGCCCGGACGAGATAGGCCGGCAAGGCTGCCGAGATTGGCCAGGCACGCGTCGTGGGCCGAGCCCGGGGGCGTGCTCGTGGTCGGCCAATGGGCTGCGGGGACGTAATTGATTTAACGGGCGAGCGAGTGCAGCGAGCTGCGCCGCCGCCGCCGCCGCGCCAGCTCGTCAACTACATTGGCTCGCGCTGCCTTGGACTCATCCCGCCAAATTGTCTTACAGTGTAGCTCTCGCCTTCCCTAACTACACTTTCCTTATTCTTACACAGCGCCATCCTCGCCTCGCATCTAGTTCTCAATTCGCACGCGCGATATTTATTTACGTCTGCAGCTGCGTAAACAATGCCTATAGGCTTCCTCTACACAGCACCTCACTCAAGTCTGTTCTACTTGCAGTCAGTATTCTCTGCAATAGCCAGTTCTTATCTAGCAGTTTTCTCCTCGCAATCTCATCATTTCGCATTTGCGCCTGCACAACTTACATGATCGCGACGACGAGGGCAATAATCTTTAATATCCATTGCCAATCTGCTTTGTCATCAGTCAATTTTTCAGCTTTTCAATTGCTATTTGCAGTGCCAGAATAGGCAAATGTTCCTCACTTTGTCTACAAGAATCTCAGTTTTTAACATATTTCCCAAATGACAACGCCGCCCGATCTTTATTTCAATTCGCAATAATGTTACTCGATCGCTACATCCATTCAAGTTTCATTGTTATGCTTAGATAGCCGCAACATGTTGCTACAGCGTCCTCATTGTAAAACGTAACGTGAAATTATTCTTTTTCACACAGGATATGCGTGCAAGCTTTTCCGTATATAATCAACGCCATTGTCGAAATCATAAGCGCGTAAAACTTGTCGTTAGAACATTTACGTGATCTTATTCTTGGGATAGCTAAGCCAAGTATTAAAATAATTATCAACACATTTTGTAATCGTCGTTCCTCTAGAGAGACTCAAATGTGCAACATTTTCAGTCGTGCAAATCATCAAATGGCATGCGGTTATATTGTTGCGGCAAAATGTATAGCTGTATTTGAATCAAGCATTAAAAAGCATTAGAAATCAACAGAGACCGAGTCGATCTAACAAATAAACAATTTATGATTGTTTGTGGAAATTAAAACGTGTTCGATCGTGGTGTGAGTGATTTTTATTTTTGCTCGACGAGTAGTCAATAAAATGTTTTGTAGAATTGGAGTGAAAATAATTTTAATCTTTACAATTTTCCAATGTCTGTTTAACGAAACTATAATTAATCACGTTTAAATTATATAAAACTTCTTGCAAGTTGTTTATCATCCGCTTGCTACTCGAACTAGTCATTGTATTTGCTAAATTGTCAATTTTGAACAAGCATAATTTATATATATGTAAATAATTATAAAGAACATTTAAACAATAAAATACTTTCATAAGGCTCATAAAATCACTTATATATTTGCCAATGTGTTAAGAAGTTAAAAAGACATGGATAATTCAATGGAGAATCAGCTTCTCAGTAGTTAAACTCGTGCGGTATATTTAGCAGTTAATTTTTATTACCTTTTCCTTTTGTGTTAGTGCTTTAGAAACTCGTTAGACAGGCACAAAAATAACAGCGTTCTGTATGTAACATATGTAAGTAGATAATAACGGTTCCGTGACATGCTCAGACAATATATGGTTTCGAAGAGAAAGCGGCATTTTAGTACACAGTAATTATCTCGGTGTCCCATAATCAATAACAGAAACGGTAAAAAAAGAAGCCGAGAAAAGCTTCGCTATCAACTGACGTAGATAATCATGAATTATGGAACGGCACTTCTTGTAAATTAATTTATGATTACGCGTATTTATTCTATTAAGCTAGCAAAAATTGTTTCCTCATACGAAAATACTTTTTACGAAAGTGTTTCATTACAAATCCAATTACAAATCAATGATAAACTTGAATGATAAACTTCTAGGGATAAAAACGTCTACAGCATATTAAATCGGGAATGATCGGCTTCTGCTGCTCGCAATTGATATTTTAACAATCATTTATAGTATTTATTACGAATTTGAGTAAGTTTATAAATCAAAATTTAATAATCAAATTATATATTTAAGAATCCAGTTGTAATAGTTTACATTTTCTTCAATCTCAGTTTTTTTTAGAAAACTAATAAAGTTGACAAACTAATAATATACTCACTGACATTAACAAATAAAATTTAAGATATTAGAACAACCAGCAGAAATAAAACAAACTTATGTTTATAAAATACTTCAACTGCTTTATTTGTATAGTCTAAGAAAAACATCACCGTCTGAAGTTTTTCCAAATCGACTTTACATGAGCTTATATTTTATCACGATTCACTTGCTTATTCCCGTAGCATCCTCTCGTTGTCATTCTATCGCGAGCGTGCGCGCTTTTTTTCTTCGTCTCTCTATCGGGCCAGGCGTTGCTAATACGATCGGTGAGTCGCTTCCTTCCAAAAATATATATACTTCATCGTTACGCGTAACACTGTACAACTCCTTTACAACGTGATATCATCATGGGCGTCATTGTATAAACTTGTACGTGAGTTATTTTCAAGTTATATGCTTAAGTGATTTGAATTCGTTTTTACTCTTTTTAACCTTATCAAATTGGTCAAAACTTGATCACAATTATCGACAGAAGAGCTCATCTCTTTTGTTTGCTTCTTGTATATATTGCACAGCATCACAAGTTTGAATTTCAATATCACGTGCAAGAACGATCAGACATTAAGTTGCTTGAAATAATGCCGGCAGTAAAGCGTCATTAGCGAAGGGGCAGCATCAATTGTGCATAATAGCGATTCCTCTCCCTCCGTCAACTTCTCTAACGACAACAAGTATTCACGATCAAACACTCCTGTGAAACGCATTCGAGAATTAGTCGAATCTTTTTTTATATTTGATGCTAATGAGTAAATAATTATAACGTACCTTGATCAATATTTCCTCTTCCAAGAACAATGAAAGCTAAGAAAAGTATATCTCGATAAATAGAGAAAGGCGTTTGTTCGGCATTTCGATTTCTATTGCGTTCCAATGCTACTTGTTTTATTGGCTCAGCTAAATCGTTACGTCTAACGTACGATATCACATTTTGCATAAACCTATAATGAAATACGTGACAATTTAATGACAGGTTGATTTATGGAGATAATTTGTTAGACTCTATATTTGTGATATCTGAATATACTAAATAAAAAGAATACAAGAAATAACAGTTGTTACAAAGTGACATTGAAAATTATATGTGAAAACTAACGCTCGATCCTCGATGTTATTTTTCCACTGGAGATACATGGGGATTCTATCCATGTGCAATTTCTCGTTGTCCCAGAGCGTGCGTACGCCAACGGTGGGGCAAGTGGAGAGAGGATCGGTTTTGCGCTCGCAATTTCCAAGCCAGAGCTCGGGCAGATGACTGGGCAAATTGACCCTCTCGTAATACCAAATGAGATTCCAGTATACGATCGGGTGTTCCTGTATGAACTTTTGCTTGGTAAGACACGAATCGCCTTCTTGGTCGAGTACACTTTCCAGCTCTTTACGTAGCACCAGCGGGTTAAGGTAGGGCACGGTTATTGGGTCAGGCAGCTCGCGCGGCTTTTGCAACAGGCCCGCCATCAATGGGTCATGGTTGTTCTCGCCGTCCTCGCATCTAGTTGCAACATCAATTAGTAATCGAATCGTTTATCCGGAATTATATTTATCATACAGAATTAACAGAAAGAGAACCTACCTGTAATCGAAAATAGTGACAGTTAGTAGGGGAACGGTGGCTTTGTCGCAAAACTGGCAAGTCGTGTTGAGATTCGAATCCTCGGGCTGCCATCCTGCCATAATTTCTTCGTCGTAGAGAATGGCTAAGCAGTTGTGACAGCGACTGGCACTTGACAGTGCTAGCTCCACTGCCACGCGCTCCTCCTGTTCTTTTGTCGATTTTGGATACAAGCACTCAGCCAGCTCGTACAGCGCTCCAAGATCTACACTCGTTTCTCCTTAATAGTCATTATTTACATCTCATCATTTTTATGTCTTTAAACATCCCATTTTTTGCGTTTTGCTAAGGTATATCAGTTACAATTCAGCAAAATCTTATATAATTACTTGAACATTGCGAACAAAGGGATAAAGTAGTCAAAATTACCAGCCATTCTGGCAGAAAGCTCGTTGCGGTCTTGCTGCGAGCCATCTGTTAGCGAGTCTAAACTCTCATGAGATACACCGTAACCGAGCTTTTGTTCGCGCTCCTTCGATTTGATGGGTGTGCTTGTCGCTGAAATGGCCTCTTTGATCTCGTCAAACTTCTTTCCAACCGACGTCACGGCGGATTTCAAACTGTTCAAACCACCCAGGATGATTTCGTTGGATTTTTTACCAGTAAGACTCGACGGACTGTAGAAATCAAAGCAAACTTTCATTTAGAACTATCGCCATTCTCAAACTCTACGTATTTAAGATACCATCTTTCTAAAAGTTAGTCAACACAACGTGCGCGTTTGCATAAAATATGGAAATCTCGAATATCAATTGCAAATTTATAATAAACATAAAACTTGAATAGTTCGCAATTCGCAGTCAAAATTATTATGAACTTTTTGTAAAACATGCAAATGGTCTTGATACACGTTCACAAACAGAACATATAACAGTATCAAGTATAATCTATCATTATTTATCTTCAATGTTTGTAAGGTAATTGTTTTTTTACGAAGAAATATGCAAATCAATTTAAAAAATAGTCTGCTTAATTTAACGCTAATTTTTTATATTTGCATGGAACAGCTTTCGATTTAAATAAAATGTACATTACTCACGTCTTGACCGTGATAAATCAACTAGAAATGTGCAAATCTACTATATGTATAAGAATGATTTCTTATTCAAGATCAACGTTTACCTTATGTAACTGGAAAGACTGAGAGATTCTATCAGCTGATTTGTCGATATCAATTCCTTGTTTTTGCCAAAGGCGAGTCCTCCAGTTGAGTAACGTCTACATTCAAAATCATACTCAAGCCAAACGTGCATAATAAATGAAATAGCAAGGGAAGTAGATGATTGTTGGAATTCTTGTAAAATTAAATTAATTAGCGAGTAATATTAATACGCATTGTCAAATTAACGGCTATAATTTAAAAAACATTCATATTTTAAGATACATTTTTTTTTTAAATAGTAATGAATATTAAAAATTATATAAAATAACTTGTAAAATATCAATAAAAATACAAAGACATGCTTCTAGATCTAATGTGAGAAAAAATTGTAATGATCAGTGGGTATTTACAAAATCTTGTTACCTGGATGTCCATGGCCAACTAGGAAATTATCCTCTTTGATTGAAAACTTTCAAGACTATATGTTCTATCTTAATACTTTTTTTTATAAAAGTCAAGTGTTCAATGTCTATTCACTAGACACTTTTTTTACAATTCAATCATTTAGAAACAAAAAATTAAACGCTTTCCAAAAGTGAAATTTGAAACATTGATTGAACTGTAAAATGCATCTATTGCTCTCTGTTATTATACAATCTACATAATTATGATACGATTGAAATTAATTCTCACCCGAAGCTGAGTTTGAGGCTTGAGCCAATACTGGATAAACTAGAAGTAACACTGTCTTTATTCTGTGCCCATAAACTGCCAAACTCGATTCGCTCACGTTCTCTTTCATGTTCAGCCTGTTGCACTGAATGTGGCATTGTTTCACTGCGCTGAAGATGACTAGCAGCATTCGTACCTCCGAGTTCCTCGGCTGGTTGATGAAAAGTTGCACTTCGCGGCAACGTGGCGTTACTGGATAGAAAAAATCATATTAAATACATCGCCTGTGGTTCGACTTCGTTACAATAACACATTCGTACTTGCGAAATAATAAGGGTCCGCCAGGACGGCTGTCCTCGAGCGCATTATTTAAGACAGTTAATGTACTTGTCGAACAATTTGAATCATTCTCTTCGCAAGGAGAAACTATCGGCGTTTCGTCATTAGCTAAAGCCCCCAAAGGATCATTTTCCATGACAGGTGTTCTTACTGGACTTTTGACTGGAGACTCATTGCTTCTCGCTAACCTATTAAATTATTATTCGTGATTAAACTACCGTTCGATAGTTGGACTTGATCATTTCAAATGTGTGCAGTACCTTGGGTCGCTTGGCGACCGATTCAGATTTTCCGATTGCGAATTGCATAGCAATGCTATATCTTTGACTATGCTGTTTTGTCGAGGAAGATGTTTCTTCATTTCGTTGAGGCCAAAAGTTGGTAGATCAGGTATCGAGCTTTCTTTCAAGGCTGTAAACACATATCTCAATAATAATCGAATTCAAGTTTAATGTCATTATTCGACACTACAAAATTAACACACAATCACTATGAGCAGCTTCGGTGTCTTGCGAGTGAGTGCTATCGAGACTTGAGCGGGACACTGCATGCTCTAAATTTTGATTTTTAAGATCATTAGGCAAAAGCATCGCTTCGTTATGTGAGCCTAGGCGTCTCCTGGCACTTTTCTTTCCAGCTTTTTTAAACAGAGCTGCGCCAACAATAACATTACGCAATTTATTCCACATTAACTGACTCGAGTTGGTCATATCGGAAGGCCAAGTGGCTTCCAGGACGGCCTGCAAAAAATGTTATTGTTAATTGCAAAGTTGTACTATTATAATTTGGACTACGTAAAACTTACTTTATTATAAAATCCATACGTGAGAGCATTAGGTTGTACTCCACTGCGTTTCATGTGAAAAAGTAACTTAACGGCAAGCACCGGTTGTCCATAGACACCGCAAAGTTGCATCATAGCTCGGTAACAAACCTACAAAGAAATATTCATGTCATGAGTACCAATCGTTAAAAGCTGTGACTCACGAAACATGAATCATACCTCCTCCATGGGATCTAGACGCAACTTTTGCATTTTGACGAGTAATTCATAAGCTTGATGCAAAATATTAGCTGGCAGATTGGATACTTGAAGCATTGACGGCAGGTGTAAGAACCACAAACTATAGCACGTGTTGAGTAAACAACGACCCCATCGTTCTGGTAAAGCTGCCTGATAATGGAATTTTGGTAAATTTCATGCGTGATAATTTACAATTTTGTGAAAGTACCGAAATCATTACACACCTGCTTACGGGCCATTCTTTGGGCAATTTTAATTTCATGTTTTGTTCTGCGTGCCATGGGGCTACCTGGTACCATACCAAGCGTACAAATCGTTGGATTTTTCAAATGAAAATTCTTTTGTGGCCGCATCAATTTAGAATCTAGTTTGAAAGTATCGTATGTTATAAAAGTTTGATTTGGTCCTGGCTCTGGGGGCGGTATAAAAACAGTTCTTTCGCTATGCTGCGATTCATCCAATTCCAAAAGTGTAACTAAGATTTGAAAAAAAAAACATTATTATAGTACAAGTAATTTAAGTTTCAAAATTACGCATTTACCATTTTCTTCCTCCACTCTTTCGGTACATTCGTCAAAGAAAGCTAGGCCCGCCATGTCCATGTCCGATACAAAACTTCGCTCTTCAATGAATCTGATGAACATTTGCGTACGAACAAGCATACTATAAAATTTTGGATGATTCTTATCTCTACTTCTAAGAAAGGCTTGTATATTGAATAAACTAGTCGGGTCCGTTGTTCCCACGGTTGGAGCCTTTGTAATAGGTAACAAATATGATCTGTACCCTTTTAATGTCATCGCCATAAATCTCAAGAATGCGTCTTGTATTTCCAACTCTAAAAGTTGTTCTTTTCTTTTTTGTTGGAATTCCTTATCCGCGCTGAAATCCTTCTCATTAGTGGAAAATGTTGATTTCTCGTGCAAATGATCTTTGTTTATAGTCATGAGCTTTGCATACAACTTCTCTAAAGAATTCTTGAGCATTCTTGCAGCTTTCTTGGGCAACAATTTGTTGTTAAGATATTTTTTATCGTCGCAAATGGCAATATTGTTGGTGTCGAGGTTGATACAATTAACGTCCGAGGGTGGATCGTAAAGGTCAAAAAAACGCGAATCGACGCCGATGAGGAAAGGTAAAGGAGCGTGTAGCACTTCTGCCAAGCCGAGTGGACAGAGCGGAATGTAAGGACACTGCCACTTGAATGGGAATAGAATCATTGCTATGGCTTCACTGACTGATGTCAATACATCTGGACGTAATGAATGAACGAGTATTTTTTGTTCTGTGAGTGTCAGCAACAAAATTAACATACAGTTATCCGCACCTGAAACGATTTTTTTTTTTCATTATATAGATGTCTGATTATTTGTTGGAGCGTATGCTGCTTGAATATGTTTATGCTCAACTTACCCAGGTTTAAGAGTAATTGACGAAAGCTTGCTCCAGAACGTGGAAGAGCCAAATCCTCTGGCTGCGTAAGTATCAAGTGATCGTGAGCACTTAATTGGACCAAAATACGAGGCCGTTGAGGACCAGGAAATGGTATATCGCAAAGAAAATACGAGATGTATTTCTCGATAGGCACATTTTGTGGCTGGCGATTAACAAGACTATGTAGAAACACGAGAAAGCGCTCGAAAGTATCGAAAAACGGCCAATGCGATAAAATACATATGGATTTGCTTATATTTAAGGACTGAGTAGATGGATCGGTATACTGTAGCTTTCCCAGCTGAGTCTCATTCAACTTTTCAAGAATACCAAACTTTTTAAACATTTTCTTTTTGGGTGGTGGCTTTGAGGTTATTATTTCGGACGGTTCCGTTGCATCATCTGTCAAATTTTATTTTCATTGTGAATTAAGATATTATGTTTATAAATACAAATGCAATATTGCAAACATACCAATTTCTACTTCTGAAACATCTGTGTTACTTTTGATGTAATCAGTTTCACTTATATTATCTGGAGGTAAAACTTCTTCATAAAAGCTTATTGCAGATCCATAAATTTTCTGAGCAGCATCAGCTACAGTCAAAACAAAAGTTGAAAAAACTGGCCTTGGTTTACTCGCAGTTTTTGGCCAGCATTCAATGGTGGCTCCCATTGGCAAACAAAACATGGCAACTGAGTTAGGAAAACCAAAACTATCGTAATCAGCTGTTGGATATTTGTATAAAATTGCTGGTTTGAATGAAATTAAGTTTGCTCGGTTCATGGACTTTTTGTAACACAAAAATACATCACTGCCAAGCATGCCCTTATTCAAATTTTTTCCAATAACACAAAAAGCATGAGGTGGAGTTTCTCCCTTATTTGTCAAAATAATACACACATCTGTCACAACTAAAGAATTACATGGCATCTTTTTACTCGCTCTACGATATGTAACAAATATTTTTGACGTAGAATTATTGACATTGGCTACTAAGCCAGTTGGTGTTTGTGTTACAATCTCAGCATCTTTCATAATTCGCTCTTTTCCTTCGTATATTACACCTGAAAAAACATTAACGTTATATTAGTCTAGCTTACTAATTGAATTGAAAATAAAAGAATTAAATAATCCAATTACCTATATCAACAAGTGGTGGTTTATCTCTGCCTCTACGGTAACATAAGTAACATTCATCAGTTCGTAAGCTACCATGATTTAAATCTGCTTTGAATCCTGTAACAGTATATTCGAGTAAAGTATAGTCTTCTGGACAGGTTTCCCCAAAAGCTGGGAAAATAATAGCCAAATCAGTGATGGGAGCTTGCAAATTAGTATCTTTCAAGTGGGTTCCTTCTTGACACCAATCTTCAAGCTTCTCATAATTCTCTTTTTTTTCTTCATTATTTTCAGTAGTCAAAATTGTCTTGACTTCATCTTGTGCTGGAAGTCCAGCAACAACAAAATAATCTGCAACTCTGCACTCATCCATTGTAAAATCAATTCAATACCCACCTTGGGTATAATTTGAAGCAGCAATAATAAATTTCATATCACAACCATCTAATATAATTGTTTGGATTTTATCATACAATACTTGTTTTACTG
Source organism: Phymastichus coffea (assembly GCF_024137745.1). NCBI lineage: Eukaryota > Metazoa > Arthropoda > Insecta > Hymenoptera > Eulophidae > Phymastichus > Phymastichus coffea. The sequence continues at coordinate 182,618 of NW_026706877.1, read as the reverse complement.
ACTCATTCAAAGTATAAGCTTACTTATATAAAATCCACATAATAAATAGTTTTGTAAATATTAAGTCACAAGGCAGGTTATGTGAGTTGATTCTCCAAGTATTAAAAAGAATTCTTCTTGACCATATTGTTTACATCATCGCAAATACCTCGTCAATGACGTTGGCTCATTAAAATCTTTGGTTTTTTCAATCACTCCGTCCATCATTATCTCTTACTCTCTAGTCGCTTAGGTGGATCGGACACTAACATAACCTTCAACTATGTACGAGATTATGTGTCTCGCACGTTCGAAACGCATTCGATTTTAATATTTAAAGAAACTGCTTATGATAAAATCGTTTTGGTGAAACAGGCTAGGTACTTCATGACGTCCTACACTGCTTCATGCACGTAGTTTGTAGTCGCTTCGTAGCAACGTGTTTAAGAAAATTATGATAAATATATAAGTATAAGTCAATCAAAAATCATTCGGTAATTGTCAATTCTGACGATATTTAACACATTATGGCGTATCTTCAATCTGCCGTCTCATTGTGGACTTGCCTTTGAAGCACTTTTGTCTTTATTGCGATTTGTAAATACATTTGTTTGTCGCGATCCACCTATTTGCAGACCCCATTTTTTGCTACTAAATATGTACGTATGTATATATATGCATACTCGCAAGTTCAATATAGATGTAGTGGAAAACTGGATGTATACTACTTGCATAATATTATGTGAACTAGGTTTCAACTTTATACGAATGCTGTATTTGAAGTTTATCTCTTATATACAGAAGACCTATTGTTTGTTAAATGTTTGAATAAAATTAAAAAAAAAAACATTTAATACTGTATTTAACAAAATATTAAAAGTCTCTAGTAGATTAAGTATATAATAAAAGTTTTAGTATTCTTTATAGATTATTCACGTAGTTAAAATCAATCACAATGATTACTAGCTTAAATAAGGTTTACTGCTATAAATATACATTCGTATTTTATAAATGAGCTATATTATTATTATTATTATTATTATTATTATTAATTGTTATTGTTATTTCAAGAATTATGTTCATATATGTGTATATTCTATATTCATAAGTGCGCACGTGTATATATATGGTATGTACATACATACATACTCAACCCAAACAGACTATACATATTCTACGTTAAAGTTAAATTAAGCTTTAAAGTTTAGTTAAAGCTTGATATTGCGCTTGCGCATATACGTTTCTGAAAAAGCAGTGAGGTTAAAGCTTGGCTTAAAGCTATACCTATACTACTACGTAATCATAATAACCATACATACATATGTATGTACATACATTATGAAAGTACTGAGCCACCAAGATAATGTGCTGAAGTAGTTTTTGACTTTCACTTGATTATCATTTTTAATTGTAAAATTTCTGTTATGTAATCTGCCAAAGGTGCATCTGAGCCGGCATATGAGAGATCTTCAACTGTAATTGAAATAAAGCTATGTTATCATTCTTTCGTAAGTTGTCGATTGGTGGCAAAATTAGAGATGGTTTGCTGCCTGATAACGACATGGGAGCTGCCGAAGATATTGTCAGAACCAAAAATCACGATGAATTAGTGTTTAAGGATGAGGCAGAGCTAAAAGAGTCTATTTATGGTATAATATATTTCTGTTATATTTTTTTATTTTTCTTTTACTATTTACAGTCGAAACTTGCAATTACAAGTAACAGTTTCTCTTAAGAGGTTATGCTTGTTAAAACATTACTAAATTTATTTTTTCTCTTTTTTAATGACAGTTTCTTTACTATAGATTTACTTCGAACAATAAAAGATCCAGAGAAACCTCAAACTTTGGAGCAGTTGGATGTTGTTTATGAAGACTGCATAAAAATTCAAGAGGCTACACCCGGAGGTATAACTGTTATTCGAGTAGAATTTAATCCTACGGTGCCACATTGTTCGTTAGCTACACTTATTGGATTATGTATAAGAGTTAAACTTGAACGTCACTTACTTGCTCTATTTAAATTAGATATTTACATCAAGGATGGTGCTCACTCCACCGAGCAAGAAAGTAAGATATGCAATTGTGATTGATATTTTTTTTGACTATTTAATAAACCACATTTAATTCTAGTAAATAAACAAATCAATGACAAAGAAAGAATTGCAGCAGCAATGGAGAACCCTAATTTACGAGAGCTGGTAGAGAAATGTATTCAAGAAGAAGAATAATTGATTACTCATTGTAATAAGGCTGTAAATATTTTTTTATTGTTATACAAAGATTTTGATAATATAGTAAAATTTTGTAAATATTGATTAATTAAATATTTTATTGTTAAACATTTCAAGCATTTTCTTGTTCGTCAGTTTTACTTTCCACCAATACTAACTGAGAAAGTCTTATAGATTTTCTTGCTTCTAGAATGCTTTCTTGTGATTTCTAAAATTGATTAGTTTTTAGGCAAATGTTTAATAAAATTAGTAATAAAAAGAATAGCTACAGAATTCAATGAACAAACTTTGAAAAATTCAACTGGATATTTGTACTTCACTAATTCTTTCTTTGGCGGCTTTTCGTAAACTTTAGGAATCTCTGGTTCTTTGGATTTATAGAGAATCGAGTTTGGTAAGAATCCATGCAACGGAAATATATCATTCATTATTTTTTCCGCTAAACATTCGGTGTACTGAAGATTGTCCAAGCTGTAGCCTACATCGTTACTTAAATAAATATATGATTTTTTTTCATACAAATAATAATTAATTTAAGGATCGTACCGAAAAGCATATGAAATACGGCTGGTTCATTGTACGCCTTGTTTTCTTGCGAGTTAGTCTCGACTATACTTTTAAATTGAAACTCTGGTAGTTGCGGTACAGTTGGCGTTAAACTACTTAATAAATCATTCACGTATTCTTCCCATTGTTGTGCAGTCATAAGTGCTCTACTTGTAATAACTTTAGACGAAGTCACAAGATAGTTTTTGATGTTTCTGATATCTAAAAAAAAAAAAACAGTAATTACTGATTGCTCCCTATTGCTATTGCTTCTATACTTTGCACATACCTTCATCTCGAGACTCGATTAATTCACAAATTTGTTTTTGAACGAGGTCTACTTGAGGATTTTTGGAATCGAAAACATCTATTGAAGCAAGCAGCAAGCTATTAACAGGATGCAGCATTGCGCTTCTGTTGATTTCATTGTCGTAGATTCTGTATTTAGAATCTTCAGCCACTAATTCATCGTAATCATCTTCGGATAAGTCAGTGGTACTCATTTTCGCTTGATAATATGGCGTTAAATCTAAAATAGGTTTGGTAATCAATTCACACGTTACTTTGGTAAGAAATGTAGATCGGGTTATTTGTCAAGCTAACAATTTTCATAAGGTATTTTATACAAACGTCGCCCAGCGCCAAAAACAATGTCTCCATTGACCGACGAGAATGCAGTACTCCATGCACAAAGGTTTAATCGCAAAACCTACAATAGAAAAATATATTTCGATTTTCAAGTTTGGCTTGCGGTAAAATAAATGACTTGTACGCACATTGACAAGACAATTGTCATCACTCCATATTCGAATAGTATTATCTAGAGACGACGTTGCGCATATTTTTAACGACTCCGAAGTAATCATATCTACAATTGGTGCTCTGTGATCATCGGTGTTAGGATGTTCCAATCGCTCTGAAAATGGTATTCGGCGAATTACGTACATTCAGTATAGGAACTAGGCGATAAAAAATCCAAGCGTACCTCGTTCCTTCATATGGTACATGATCAGTTGGTGCACATTGTCGGTTTTCGAACTATTCACGACACATAGAATCGACCTGAAGTAAAAGCATTTGTCAATGATACTCGCAAACTTGGGCCAGAGCAGCCCTGTGTCATTACTGATACAGAGATGACGATTTCGTACCCCATAGTGGCTACTTGATTAATTCTTAAAGTGAAATGTACGTCGTAAAAAAGGTGCAAAGGTTGCGCTAGCTCCGGCAAAATGTGCCAAACTTTGACACATTTATCAGTTCCTAGGGAAACTAGGCGATGACTTATCGATGACGAGCGCAGCTGCATCACAGATCCACGGTGAGCCTAGAACGCACGCGCACGCACACCAATCGGTACGACAACGTCTCTTGGACGAACTTGCTTGAAAAGTCTCACCCAACACATCGACTCGTGTTTTCCTGTGAGGCTATTTACAACGATGAGCTTGCCATTGTCTGTTCCTGCAATGATCCGAATGCCTACAGGATAGAAAACTCTGTTGCCTGCGAGAAATCGATACGCTGGCGTGAGTGCGACTCTGTCGAGTTACTATTTGGACATCCGAAAATATTGGAGCTTTCGTACGTTTGGAGGTACCGTCGTCATTACGTATTTCCTCGTAAATCTCGTATCCAACAATACTGGTTATCCGCTCTTCACTGCTCACGAATACGCTCCTTGTAAAAAAACAGTAGCATTTTTCAATCATTCATTCGTACTTGAGCCAAGTCGTTGAAATGAGACCAACTTGAATTTCATTGGGCAGGCGCTGCTATCGCTAACAAGAATTTCGCCGGCTTCCGAGATAATCGTAAATAATCGATCTGCGGGGATATCCTTTTATGCACATTGGTCACTCGAATAAATAAGGTCAGGTGAGACATTACTTGCATTTCCGCAGTATGCGGCCGATACAACATTCAACGGTTCTTCCGGCAGAATTTGAACGCTCAGTTGACTGCCGTCCGAAGAAAATATCCTTACGCTATTGTCTTTACTTACAACGGTGGTTTTGGTCGAGTACATGGGGTTCTGCGTTGAAGTGAGGCACTTGACGGGGGACCTGCGGCGTGAAAAGAGCACGCGTGAGAAGAAGCACGCGTGCTCGGGCCTCGGCGGAAACTCGAGCGGCTCGACCGCTGCTGCAAACTGCTCGGAGGAGAGCCCAGCAGAACCGGGCCGTGCGCCGGAGCTCAGCCGAGGCGCCGGCCAAGCGGGCGGACGCGCAAGGGAGCCAAATAGGCGGGAGTGAGTCGATACGTGAGCGGCGCGAAGGAGCAGTAGAGCCGGTGCATGGTCAGGAAGCTGAGCCGGCGCCCGGCGAGAGCGAGCACGCTGGCGGCCGCGGGGGCGACGGCAAGGGCGACGAGCGCGCCGCCGAGCTCGCCGAAGGCCTCCAGCCCGGCGCGCATGTCGCAGCTCCAGACGCGCAGCTCGCCGCGGGCGGCGCTGAGGAAGCCGCGGATGGTCGGGTGCGGGTGCAGCATCGCCAGGCGGGCGCCGTGCGCGCCCTCCTGCGCCATCACGCACTCGAGCTCCAGGTTGTAGGCCAGCACTGCGCGGGCGCCGGTCACAGGGGGGGGGGGGGGGGCTCGAGCAGCCGCGCCGACTTACGGTTGCCCTGCTGGTCGCCGACGAGCAGCCAGGCCGCCGGCTCGTACAGCCGCAGCGCGGTTATGGCCGCCGGCGCGGCGCCGGCGCGTCTGGCCAGCGGCCGGCCGTGCTCAGGCTCGTCGGCGAGCCCCTCGGCCGGCAGCGCCAGCAGGTAGAGCGTGCTCAGGTACGAGGAGGCCAGCCGGCCGCCCGGCCAGGCTGCAAGAGCGCGTGGTCAGCAGCCGCGAGCCGGCGCGCCGCGCGCAGGCCTACCTGCGTCCGGGGCCAGCAGTGTCGAGCAGTCCAGCTGCCAGCTGGGCCCGGAGTCGGGGTCGGCGTAGGCAACTGCCGCGCTCGGCTCCGCGCGCTCCTCTCCGAGGCGGTAGGTGAGTGCCTGCTCGGCGCTCACGACCACCAGCTGGTTGGCGCCCGGCGCGTAGTGCACGGTCCTGGCGCGCAGCTCGCCGCCGAGCGCCGGGCGCAGGCCGCGGCAGCGCGGGCTCAGCAGCCAGATCAGCGGCTGGCCGGGCTCGTAGCCGACCAGGCACTGGGCCTCGGCGCCGCACCAGAGCAGCCGGCCGAAGCTCATCGAGGGCTCGAGCGGGTAGGCGGGTCGCAGCTGCTTGCCCTGCGCGGAGAAGCGCTGCACCTCCACCGCCCGGTCCAGCAGCAGGTACTCCTACGCGCGCCGAGTGGTGGTCATGAGGGGGGGGGGGGGGGGTCCCCGGCGACGGCCCGACCTGCGTGGCGTCGCAGAAGCACACGTCCGCGAAGGCCTTGTGCAGCGTGGTGGAGGCGACGAGCTCGAGGCCGTGGCTGTGGCCGGCTTGGCGGCCGCGCGCCTCGCCTTGAGCTGCTTGGTCGAGGCGTCGCGCGCGCCGTGCCCGCACCAATCTCAGCTTGCTCCGGCAGGCCTGCTCCTGCGACCACTCGACGCCTTTGGCCGCGCTCTCCATCTGGTCGCTCGTCCCCTCGTTCTATTATTGGAACCAGGCGTCAGTCACGTCAGTCATTGGGGCCGGGACGCGCGTGAGCCTGGCCGACCGACGTTCTTCCTCCTCGCTGATTGGCAATTGGCTCTCTCTCTTTCGCTGCGAGCTCGCTATTTTCAATGGTTGTCGTGCCGATCGTCCGATGACGCAGCGAGAACTTTCTAACCTAGCTTCACTTGAGTCAGCATCCGCAACAACTCGCGCACAAGCGCTACGATTCGAGCCCAGAGATGCCTTGCCTCGATTCGGGCCTTTCGTTTATTGATCTGGAATTCACTACCCGTATCGTACCTAACACTCCTGCCTGCGACACTGCGCGTTTTTTTTGCCCACGGCAAATAAACAGATGATGGTCACAAGTGCGTCTCCGCCATGCATCAAGCTGTCCTTTTTTAAAATTAACAGTCGTATACTAGATGTACATTTCACACGTAATCGAAAAACCGTTCGAAGGCAATGCCTGCGGTGATTCGCTTGGGAGTAAGTACGCGTATTTCCGTATCTCTGGCGCTTCGAATCATCAGATGGAGGTTGGATCACGTCGGATCACGTGTCCCGCCGGCGTTGCTCTCTTGGGCTCGCGTACAAGCAAGTGATAAACGGCCAAATTGGACAGAGGTGAGCGAAGCGGAAAACGAGCCGGAAAGAACAAAAGCAGTTTAATCTTGACTTTGATTTTGGCATGAGTAGAGGGCGCTCAGTCAGGCACACGGAATGCAGGCAAAATTCACGGGCACTCACTCGACCGCTCGAGTGTCTGCGATCGCCGAATCGCGCAACAGCAGATTACGGTCAGCTATCTCTCAACTAATCTCTGGCACTGTCGTTCTATTTCGAGGGGGATTTCGTAGGCCGCCGCGATGGCCGTTCGATTGCGATTAGAATATCACAAGTGGGAGGGGAGCAGCGCGAAGCGGCCGAGTCGCTTGAGAGCAACGAGAGCCGCCGCGCGCGGCCACGAAAATAAGCCGAGCTTATTTTTAGCGGCAAACGGAGTGTCGCGGTTCTTGCAGGCTGTGCGCACCCGAGCCGCTCGCCCCCCCCCCCCTCCCGCTCGACCATTCGCGATGACGATCGTTGGCTTGATCTGGCGCGAGCAGTTTAGCGAAACAACGGATCGCCGTGGAAAAGTGCAGGTTGCACAGCCCGAGAACAAAGAAGCGCAGCTCCGCCGCCCGCCTGCCTTCGCTCGTCGCGCCCGCGCGCGCGCGCTTTCAGTCCTTTTAGTGTTGTTTGAGCTCTCTCGCGCCGCGGACGCATGTCGACCGGGCTGCCCGTCCGCGAGGAGTGTGCCAGCTCGACGATCGCCGTGACCGGTGCCGGGAGCGCAGCGCTCGTCGCCGACCTCGTGGCCGCGAGCGTCTCGAGGATGGAGGAGGAGGCGCAGTTGGACGGCTCGCTACTGCGGCGAGCCTACTTCGCTGCCAAGAAGGGCATGTCCATGTGCCTCTACGTGATGCTCAGCGAGCAGCCGGCCGAGATCGGCAATCGGCTCGTCAGCCAGGTCAGCCCCGCGTTCACGTAAGCCACCTACGCGGCTCGGTCCGACGTCCTTTGTCCGACCGCGAACAAAGCGAGCTTCCAGGCACGTGTCTGGCCATACGTGTCCACCGATCGAGAGCTTGGTTGCGCTCTGGCTGCGAGCCAGCTTTATTTGCGCTGCGCGCCTCCCCGACAACAAAGACATCTCGAATGGTCGCCAATATCGCTGGCGTTCCTCCATTCGATCGCGCCAATCGCCTCTTACTCGCGTTCTCGTCGTTGATTACAGGAGCTGTTGCAGTCGGACGGCCAGTGCTGCTCGCCCTTCGTCGCGGCCGCGAGATTCGGCCACAACAAAGTGGTGAAAATGCTGCTGGAAAAATTCCAACTGGACCTGGAGCAGGAGGCAAGAGTCAAGTTCGACGGATACGTGATCGAGGGCGCCAGTGCCTTGTGGTGCGCGGCGGGTAAGAATGAGTCGAGGGTCAACAACCGATGGCTATCCGAACCAATTGAAAATGTGCAGGAGTGGGACATTTGAGCGTGGTGAAGACGCTGGTGAAAGCGGGCGCGAACGTTAACCACCCGACGAAAACCAACTCGACGCCCGTGAGGGCAGCCTGCTTTGACGGCAGACTGGACATCGTCAAGTACTTGGCGCATCACAAGGCCAACATCCACATGGCGAACAAAAATAACAACACTTGCTTGATGATCGCCGCTTACAAAGGCCATCTCGACATCGTGAGTTGTTCTGTGGCAGCAGCCTCGGCTGTCTCGGGCTAGAACTCGATGTGCCTGCTACAAAAAACATTATTCACACGCCAGGTCAGCTTCCTATTGGACAATGGGGCGGACCCCAACGAGCAAGCTCAGTACGGAGAGACGGCTTTGCATTTTGCAGCGGAGTGCGGACACTATAGCGTAGTCAAAGCATTGCTTAAGCACGGAGCGAAAATGTCCAAAAGCGGTAAAAACATGACTCCTTTAATTTCAGCAGCGGAAAGAGCAAGGGCAGACATTGTAGAGTGCCTCGTTGAGCACGAAGACGTGAGTAAGGAAGACACGATCGAAGCTTACGAGCTTCTTGGCGCTTCCTTTGCCAACGACAAAGATCACTATTGTCTTGACAAAGCATACAAATACTTGCACAAGGCCATGCTGCTAAGGTAGGCGCGTGCTAAGGTCTTCGCTCGGAGCCGCTCGCAACCGCTCGCAACCTCACCGCCGTCCTCCCAATGCGATCTCTTCTTTTAGATTTTCCGATCCAGACAACGTTGTTGCAAAGCTTCTCTCCGAGCCAATTCCTGCCTATGAAAACTGGCGAGAATCGGAGACCGTGCACAGGCTAGAAATTATCAAAAATAATCACAATGCCCTTCACATGGAGTCCTTAACCATCAGAGAGAGAATACTTGGTATGAGAGAATACTTACTACAGCCTAGCTTCCGAAAATTCGAAAATCCGACCGTCCAATCGTATACTATTTTGATAATCATGGCTCCTGCCTGCACCTAAGGAAGGCGAAATCCAGACGTGCCTCAGCCTGTAATCTATCGGGGAGCTGTTTTTGCGGACAATGCAAGATTCGATCGTTGCATAGATCTGTGGCTACACGCTTTAAGTCTACGCCAACTGAACAACATGGCCATTTCCAAAGACTTATTACGATTTGCTCAAGTATGTGACCAGCTGACGGAGGCGACGCTTCATTGCTCGATTCTATCGCTTCACGTTTCAGGTTTTCTCGCAAATGATACACGTCGGAGTGCAAGTTAAATTTGCCCAAGTTTTGAATGTTTTGGAAGCAAGCGTCGTTGCCTTGGGCGCCAATCAAAAGAAACTTGTAGAACCCGACCTGAAAGATGACTCCGAACAATCTGTATCTGTTAGTACGAACAGCTCTCTACACGCTCATTTCATTCCATCCATTCTTGTGACGATTTTTCTTGTTCACTACTCTAGGAAGAAGTCGAATCAAATCTAACAACAACGCTCTACATTTTAGCAATTTTAACCAAGCTAATGACTTTGAACGAAAAAGGATATAACGAGACGGATACTCGACGAGCTCACCACATGGTCCACCAACTATGTGCCCTTCAAATGACATTAAAAGATGGACAAACCTTGCTACATTTAGCAGTGAATGCGGACACACCGGTAGACGACTTTCATACGAGTGATGTTTGCAAGTGAGTTGCACAAATGCTTTACAATCAATAAACTTCAATGGCAGACCGTTCAAGTAATTCAACTACTAATGTAATGAATAATTGACATTAGATTTCCATGTGCGGCGACTGCAAAATTACTCATTCAATGTGGTGCCAATGTGAATGCAATGGATAATGAAAGAAACACGCCTCTGCATATTATTGTGCAATACGAAAAGCCTATAAGTGATTTTCTGACGCTTCACTCAATAATATTAGATCTCGTGGAAGCTGGTGCTCACATGGATATTGTAAATAGTCAAGGAAAAACTCCTTTCAACGCTGCTACCACTGGTAAAGCAAATTATCAAAATATAGCGATTTTCGTATGTTCTTTGTGTACAAATGATCGAATGCTCATATGTAGGAGTTGCAGAAATAATTCTTCGTACGCAGACAAAGCTATCATTAAAGTGCATGGCAGCCAAAGCTGTTAAAGCGTACAATTTGTCGTATAGTGGTAATGTACCTCGCTCTTTGGAGAGCTTCATTGAGTTACATGGTCCTGGATTGAATCAAGGATGACGTCTTACCGCAATAGGAAACTTTCAATGTTTCTTGTTTAAAATAATAATCTGCTGCCAAAATCTGTAGATAGATTTTTTATGAAGATATTTATGTAAAAAAATCATTTTTTAAGGATAGAACAAAGTATATGAAGTTATGTAAAATAAAAGTTTTATTACTACTTGATATTTCTTAATATTATTTTATCATAAAATTTACAGAGAAAACATGAGTTACATCAAATTTAAAAAATTGTTAAATGAATAATTAAAAATTACGTTTATCGATTTTATATATATTCGCGAAAAGTAGTACGCAATGGAATTCGATCGATTGTTTATAAAAATATAAAATTTCAAATTTATTTCATTATAATCAAGTTGAAAAATTTCGGTAAATCTTGTCAACGCATAAAACGAATTTAATCTTTTAAATTAGATTCTCGACGTTAAATACTTGTGCATTTACATTATACGTTATGAGTTTAACAAGAACATACTACAAAGGTATTATATACAAAAGTATCGTAAGTAAGCAACATACTTGAGATATATTTTTTTTAACTTGATTGATTGAATTTTTGCTACTGTAAAAAATCTATTGAAATAAACTTTATATGTATTAAAGAGTTAACACGATGTACGTCTCGGCACAGGATATCGAAGAACGAGAGCACTATCTGCTGAAATAATTGGAAGTGCGTTGTCGCAGTGATGATTAACAAGGTGATTGACGCTGTCGAATACACGATCCTTGGTCCTTACCTGTGAAACAACGTATTATTTCAACTGTTAACAAATGTATAAAAATTTAGAGGCTAGATAGGCAAAAAGAATATTTAAATTTCGTTTCCATAGTAAGTTATGAGTCTACTTACAACTCCTTCAGGATCAATCAGTAACAAATGCTTTGGAATCGCATTATTCATTCCTGTAAGAACATATTGTCCTGGGGAACCCTGCGATTCACGAACTAAAAAATCTCCATCCTTAAATCAAGTGAAAATTAAAAGCTGAATAATTAGGTAGAAAAATAATATATTTGAATGCAAATTTTACTCGGGTTAACATAGATTCTGCCTCTGAGCGACTGACACTACCGTGATACCAAATCTCTTGTTTCAATTGCTGCTTCTGTAGTTGTGGACTCAGTTTATTCAGTTCTGATATGGCTGTACTGAATGGCTCTGCAATTACTCAATTTCATTCAAGTTTGTTACACTTGTAATGGAAGATATATAGACTAAAAATTATCTTTTTTACATACGCATGTCGAATGCGTCAAAAAATGTTGTAGGCTCACGTCGATTTTCACGACTTGCTGCTATTACCGTATCATTAACATAATTATGTTCCTGATTTGTATTTGGTATAAGTCCACCATCTGAACTTAAATCTATCAAATTACCAGTTTCTGCAGAGGAATATAAAAATTAATACATGTACTAAAAATCATTTAATAATAATATTAAGCTAACCCGGCGATTGATGTAATGGTTTTGCATTTTTCCCTAATGGATCTGGAAGAGGAATACTCTGGATGCTGCTAGAAGTGGCTCCTGCATTGGCTGTATTTGCACGTCTCAAGTTTGGTGAAGTTGATGAACAAATTGGTAAAGGTGGTACTGGAGGTGGTCCAATATCTGGTGGTACTTTGCCTGGTAGGTCATTGTAATAATCTCGATCAGCTTCTCTTAGGCATCCATTGAGCGAAGAACTACATGTACATATGAATTAGTTAATTGGTGATTACTACAAACTTACATAATTTTAAATAATATAAAATGCTTTACTGTAAAGAAGAGGGTTTTGTAAGGAACTCTTTGAATCTCAGTTCAAAAGCTTGTCCTATGGTAGATATGACATCTTGTGCTAAGCCACCTCCACATTCCAAAACATAGCAAGCCCTCCAGTCTTGAGAATTTTTTGCAACATAAGCCACAAAGTCTAAAATTTCCTAAAATAAAAATTTGTTATTACTCTATCAAAACTTAAAAATTTATTCATTAAAAAAAAGTTTTTTAATTCATTGTCATGATACTAACAGTATCTCCTCCAGAAGCAAACGAAATGCGTGGCATTTCATGTTTTGCAATAACCTGTCCAGTTTCTAAAACAGTTAATATAAGACTAGTACTACTAATTGTTAAATTTATATTTGTTCCTGCATGGTCCATGCATGGTTTATCTGCGATTGCCCTTAAAACTTTTCGATCAACCTGAAAACCAGATAAGTATGGAAACTTGGCTTTTAAGTAAAATTTTATTTTTATCTGTGTGTACTCCTTACTCGTCTTTTTTTATCTGCAGACTTTAATCCAGCAGCTTCACAAACTCTATTTATACATTCTCTAAAAAAATAAAGAAACATTAAGTAAATTTTTCAACAGATGAAAAGATTTATAATCATTACTTTGCTACACATGATCTGGTTTCAAAATCCAAACTTTTCATTGATGTGTTAACTTCCAAGCACCCAATATACTAAAAAAATACGTAAAGTAAATGTAGGTTAAACATAAAATGATATTTATGAAAAAATATATGAAATAAGACTTACACGAACTGCATAGGTAATTCCTTCTTTGCTAACAAGGTGGTCAGGGTGCAACCAACCTCTTGCAGGTTTATTAATAAAACTACCACCACCAGTTGCCATTGTAATACTTATATCACCTTTCTTTAAAAAAAATAATAAGAAAAATAAAATGTATCAATATTATTTCAACTTTTCTTTGAAATAATTATATACAAATTACTTTCTTCAACCAGAGACAAATTATAATTAGAACATCAGCTAAATATCCCTTTGACAATAATATTTCTTTAAAAAATTAGGATATGTTCTTAATTTTTATAATTAACCTGAAATATCAACTTCAGAATTATAAAATCTGCATTTGTCATATTAATGTATTTGTACTTACATATATAGGAGCATTGGAGGGACGTATACGTCATGCTACTCGAGTAATACAATCGGAATGCAGTTTCAATTATGCGCTTTTTATTTTGTACTTTGCTTAACACAATAAATACTACACTTTATTGTTCTATTCTGATTTTACATTTTTTTTTTAGTTTTTGGATGGTCTCGCATGCTTCATACCGATAAAATGATTCCAACTGATTAACTTTAAAATCCCGAGCGTTACAAGCTCAGCGAATTTCGATGATTTCATTAAACTTTATCCAGAATTAGAACTGCCATATTGCAGCCTGAGAGCCGCAGGCTATCTCTACACAGATGTTGTAGCAAACATAACCTTATGAGGAATAACAATATAGCTAACTGATTTCCTGATTGGTTACTGAGTATGACTATGTAAACGTTGCTTTATTTAGCAGAATATTTTTTAGTGCAAAACAACTATTTAAAAATTGTGTCAAGTTCCGTTTGAAAACTGTTTTAAAAGTCTATAAAATATTATAATCAATGAAAATATTCGATTTGCTCCGTAAATTGATCGGCAGCGCCGCTTTTTTGGAACTTTTGTTTCGAATGGCATATCAAAAATCTATCTGATAAAACGTACATGAAGCGAATAGTCATATTCGTACTTCAAAAGAAATGTAAAAAAGATGACACTTTATAATAGCTTATGTGTAAATAAAAAATAAGAGAAAAAAATAAATGACTATAAAAAGCGTAAAAATTGAAAAGTATATATCTGGATAGAAGGTGTAAAATATGTTGTAGGTAAGTTAGGACATACTATGTATCGGCGTGAAAAGCATAATTTAAGCATATATATATGTAGCCATCTAGGTTGGTATACTATAAATAATCTTACTATAGTTAGGTGGTCAGGAGAGAGCTACGGAGCCAAACTAGGTATACAAAATAGTCGATGGTGTAGATGGAGTGCGTTGGCGGTCGCGTCCTTTGACACGCCGTACGAATAGCGCACACCGCAGGATAAACATCGTCGCGGTCTGGTGCGAGGTCGTCTACAAGTATCTAACTAATAGTTAAAACAGAAGGTGGTCAGTCGTGATTGCGTTGCAAGTGTGTAGAGAAACGCCGCATTAAAGTCGGGGCAGCGTGCGAACGAGAAGGATCTGCCGTTCGGCAAGCAGCTATCGGACGCGAACACAATGCCAAGTGTCAGCTACAGAGACAGCTCGGAATTTCGACTCCTCGGATTTGTAAAGAACTACCGAGGATATTGTGCAGACGACCGTATTTAGCGACAGTGTTCGTCTGGCAGGACGCCTTTACCGCCGATTCGCATTTGTCGTACATCAAACACTCATACGGACTTGTCTTGTGTGTACGCACTGTGCTAGCTACCGTGCTTCGATCCCGCGCGTTCTTGCTTACGTCTCGCGCGGTTCGCACCTCAGGACGTTTGTGTATTGTTTACTCAACGCACTCTATTCGGCAGCCCAGCAATAGTACTTGCGCGTGTAGTGGAGTTTATCGAGTAAACATAAACATTTTTTGACGAGGTGTCGCCGCAGCTGCAGTGCAGGCTAGTTCCTCCATCATTCTTCCTACGTTCTTGCGGTCGGAAGTCAGACTTTTCTAGCAACGCAGGCTCATCACTCTTTTCCCTTATGCTCATCCTCAGGTAAATATGCTCTTGTATATCCACTAATTATTACATCATTACCGACCCGCGCCCTTTGTGACTTTTACATCTACGCTATTGACAAAGTTATTGTGTCAATATACGTTAGAAAGCTTCGGAAATTGGCGTAAACTACATAACCTCTAATTCGAGACGGCGAGTCCCGCGGGTTTTTAACGCTTTTCTTGAGTGGTGACATTTCCATTTCACGAATACCATACGCTTGATTGGAGTAACTCTTTGTAACCAAGGCCTTTATCGTGTAACTCAACTACCTATAGAACCTCTTAATGTAAATTCCTTTGATTTTCTGAAGAATTTTTTAAAATGTTAAACAAACTCACAGTCGCAATAAACTATTAATCTATATAAGTTATTAGCAATATGTCATCAATTATTTGTTTTTGCAGAGTTTGGAAAGTATTTTAAAACAACATAAACTTAATTTAATTAACTGGTTGGATATAATAAATAAACCTAGAAAATGTCAGAAATTGTGTATCCACAAGGGTGTAGACCCGTTACAGATGATCTTGGGCCAGATGAGTTAATAAGACGACTCAAGGTAATGTTTATATCATCAATTTTCATTTAATCTTTTTTACTGATTTAAAATAACTTACTATTTGTAATAGACCTTAGCCCATACTTTGCAAGCTATGGGTCAAGATGAAGGAATGTATCAACAATATATTCCATTAGCATTACATTTGGCAGAAGACTGCTTCTTACAGCATCAAAGCAAAGATGTTCAATTACTTATTGCATGCTGTATTGCTGATGTTCTTCGTGTGTATGCTCCAGAAGCTCCATATAAGGATCCAGATCAAGTAAGTTGTACAATATCTATTGATTGTTTATATTTTTGTTAATATCTATTGCATAATTATATACAAATTCACTTATTTCAGGTCAAAACAATATTCTTATTTTTAATAAAGCAGTTGGCTGGTCTCAAAGATCCAAAAGATCCAGCTTTTAAGAGATATTTTTATCTTCTTGAAAATTTGGCTTATGTTAAGTCTTTTAATATGTGTTTTGAGCTTGAAGACTGTCAAGAAATATTTTGTGCTCTGTTCTCGTTGATGTTTAAAATTGTCAAGTGAGTAAAAGTTATTTGGTAAGCTTCCCACTTGAAAAACACTGCATGAAAATAAAATCAATATCAAAATTTTTAGTGACGAACACTCTGGAAAGGTTAAAAGTTTTATGCTTGATGTATTATGTCCACTTATAACTGAATCTGACGTTGTCAGTAATGAACTGCTAGATATTATTCTTATAAATATTGTTGAACCCAACAAGACTCAGAAAAAAAATGCTTACGCACTAGCTAAAGAACTTGTAATAAAATGCAGTGATACTCTAGAAACATATATTCAAGGAGTAAGTAATCTTTAAATTTGTCCATAGTAAAAGATGTTTTATTATGGTCATTTTTTCTAATCTTTTAACTTTTTTTTTTTGCAGTTTTTCAATCATGTGCTAATTTTGGGCAAAGTGGAAAAAAATCTTCAAATTTCCAGCAAAGTATACGATTTAATTTACGAGCTTAATCATATATGCCCTAGTGTATTGCTATCCGTCCTGCCTCAACTTGAATGTAAACTGAAGTCTTCAAATGAACAAGAACGTCTTGGTGCAGTAGCTTTACTTGCTCGAATGTTTTCCGAGAAAGGCTCGCAACTGGCAGTGCAGCATCCGCAACTTTGGCGAGCTTTTCTCGGGCGTTTCAATGATATAAGTGTAGCTATACGTACCAAGTGTGTGCAGTACTCGATGCATTTTCTTCTTAATCATCCAGAACTTAGAAAAGATATTACCGATACCCTGAAAATGCGTCAGCACGATGCTGATGAGAATGTACGATACGAGGTTGTCATGGCAATTGTAACAACGGCTCGTAAAGATTTTGAAGTAGTGTCCGACAGTGAAGATTTACTGGAGTTTGTGAAAGAAAGAACTTTGGACAAGAGATTCAAGATTAGAAAAGAAGCAATGACCGGCTTAGCCATGATCTACAAAAAGCACTTGAACGATGCGGATGTACCACAAGCTACAAAGAAAGCTGTGACATGGATTAAAGACAAAATTTTGCATGGTTATTATATGGCGGGAATGGAAGATCGATTGCTAGTAGAAAGACTGTTAAACACATGTTTAGTGCCTTATCAATCACCAGCAGAAGACAGAATGAAGAAACTTTATCATTTATTGGGTACTATAGATGATTATGCCTCAAAAGCTTTTGTTGAACTACAAAAACATCAACTCGCGTAAGTTTCCGTTATGACATTTCTTATCATTAATCTATTTAAATGACCACGTTTATAACTGCTAATTAATCTATTGAAATTCTTACAGAGTAAGAAGATCAGTATCTGAATGGATCGAGATAATTAAGAGAACGGAAACTGGAGTTAGTCCTGAACAGTCTCAAAAGATTTTACAAATATCTCGTTTCCTTCCTGACCCCACAAAAGTGCAAGAATTTTTACAAAAATTTAGTGGACATTTGAAAAAAGATGCAGCTCTTCTGCAAGGCATGGAGACTATTTTACAGTCAACAGTTTCGTGTAAAGATTGTGCAGAAGCTATCAGCGCAGTTTTGAAAAAATTAGGCCCACCTGTAATGACGAATTTGTATTACAATACTATAAAAATGCTGCTGGAAAGAGTTAGTTCCGTGATGATCGATGAAGAAGCTATTAGGGTTTTGATAAAGTATGTATTAGATTGTCTTCAAAGTGGGAATGTTATTGAAGAAGTTGGATTAAATCCTAACAATGCTGGGGAAAAAGGCCTCAGATTATTACTGGTTAGTATTTTTAATTCTTTCTATTTTAATAATATATGAATAATGTGAACATAATTAATCTTTATTTATTCGTTGTTAGATGCTTTCTTTCGTGTTTGCACCGCATTTTTTACACGAAGATATTCTCCAGCAGCTTTTACAAATTTTGGAATTGGATGATGAAATGGTTGCTCCTCTTGTTCTTTCAATTTTCACATTTTTAGGAAAGTACAAGCCTTTATGTGAGGTATCACCAGACATAGTGTCGCAGTTAACGCCAAAGTGTAAGGAATTTGCAGAATCCGGAACGCCAAAACAAGCAAAACAAGCTATTAGATGTTTGTACGTCAATATGGTTGACAATCATGACACCATTTTCCCGGAAATTATAGATAAAATAAAAAATGCTCTTTCTCCAACATCGGAACATTACCGCACTGCTATTGTTGCTCTTGGACACATAGCATACAATCTGCCGGAAAAGTACCATCTGCAAATAAAGAATATGGTTTCTCGGAAGATTGTTAAAGAATTACTTGTTAAAGAGAGCAGTGAACAGCAACAAAGCGGTGATGCAGAGTGGTGCAGAGAAGATGAACTTCCTGAAGAAACTCGATGCAGGCTTGAAGGGCTCAAATGCATGGCTCGATGGCTTTTAGGATTGAAAAATGATGTTTTATCAGCTCAGAAAACTTTTAGAATGTTGAATGCATTTATAGTTAACAAAGGGGACTTGCTTCAGCAAAACCGTTTAAGCAAAGCAGAAATGAGCTGGTTACGACTTCAAGCTGGATGCTCCATGTTGAAAATCTGCGAACAGAAAGGAGTCGGCGATCAGTATACAGCAGAACAATTTTACAATTTATCTCAGCTGATGGTGGATGAGGTTTATCAAGTTAGAGAAGCATTCAGTACTAAACTGCATAAAGGACTTGGCAGAGGAATACCAAATAAATGTTTACCTTTAGATTTTATGGGCTATTATGCTCTCGGAGGAAAGGAGCAGAACAAAAAATTGAAACAAACATTAAAGAATTTCATGCAAACAGATATCAACAAAAGAAGGGATTACGTAAAAACACTGTCATTAGGAACAGTAGAGAGAGCTATGGGTATATTTATAAATAATTATATTTTCAAAAGAAAAATGAATATGGCTGAATGAATAAAATATTTTTATTTATATTTTAGGCAAACTTCCCCATATCTTACCGGATTATATGTTAGTTTTTGCGGTTCCCATACTTGCTCATGATCCCGACTTTGTTACTTGCACGTCGGTTAGTCACTTGAAAGTTGTACAGCAGTGCTTATGGTTTATCTTAGAACATCTAATTATGAAAAATGAATACTACTGCTTTGGTTTCTATAAAAATCTCATTGAAAAAATGAAAAATTATAAAGATGCATTAAGGCCTGATGATGAAGATATGAATTACGTAAGTAAAAATTATACGAGTTTCGGTCTAAGAATCAATACAATATAAAAAATAAAGAAATCCTTTAACATTTTCAATGTTAATAATTTTTTACATGAATTTCTGCAGAAACTGTGGGCGGTTTGCGATATGGCGATGAACGTCATTTATGTGAAAACGACAAACTTCGATATGAAGGAATTTCCGAGCGAGACTCGAATACCTACTATGTATTTCAAGAAAGCTGACGAAATCATATCTAACACTAAAAATTACTTACCTGAGGAATTTCAAATTAATATGAATAATCCAAAGGGAAAAGGGACGAGTATAAATTCAGTATCAAATGAAAGAACTACCCGAAAGACGAAAGCCAAACAAAAGGAAACTGGCGTTGGACCAAACGAAACTGATGCAAGGGTAAGATTAGTTCGATGCTTTTCTTATTTTCGAAATAGACAAACTAATCAATGAACGAACGGTTTGTTTTCGCGCTTAATATCAACATGTAGGTTCCTCTTTACACTTGTAATAACGGTATATTTAATATATTTCTTTTTTTTATTTTAAATTTACAAATTTATATGAATTTTTATTTATTTTTTAATATATTTATTAAATTTATAATTCATTATTATTCAGAACTTATTATTCTAATAGAAATAATTTCTCACTGTAAAAAATATTCCATACCTTTTAGATATGCTGTTTATTTTTATGATCTCATAGATTTATATATGCTAGCTTAGAAATCGTATAAAACTTTACATTACGAAGATTTGAATTATCATACTCAATTGTTAAACTATTATATGAGAAATCTTTCGCCACCAATCCCGTTTTTAAAATATAAACCTATTTACTTATTATTATATGACTAACCAATATAAAAACACCCATCTATGCCAATACAATCCTTTGAAAAATGATTTAAGCTCAAATTAAAGTTGTATCGAAAAGTTAGTATTGTTTTTTTGTAATTACTAACATTCAATCAGCGATCAAAAATTAAAAAATTAAGTAAAATATTTTAAAATTTGTATATTTTACAAAGATTTTAATGATATTGTGCACCTGTAATTTTAATTCGTTTTTAATTTTTCAATAATTTCTAATCCATCATTGACTGTTGAATTTATTGCTCTAAAATTTAAGTTGACATTTATTGATTATTTGTACTTGTTCATTCATTGATCAGTAACTTGATCGTTTCCAATTGGGGAACAAAGTAACTAATAACTAAAATAAAAACCATGAGCAATCACAACTGTTATTTCAAGCTGCATGTTGGCGCAAAGGAATGTATTGATGCTCAGGTAATAGCACTAAAATATGATGTATGACGTTGTCTGAATTTGTATTATCGAAATTTATGTCATAATCTGCATGATATACTAAGTCGCGTTATCCTTCAATCGCATGTTTTATTATAAGTACATTTGAAACTTTATTAAAGTACTCAACTGATTTCAGCCATCAGAGGCATCAGAAACAAGGATTCATTTACCTGGACTCGTAGACGAAGTAAGTATCTGATATGAACATTTAATTCTTCGATTTTGTAGCTGTGTAGAAATAGAGATGTTTTTGTATAACGAGATTTTAAACATTCCTTTAATAATTTAGATTGATGAACCGCCGGAAAAGAAACCACACAAAGATACTGAGAAGATGGGTAAATATGCATGTAAATGAGCTGTTCAAACAAACAAAAATAAATAAAAAATAAACAGAATTCAAGCTGCTGAAAAAAATTGAAGATTAAAGATGTGATAACGTCATTATACGATACAAACTTTGTGTGAATATCTCACGAATTAGAAACAGATTATTTTGGTTATATAATACAATTTATAAAATATTCGAGTCGTTCATGTACGAAAGAAATCTTAACTTTTAAGGCGAAGATGAAGCGTAAGCTTGAACCAAGTTGAAAGTTCAGAAGCAGTATATGCAGATCGTCAAAACTTTGCTGAAAGTCTGAACTTTAAATGAGATCGAATGACGCTTCACAATATCTGTATAAAAAATATTTTACATTAAATTATCTTTCATATAATCTTGGTGGCAGTTTAGCATTGCATTGTGTAAAAAAATGTTAGTGAGACTCATCACATCTTGGTTTGAAATCGCTATACATTTTATTTAAAAACAACTGATAACGAGGAACAGTGTGTGTACATTATTCCGAACTTGGACAAGCGTGAAATAAGCGATAATTTTGTTTTTATTTACAATTGTTTATTGCTATACAGTAAAGTTGATTTTATTTACAGTGTGATGGGCATTGATAGCCTAATTTACAAAACAAAATAAAGTATCATCATTCTGACAAACTTTCTATTATATACTTCTAAAAATAATTTAATTTGTTAATTTAATTAATTAAAACTTACTTTGTATATTCTATAAGAAATAAAGAACATTTCATTAAATCGAGAACTTCATTATTTCGTCGTATTTAAGATTACTTTATTTTGGGTTTTTTTTCAGATTTATTGAATAAACATAATTTAGTCGAAGTTTACGTTTTGGGCTATAGTTTTACGTAATTCTATTGTATTTAATAATTTATTTCTAAATTTAAAAATGTTATTTTATTTTACTTTTCACCTTACATTCTTACAATGTTTACATCATATTTTATACTGATTTAATAATGGCCTTACATTTTAACACATTAGGATTTATTCATAATTCTGCATTGAATTAACATATTGTCACAACTTTAATTTTTGATTACTACGAACTTTAGTTTTCATTGTATTTATAATAAAAAATTAGCGAGTAAAATAATTTTTTAAATTTTATAATATTATAATAATTTTATAATATTTTTCTATAGAATTAATGATAGGTCTAAGGAAGACAAAGATTAAGTTATCAGTCACTTATGTATTTAAGACAATAGTTCTCTCTTTGACACTGATAATCACACTTTAACACCAATAACTATCTGTACGAACTATTCAACTTATAGAAATTACTAGCGATAACTAAAAATATGAAACTTTATTTCTTAGGCAACTTTAATATACTAGAATAATTTAGGTAATGTTACGTTTTTTGTATTATTAAAATAGTTGTTAAGGGGAGTTATTAGTTTTAGTACTTTTTTACTTTTTTGCAAATTTTTTTTAGAGATATGGATAAAGCAGATTTATTCAAACGTTTTATACATTATAAATTATGGTTTTAATAATATTCTGTAATGTTTTCAATAGAAAAAAATTGAAAAATATGCCAGTGATGGAGCTTTTTCAAGAAAGATGATTTGCTTGCGATATCCACTGTATCT
Source organism: Phymastichus coffea (assembly GCF_024137745.1). Lineage (NCBI taxonomy): Eukaryota > Metazoa > Arthropoda > Insecta > Hymenoptera > Eulophidae > Phymastichus > Phymastichus coffea. The sequence goes on along the minus strand of NW_026706877.1, from coordinate 159,980 downwards.
CAGCCAAAATTATCTGAAATAAAAAAAACGAACAATTTTCATTAAAGCGTTACTAAAGCCACCCCCTAACGGTCTTTAATTGTTATTTTTTCATTTTTATATTTTTTATAGTCATTTGAACCAAAAAAACGTGTTTTCACGTAGAATATATACTTAATTTGAAAAGAATCGATTGAGTAGTTTTTGAGTTACAATGGATACGCACTTTGAAAAAGTGATTTCAAGAAAAACACGTTTGAAACTTAAAAACTATAACAAAGTGACGAAAAAATTTTTTCAACTTACATCCAATCATTGATTCCAACTCTATAAAGTACATTCCTTGCAGCAATTTCGTTGTTTTCGGCTTCTTTTTGATTAAAATCGATTTTTTGAAAGTGCAATCGACTAACCCCCTTAAGATAAAATGGTACTTAATTTGGTATTTAATTTAGAAAATAGAATCTGCAAAATGGGGTAACGGCATATAAATCTTGTGATTAATTTGTATTGTACAATAATTGGTATTGTATGTATTTCATTTTCAGTGAGCTTCTCACTGGATGGTACAGGTATGCATTCGAATTATTATGAAATTTATCTATTAATCAAGCAAAAATAAAATATATACTTAACATTCACTTCACATCAACATTCATAATGACATAATATCAGACATATCTTATGAGATCAGAAGTTCCAAAATTTATAATGAATATGTAATTTACGTATGTTTAAGGGATTTTAATATTTTTATTCAACCTTTTGGAAGTATTAATATAAAAATTACTGCGATGAAAGATAAAATAGTTAGATTCACATAACTATTTTTTTAATTCGAAATTATAAAAATTTTGATAAAACGGTTTTAGAATACTGTTTGTTCCATTTATACACGATGAGAATTCACGTAGTAATAATATTTATAAAAATATCATATCATAAGTTTGGTTTATTATTTTAATAGCACATAGTTTAAAATATATGGTTGTTTACAAAAATTGCAAACAAAAAATTTTTACCAAACATGTGTAGTTGAAAATTGTAATAAAATATTCGAAGTTTTAATCGGAATGAATTCACTGACTGAAAAAAAGTACTATAAAACAAGAGAAAACGAGAAAATAATTACATTTCTTTGGAGAAATTTAACGTAAAGCAGGATGGTATAATGAAAAAGTTTCTAGATCTTTTAAAAAAAGTATCCGGTTCTTACAATAATAACTTGTTATTGCACTTTCTGTCAGTTACAATCCATGAATAACAATTATTCTTTATAACATAATGCCACATAAAATGAAACCTTATATTACGCAGTTTAGTGAAAATTTAATACTTTAAATATTACTATTTCGATAATAATTTTACTGCAGATTTATTTTTCTTCTTTTTTTATTTACAATCATTTTTTGAAATCATATATATAAATGAACAAGTGACTTACGCTTTTTTATTTATGGTAATGATATATTCATGAGTAAAAATATCAACATTGCAATTTTATTTAAAATGTGATTTATTTTACAAAACTTAATGCTAGTACGTAATAATTACTTCTTTTTAAAAATTTTTTGTTTTTTAGATTTTCCATCTTGGAATTTCAATTTAGTTGATGATTTATTCGTTTTCTTACCCTTCACATTTGCTCTGAAAGAAAAATAAATATTTTGTAGAATACAAGACTAGAAAAATAATTATGGAACTATCTATTATGATCAATAAAATCATTAGAAAATTTTCTATTGTTTTATGTAGCTTGTTTTGTCTATTGTAATAAATATATCCTACAATGGCATTACAAAGGGCGCTTATTGTACATCATCAAATTACAATACTTACTCATATCGAATTTTCTTTACATTTTTGCGGCTAGTATCTGTCAAGTCATTTGCAAAAGAAGACGCCTTTCGTTTTCGAGCTGCAAGTATATTATAATTGAGTAAATTTCCGAATAAGAAAAATTAGTACATATTCTAATTCAAATCTTGCCTTTTTTAGGATCGTGATTCCTTTCTGAGTCATCAATCATTGTTCTTATTTTTTTCTGTTTGTTATTTTTTTTCGCTAGTCTTGCTTGATAAGCTGCTACTTTGTTCAATTCTTTCATAGTTCGCTCTTCAGCTGGATCCAACTTTTGAGCGATCTTTTTAGATTTTTTTGCTTTTTCATCTACCATTTTGAGAGATTTGTGATTCTTCATATTTTTATCTTTTGCGTTTTTATTTTGTTTTTCAGTTAAATTCAATTTTTCTAAAACACACAGTTACAAATTAATTATTTTTACATAAAAATATTTTATTATGAAATGGATATCACTTTTATAAAAAATAATGTCACAGTCATTTATTTTATTATCGATTGAAACTTAGAGTTCCAAATATTTTCATAAAAATTACCTTTTTCTTGTTGTCTTTCATTTTTACTCTGGAACCATGATCTTTCACCTTTTTTATCCGATTCTTTAAGTATATTCTCTGCACGTTTCGCTTGATTTTCTATTTTTGCGATTTCCCGCTCTTGTCTTTCCTCCTCTAATATCTTTTCTACATTCTCCTCAAGTGACTTCAGTTTTCTATTATATTTTTCAATAATATCTGGAGGTATAATACGATTTTTGACTGGATTTTTGGCGTGCTTTATGACATCTTTGACTAAAGTACGTTCTTGTTCGCCAGCTAACGACACGGAAACTCCACCTCGGCCAGCTCTAGCAGTTCGTCCTACTCTATTTTATATAGTATAATTGTAGTTAGATATGTTAGAATACATACTTGGATACTATTTAAATAGTACATTACGATACAAGTGCGGGAAAGTAGATTCATTGTCTCGTGTGGCTTTTACGCCTGAGCGAAGCGAGGGTGGAAGGGTACACGAGACGAGAAACTCTTTCCCGAACATGTGCTGTACCGTATTTTTTGATACGACGTGTGGAAAGTGCGATTTTCAACGCACGTTTTCTGCCGAGCGTGCGGGAAAGACGCACTTTGCGCACGGAGTGTCGAAAAATATATTACCTGTGAATGTAATGTTGAAGAGTGGCTGGCATGACAAAATTGATAACTGTCTTTACTCCGCTAATGTCTAAACCTCTTGCTGCGACATCTGTTGCTAACAATACATCAATTTCTTCGTCTTTGAATTTCCTCAAATTTTCTAAACGCTGTGGTTGCGTCAAGTTGCCATGGAGTTCACCGACCTTGATACAAACAATTCCATTTTTGAAAGCAATACCGCCAAATAAAGAAGCAAAATTAGGCTAACTTACCTTGACTCCCAATAGTCCTAAAAGAATATGTAGCCTGTGGGCTTGTTTCTTTGTTTGTACAAAAACCATAACATGATCATGGAATGTTCTACAAATTAAGGCAGCCAATATGGGTTCACGGTCACCTTCCCTTTCTTTTCGAATCCTTTATCAAGGATTAAATATACATTATTTACACTGTGGCCATTTAACATTTATTAATAAATAATTTAGTTCACCTTATAAACTCCTGACGTAAATTGAAAGCAACATCTTGGTTGCTGTTCACAAACACTTTAACAGGTTTATTAAGAGATACTGCAGCGAGATCTTTCACTTCTTCCGTCATAGTTGCAGAAAACAAAATCGTTGAACGAGATCGCGAACATTGTCTAACTATGTGCTTCATTTGCTCTGCAAAATATTCATCTAACATTCTGCAAGCAATTGTGATTAGAGATTGGTAAATTAAAAGCAATTATTTTTAACCAACTTATAAAAATCAATGTTACTTACCTATCTGCCTCATCTAAAATTAAGACTTCAATTGTATCTAATGAAAAAGACGGTGTATTTGTAAGATGATCAATTAGTCGACCCGGAGTTGCTATAACAATATCTGGATTTTTTCTAAGTATACTTTCCTGTAGAATGAAATAGCAATAGCCATTAAAGTTAATTAAAAGAAAAACCATAGATTTAGTGTTTCTTAGTTATAACTCAAATCATATTTTAAGTTTTCTTTCACCTGAATTTTTAAATCTAAACCTCCTACTGATAATCCAACTTCAATTTCAGTAAATTGAGATAATTGTTTGGTTACTTGGTAAACCTGAACACCTAGCTCTCTAGTAGGTACAAGAACTAAAACTCTGGTAACTGCAGTTGCATCAACTGGCTTGTACAATAATCTTTCAAGTGTAGGTAACATGTAAGCTGCTGTTTTACCAGTACCAGTAGCAGCACAACCACAAATGTCTCTGCCCATTAATGCTACTGGGATAGTTGCAGCTTGAATAGGCGTTGGACTAACAAAGTTCATAGATGTAATAGCCTAAAATAGAACATTTGGTGCATTAGTATAATGTTACATGAATTAAACATAATATTTTAAAGTGAATGGTTAATGATATTTCAAGTGAGTGATTGTACCTTCAACAATGGTCTTGACAAGTGCATTTGTTGAAATGATGCTGATATGTCATAACTGGAGCACTCTTCAAATTCAACAAGATGATTTTCGTCTTTAGCAGCCTTTTGCTTTTGAAATTTTTTATCCTTGGTCTTGATGGAGTCTGAAATTTTCTCATTTAATTGTAACAGTTACAGAAAATACATTTAAGGATTTTAAGTGAATTTGGTTTATTTTATGAAAAGCAATCTAAGAAAGAATTTGGAAGCTAGATTTGTAATATACTTGCAAATTAGTGTATTAAAGTAATTGAATTATTATATGCATAACTTGAACTAACCTTTTCTTAAATCTTCTTCTGAAACAAATATGTCATTTGCACTCTCCATCTCTATAGGATTACCTGCTGAATCATTCTAAAAACCCAAGTCAATGACAACAAATTAAATGCGACCTACGTTGTGTTTTACAACATTATTGCAATAAGTAGCCTTACCTGTTCATTGTGTAAACTTCGAAATTTATTAATTTTATCATCAAGTTTCGTTTTAACTTTTCGTTTGATGTATTTGCTAAGGTCATTCCAAGTATCTTTGTTATAATCTTCTATGCTAGTTATAAATTGAAAGTCTTCGATATTATTTTTTTTATCTTTTTTCTTCTCTTTTTTACGTGGTTGGAACTAAAACATTTTTTAAAAATAAACAATTATCCGCAATCCAAAATGCAACTCAAGAATCGCAGTTACGCTGTAATAAAAACAATCATAATTTTTACAAATAAAAATTAAAACCTTACATCGTCCTCTTCATCAGATGGTTCTGAAAAATCTGGGACTTCTTGATCATCTTCGATAGTTTTAATTAAATCAGCCATCATATAATTTTTTTAATGAAATCTTGATTGCAATATACAAAGCTTACATTATATTATAAAATAAGGTTAGGTACGATGACATACACATCGCAATTCGTCAACCACGTGTAGGTTCAGGCGATTCTGTCACAAAGCTTCCAGCAGTTGCCTTCAGACCTCACAATTTTCGCTCCCGCTTTACGAAAATTGTGAGGTCCAGTGACGGGTAAATGACAGCTAAAGGAACTCAGTGGGAAATCGACCATAAAAAATTATAGAAAACTGCGCGTGGTTAACAAAGATAGCAAAAATTATTTATAACTCCACGTAATTTCATTTTCAGTGATAAAAAAATTATCAAAGTTGATCACTTACAGATTATCGATAACTTTATCTGCTATAGAGTTTTAATAAAGTTTTGAGAGAAATAAATCTGTTCAATTGTTAGCAAAAATTACACGCAGTGTTTTTTAGCCAATCAAAATATTATTATAACCATCCGTTAGAAAATAAATATTATTTCTCACTACAGTCATATACATATATATGCATCTGAAAGATCAGTCGATAACATAGATCTGTACACTTTTATTATAGTAAAGGCATATACTCTTATAAGAGCTGTATTAATAGGAATGGATTATTATTTTAAACAACCGTCAATGCCAACTATTAATTAGAAGTAAATTTTTTTATTCTAAATATAGTTATTGAAAAAATAAGCCATTCCTATCATTTCACTTATACACTGGCATTCTTATAGGAAGGTATTGTCTATGTTAAAGTAGTTAACATTACTGTATATTTGAAAAATACCCCTTGCTTATAGGTACAGCCTTTTTCAGAAGGTAGTACTTTTTGAGCCTACACGTCATCCTAAATATTTATTTCTTCATAACGGATAATTATAATGATATTTTGATTGGATACCCTCGTGAAAATTTGAAGTAAAGATCTTGAATAAGAACTTGAGTAAGAAATTGCATAAGAAATATTGTAAGAACTTAGCCAAGTCCTTAGGCAAGTTCTAGTAAGTGTTTTTCATTTTTCGCAGCTCTCACAATGGATAAGTTCTTGTTCAAGAACTTGTGTAAGAAATTGCGTAAGATCTTGATGACTATTTTGTGGAAATAAATTATTTCTAATATTTTACTTTTAATATTAATTGTTTATCATATTGTTACGTTTTCGTATAATCAATAAAAATACGTAAATAATACAAATTAAAACTTTATTGAAACACGAGCGTGATGCTTTCAATTTGACGCTCAGGCGTGAACTAACTAAATAACAATATTTATTCTGACGTTGCCGTGGATACAAACGTACGAATTCGATATTATAAATCGCATTCGTAACACTAGCCCCTCCTTTGAAAAATTGTCGTCCTCGACAATAAGAAAATCTTGAACTAAGCGGGTTAAACCGTCTTCAACCAATGATAGCTCCAAGGTTGCCCAAGATACCAAATCTTCGAGCACAGCCTAACCAACATTCCAGAAGAAAACTGGGACCCGTCTCTTGATTCTTGAATCTTCTCTCTTGACTCCAAGCAGGTTGATCTTCAATCTTCTAATAACAACTCTAGGCCCCAAGCCAATCATCATTCCAGAAAATAAAGGACCCGTTTCTTGAACGCCAGGAAATTTCGAAAGGAGTATATTATGGGGGACATATAGAAAATTGAACTTGGTTGGGAGTTGACGCTCTGTGGTCCAACCCAAGTTCGTGTTCTGGCATTTGCCCACAGCTTGAGGAAAACCACAGCACCAAAAACGCAAGCAGAACAGTTTTCCAATTAACGACGGTCAACGTATTTCGCAAGTTTATCAGCGCGGCGACGACTTGATCTTTTTTTTTTACGTTCTGACGGACCAATATACTAGATTACTCCCACTCCTTTGAGATTGTCGTCCCAACAATCTCTTATCGCGTTTTCTTAGCCTTGTAATTTTTGAATGAAACAAAGCACATACGCGACCTTATAGGTGCAGCTATAATATATGTAGGAAAGTACTTGAAAAATCAAAAAGTGACTCGAAATATTCAAGGGCGTTCTAAAAAAATTGTTAAGAGTTAGTAATTTTTTAAAACTCGCACACGTTTTCACCATATTTTAGTTTTTGCAAAATTTTTCCTGGATACATCAATTATCATTTCATACTTCTAAAACATATAAAATGTTAATATATATATATATATATATATATATATATATATATATATCCACTGAAACAGGAAAAATAATGAGGCTGAATAATGCTATTGCGTTTACTGTTATTATTTGATCATATTATCCGTCTCGCTTAATATTAAAAGTTTTGTGAATTTGCCCATATTTTATATAAAGATTATTCAAATCACGCAGAAATTTTTTATTTAAAAAAACCCACAAAATATTTTTTGCAATAGTTATATAGTCTATTAGAAGCTTTTAAAAAAAATCATCAAGAAGAATGGCACGACATTCAGCTTTTAGAAAAATTCGTTAAAATTATCACATTTGCTACAGCACGCTTGTTACGTTCGCCAAATTAAAGTTTAAGAATTTTTTATTCTAGTTATAATTTGCTAATATGTTAAAACACGCAAAAATAATGAAAACCGAAAAGCTTTGTTTAAAATTCTGTAGAAAGAAATCTTTAAAAAATGAAAAAAATAAAAAGCAAACAAATATAATTTTTCAGTTATTTTTCGGTTTCGATTTCAATCGGTTATTTTATTATATTTTTTTACTATATTTTATTGTATTATATTTTAAAAATAATTTTTATATATATCTTTTCATATATATTAACAAAATGTATTTAACATATTGTAACAAAATGTTACAATAACTATTTTGCTATATATTATTTTTGTAAACATTTCGTACATAGTTTTCGTAAGTATAAATTTATATAGTGGACGTGGAAGACAGACTGTAAAGATTCCTGTTTTACTCTTATTTAATTATTACATAGACATTTTTCCAATTTAATAAAAAAATTAAACCATTTTTTAAAATGATCCGATGTTCTTATAATTCATTAAAATTATTGATTTAATTAAAAATATTGATGTTTTTATGTAAAATTGAATTTTTAATTTTGAGTTTTTAATTTTCCGCCAAGTAATATCTTAACATGTATGAGTATGACAGATATATGACTCCCCTGCATACGACATATATATATATATATATATATATATATATATATATATACGAGGTTAGTATAGAGGATACCGTGTTCCCAATTATTAGTCGAAACTCGAATGCTTCTGGCGGGAAAGTGTTTGTTACAGCCGGCTTTCTTCTTTCATTCGCGAAGAATCGAGTATAACCTTCGGAAAAATATTCTTGGATTTATTTCAAAATTAATTCATTTAGACAGTCAAAAGATGGGAATTCTAGGACTTGCAAAATTAATTGCTGATATTGCTCCAGAAGCTATTAAAGAATGCGAATTAAAACATCTTTTTGGTAAATACGTAAATATTGATTATTCTTTTCGAAAATAATAGTTTAATCAAAGCATTCCCTTTTAATAGGTCGAAAAATTGCCATCGATGCTTCTATGTGTTTGTATCAATTTTTAATAGCAGTGAGGGCAGAAGGTGCTCAATTGACTTCTGTTGACGGCGAAACAACAAGGTATTTATAGTACAAGTTTAATATATTACTTATAATACCTACCTAAATACCAACCATCTAAAGTTAAAAATCATTGTTATAATAAAAAAGAATTATTATAATTTTTCAGTCATTTGATGGGTACATTTTATCGTACTATAAGGTTGGTTGAAAATGGCATAAAACCTGTTTATGTTTTTGATGGTAAACCACCAACATTAAAAGGTGGAGAATTAGCAAAACGTGCAGAGAGGAGAGAGGAAGCACAAAAGCAATTACAAGCTGCTGAAGAAGCAGGTAGGAATTCAAATTTAGTATTAACTGAAAAGATATGTGTGGTAAAATTGTAATGGATACAATGTTTACATCTAAAAAACTTAACTTAATCACAATATAATTATGATGAATCACAATAGACTGACTGATAATAAATTAATTTACTATTTTTAATTTAGAATAGTAGATTGAAATTATGCATAATGACTTATGTTAATATATTAAATGTAATTGAAAATAAACCATTTTAGGTAATATTGAAGATATTGATAAATTTAATAGAAGATTGGTAAAAGTAACAAAACAACATGCAGAGGAAGCAAAACAATTACTCACTCTTATGGGGATACCGTACATTGATGTAAGTCAATAGAATACAGAAGATCAAGGCAATAAATAAGATATAATAATTGTTTCAGGCTCCATGTGAAGCTGAAGCTCAATGTGCTGTATTGGTAAAGTCAGGAAAAGTTTATGCTACTGCTACAGAAGATATGGATGCTCTAACTTTTGGGTGTAATGTTTTATTACGCCGATTGACATTTAGTGAAGCTCGGAAAATGCCTATTCAAGAGATACACTATGATAAAGTATTAAATGGCTTAGGATTAACTAGAGATGAAGTAAGTCTGATTAAACTAATGGATTTTGATAGGTAAAAGAAACTGATATTGTAATTAAAACAAACTCGAAGTTTATAGATTTATGTATAATGTTGGGTTGTGATTATACTTCAAGTATAAAAGGAGTTGGCCCTAAAAGAGCCATAGAGTTAATAAAAAATTATAAATCTCTTGAAAAAATTTTGGAAAATCTGGATAAAAATAAGTTTCCAGTGCCAGAGGATTGGAATTACAAAGATGCAAGGCAACTTTTTATTGAACCAGAAGTTCAAGATACGCAAGAGATTGATGTAAATTACTCTGTTTTATTTAAGTTATAATATAAATTATATTGAAATATAATTTACATTCAATTAAATCTTATACTTTGATAAATATTTTTTTCCTTAGTTGAAATGGAATGATCCAGATGAAGAAGGCTTAGTTAAATTTTTATGTGGAGATAAACAGTTTAACGAGGAAAGAGTAAGAAATGGAGCAAAGAAATTATTGAAAGCTAGACATGTTGGAACACAAGGAAGAATAGATTCATTCTTTAAAGTTCTTCCTAATTCTAATCCAACACCAACAAAGAGGAAGGTAAAATAAACCTTGTCTAGAACTGAAATATTTATTATATTACATTTTTTTTAACTGTTATTTTTTTTTCAATGACAGGCTGATGAAAAAAAGACACCAGCCAAAAAGGGAAAAACCACTGGAGGTACTAGAGGACGAAAACCAAAGTAGTCAAAAAACAATTATTAACTTTATTTTCTTTATTATTAATTGCATGAATTATAAAATTTAGTGGTTTATACAATTATTTTTAGTGTGGCTTTTCTCAAATGTTCATACAAAATATTTGCATAAAATTTTGTACATTTTTAAATTAATGAATAATTTTTAAAAAATATACTTAAAACTTGAACTATAACAATTATTTGTATTAATTATTTTTGCAAAATATTATGCATTAATACAGATTGACTTAATAAAAGTTCATATTTATAACAACGCTATAAAAGTCTAACAGATTATCAAAATAGTTTTTTCTTATTGCAAGATTCTTATAACTGAATTCGAAATATAAATATTCGCTGTATACGAATGCAGTGAATTTTGAAAAATACCAGTTTTATCAGAATCGTCTAGAAAATTCAACAATATGTACTTTGTGCATTTAAACGTAAACAAAAAGTTAAAAATCAACTTTTTTACCAATATCTAACCAAGGAAAATCATGATGTACATAATTAAAAATTATTAACTGTGTTATATACATTTTTATATTACTATCTATTATTTTAACGCTACTCAATTTAATAGAATTAATATGTTCATTTAAAATACATAATCTATTGTAGATATAATGTTTTAAAAATTCGCCATTAAAACTTAATGACAGTACTACCAATTGCACTAAAATCCACAATGTGAGCCATAGCTTGGTCAATGTTGTGTGGCGCATAGATTTTGTGCAAAACTGGTTTAAGCTTATTGGCATCAGCAAGTTCTTGCAATGATTGTAAATAGGAACTGTTCAGTTTAGATCCCTCTTTCCAATGATAAGTACTGACACCTAAAAAGTACTGTAAAAAGATTTAAAATAATCATTAATGAAATTGATAAAGTATTTAAATATGATTGCCTTACCTGAAACAGTAACTTGATTCTTATACACCCTGAAAATAAACTTCCACTTACATATCCTAATGAATCAGATGCTAAATATTCAGGTATTGTTGATACATAAGATCCATAAGGTAACATGTATTTTTTCAGACTACTTTCATGTTTAAGTTGTCCACCAGTGTAGAAAATGGCATCATATCTGTCGAAAAATGAAATAACATTAAATTTATTACATAAATTTCATAAAGAAACTGTCGAAAAATGAAATAACATTAAATTTATTACATAAATTTCATAAAGAAAATAATACATGTCTAAAATCTGTAATGCAATATAAATCTATTTACTTATTGTGAAGCTCCAATTCTTTGGATGCATCCAAATCATTTAAAAAGATTATTTCTTCTGCACCTAAAGCCTTTATTATTGGAGCAGCTTCAGATCTGCATGTTGCAACAACGTAACCACCCCAAAGTTTCACTAGTTGTATTAAAATACAACCAACAGGTGTAGTTCCTCCATAAACTAATACTCTAACAATTAATTTTTTAAATTATTGTTATCTTTCTGTATTTTATGTTAAAGAGAAATTCGTTAAAATACCTTTTACCCTTTGCATTTCCTTCTTTGATAACAGAACCATTAATTAAAGCATCCCAAGCTATGCAGCCACTGTAAGGCAAACTGGCAGAGGCTTCATAAGGTAGTATTTTTGGCATTTTTGCGACTCTATTTTCAGTTACAACAATATACTCTGCCATTGTCCCTGTAGACCATGATGGTACTGCTAAAAATACTTTATCACCAATATCAAAATTTATCACATTTTGACCAATATCTACAACAACTCCAGCACAATCTCTACCAAGAATTACTGGTAAGTCTTTATTTTTCTGTAATTTTAATAAACAAATCTTCAAATAATGGAAAAATTCTACAATGTTTGATGATTTTTCAGAAAATAGTAAATATTTACTGATATAATGTGAGGTACTAACTTACTCCTGAATTTAAAAGTCTTCTATAAGTTCTTGAATAACCAGAACAAATTTTTATATCTACATCATGAATACAAGCAGCTTTAACTTGAATCAATAGTTCATTTGACTTTTTGATCGTGGGCATTTCAGAATCATCAATCGTTGACACCCCCTATGTTATTATCATTTTAATTTTAATTAAAGTTTGCAAAATTTAATTGTACTACGTTTTACTAAATTTAATTACTCACCTCTATACCAACATAATTATGGCAAACAATTGCTTTCATGTGATGAAGATGTCGAGGATTATACCAATTCAAAGCTAATGAATATCCAAATAATGTTCCAGCAAGTAAGCCAGTTAGAAAGTAAATTAATTCTCGTTTAGAAACTAAAAATGTAAAGTTTGATTTTGTTTGTTTTCCAAAAAAATTAACAAAAAGTAAGGAATGAGAGTAATTAAATTTATTCTATAAGACCAAAGTGTACCTTTTAATGTTAATAAATCTCTTAATTGTTGATGAACATATCTGGCATTAAAACTTATCGATGCCAAATTATATTGTAATGTTTGAATTTGCTTTTGACACCACAAACAAACTTGATAAATGAATTCTCTGACTTCTAGCCCATGTAAATCATTACTAATACTTTCAAGAAGTCTTTGACCTTGACATAACCATGTAGTCACTAATTGCTGACATTGTTGTGTGGTTACAGATGCTTGAATCTGTGATTAAAACATTTTTAAACATTAAAATAGCTTGAAATATTAAATATAAAATGATTTTCTGTCAACATATTCAAGGTAATATGAAACTTATATGACTACTATATTATTTTTGAAATTTGTATTGTATTTATTCTTAATGTCAAGAAAATTAATGAAATATTAACTTAAAGGAATTATGATGCAGAGTAAGATGAATTATATATTTTAAGCCGAAAATTCTCAATATAATTAACATAATTTATTTAAAAATACTGTAATGTCTGATAAAAGCATTATGTTTACAATCACAATCATAATATTAAATAATAATTCAACAAATTGAAGAAAGGCTTGTGTAAATCGTAATGTGATTGATAGAAAATCTAATTTTAAAACTAAACCTATATCAATTTCACTTGGAATGATTCTCAAGTTCTGAAATCAAGGTCAATGATTTATGAGCATTGATGATCTGTGATGAATAGACGTAAACAATTAGAAAACTATGTATTTTGCGTAATATTGAACTTTGTTACCTGCAGAGCTTCCAGTTGACTGGATAATCGAAATAAAATTTCGTCCATTGTTGCCTTGCATTAATATGCTTGATTTGTTTTATACAAATTCTATACAAACGAAAGTTGAGGCACTAGCCAAAATGATAGATATATATATTTTATTTCAATAGAACTTCTTTGGCGACGTACGCGTCTTGCTTAGAGCGAAAATGTGTTTACTGAATAAATATAAAATCAGTCTTAAAATATTACGACATAAATAACTGATTAGTATTCAACTTGAAATAGTTACCAATGTTTTGTTCGCATTTGGTGTTTTGTATATGAAACTTTTATTTTTTTCAATACAATAAATATAAAATTATACATGATCTATAAAGTTGCAAATTGTACAAACGTGTTTTAAAGCTTACTGCTACTTTACTAAGTAGGTATATTGTATTTTTTTTTCTACATGATACATATTGCCACTTGCCGTATTCATATCGTAATATGAAAATAGTATTTCGATTTTCGCCTTTAATGATATAACAGTTAAACTGAAAATACCACGTGGTTTATATCACGTGATAATGACTGCTTGTATGTGTTTTTAGGTATTATTTTTGAAAATGTGACATTTTGTGTATTTATTAACATATTACTTGAGTGATGAAATATGTGTTTTTAATTATATTCATAAGAATCATCAAATAATGCATAAACTATCCCATCGACAAAATGAGAATTTTCAACTATAATTATTTAACTTAATCTTTTAAAAAATGTTACGTCATCTTACGTATGTATGTTATGCTACACATACGGAGTTTTCATGAGCTAAAACGTTTTCTCCCTTTTTCCGGATTAAGTCTCCGCTTGAAATTTTATTTCCGGATTTTCCGTTTTTAAGAAAATTGCGAAAAAAAATCGGGCGTTCGGACAGAGCGCAACATGCATTAAACATTTTTCTCCTGTTTAAAAAGAAATAATATCGATCGTGGGTGATAGCTCCTTATTCCAAGATTACGAAACAATTTTCCTTTTGTCGATTTTCTATCCAAAATTGAGGAAAATGGAAAGATTAGTAATATGCGGCAGTTAGTCGATAAAACAGGTCAAACATTTGCCAATCACTAGATATCCCTATGTGAGTTCTACAGTGCGTACAGTCACTGTATTATTCAAAAAATGAAAACCGAAAAATGAACATTTACTATTATTTACAATAAAATTGTGGTAGTTATATTTTTACACCATTTTTTTAAATTAACCATTTATGACGTAACAATAAATCATTGTATTTTATTTATACAGTCGTGTTTAATGACAAATATTTCAAGTCATTGATTAACCACTGGCATATATATTTGGCTACATCCGCGTCGTTCGCGCATGCGTACTTTGATACGAGGAGTCTCGAGAAAAGGTTTGGTCGGAGTGTGAGTTAGCCACTCACACTCGGGCGGTCGGTAAAGAAGGAAGCGTTTCATCCCGATGTTACCGGCTGGACTTGTCAGTGAGGCTCGACGGCCGGTAACATCTGCCTCATACGCTCGAAGTGCGCAAGTCGCTATGCGGACTTATATATTTAGGGAGCGTATTTCTTGCCGCTCGTGGCTGGCCGATGCCATCTCGATGTGGATGAGCGAATCATGAGACCGCCACATATATAGCTAAAACGAAAATATTTGCAACGAGCTCAAATACTTAATTTCTTATTATTTGCCATTCTACTACATCATTATTTATTACTTAAAATAATTTAAACGCACGAATAGTTTTAATCCATTAACGTTAAATGTGCACGTTTGCTCATGCCCACTTTCAACGCTGTATAGAAGAATCAAATCAAGCAAAAATGATCATGCAAACCATGATTTCTGATAGATTTTTCAATGAGCTTTCAGAATATGGGGTAAAAATTCTGAAAAAAGCTTTTTTGAGCCTTGCAATTGTAGGAAAAAAAAATGTGAAAATTTTCAGATTTTTTTTTGAAAAATCAAAATTTTGACAGAGAATCCTTTGAGCTAGATGTCTAAAATCTCCAGAAATCGTGCACAAACTATTTTTCCTTTAAAATCGTATCTCTAAGAACATCTAAAATCAACTTCGCAAATCCAAAATGGTGTCCGAAAGTCAGGAAAATATAATAAATTATTAACTAACTTTTTACTCAAAAAGAAATCGCTTTATGAAAAAATTTCACTGAACAAAAAGTGTTTAGAATCATTCAAAGAATACATGTAAATTTTTCCAGGACGTTCTGGAAATTTTTCTAATTTTTCCGGAAAATGGCCAGAATAAAAAAATCGAAAGTAGCCCAAAACATCTTAGGGAAATTCACACGTATTCTTCGAATGATTCTAAGAACTTTTTGTTGTATGAAACTTTTTCGTCAAGTCAATCATTTTCGAATAAAAAAAATAGCAAAGTTTTACTCTTGTTGAAACAACTAAAAATGTAGGCTATAAGCAAGATACCTATGTTATCAGTCTTTGTAGACAAATATATTTTTGCATACCTACAAAGGACACATAAAAAGTGACATAGCATGCCTATTACATAAAAAACGGGTGCGGACCTAAAAGCTCGTCACTTCTCCTGTAGTTTATGACTTCAAACCGACCGATAGTTTGTCCTTACTCCTGCACCAACTCATATTCCGGATATAGTGAATTCTCTTACTTTTTCTTTCTTTTACACGGGATTCCCGAACAGTTTTTGCACACGTGTAAATTGCATTTTTTACATAATCGTCATGTTATCGTTGCGCAATTTTCGATTTGACAAGAATGTTGAGTATCTGCGGATTGAATTTCATGTTTTCCAATAACTGTGTAAGAACCTTTATTCAAATAATTTTCACTGATGCTCAAAACAAATTCTTTCGTTCCGTTTTTCATTTCTGTGTTTGGAAGTGCTTCATTATATAAAACATTGGCATTTGTAACCGCAGCTTGAACCAATCTTATGATTATCCATGACCATTTCTTCGAATGTATGCTTGGCCGCACTTGATTTGCATGTTGATCATGTAAATCAACACCTCCCATGAACTTGTTGTAAATGTAAAAAGCATTTGGAAATGGTATTGCTATTTTACTTCTCGATTCTTTATCATAACGGCTCACATTAGACATTGGAGTTGTTCCGGACAAGTAACTGTTTCGAGAGTAGACACTCATTATTGCCCGTCATATTTCGAAGACGTTGGGTTTTCCCCAACACATGCCAAAAACGTGTGTAAAGCGTTTACCGGGAGTTTTGGCGTGGTCGATGGAGCGCGCGCGGGTTGTAAAGAGAAACGAACTAAAGAAAAATGCGGAAAAGCAAATGAGGGTGCGGCAGAGAACCTGGGTGCCGCACGTTTTGGATCGACAACGATGTCGCGGCGAAATAGCGCAACTACAGTAAAATTTAGATTTACGGTCGCGTTTGGAAAACCCGAGAAAACAGATATTGCCCTGTCCGTGCGCCGTCGTAGGGTAATAAAATGGTCAGCGAGCGACAGGGTCGGGCGCCTTTTCAGGGCGGCGGGTGAGGCTCGAATCGTCGAGGTTCACGCGCCGGACCGAAATAGGTGCTGCGTATGTAAACCCTGATACGTCCTGCGTGAATATTGTATGTTACTAAATAGGTGTATATCGACAGCGAAATTATAAATAGCGAGAAGCGAAACCACTTCATTGAGGGAGCTCCCGAGTTTCCTTTCGTTTGCCTAGGGCCGTTGCAGCTCCACAAAACAACGTCGGCCGCTGAAAAGTTTCTCAAACCTTCATCCAATTTCGTATACCCACGTCATACAGTGGCTAATGCCCTGCCTCGTTGTCGAAGACGCAACGCCACTATCACCGCCCTCGACGCATGCCACCACGCGCCGTGAGCGCTTATCAATAAGCGAGCTCGCGGCCGTGTTTGGGTATTGGATCGATAACACATCGGTTGTCGCACCCGATACCCGCAAAGATCAGGAGCCCGTCGCTCCCATCACTCGAATCTACGGAACGGGGGGCCAAATCGGGCCTCACCGAGGCCGACCGGCAGCGTCGCACGAGGAGCGGGGTGGTAGGCCGCGCGCACAATTGGCCAAACGGCCGAAGGAAAGTACGCCCTCACTTATTTGAGCCACATAGAAAGGGCCAAGATGAGCGAGTTCGCAGCGGAAAACCCGGCGGAAAGCAGGACACGCCTTGGTCCGGGAGACGGAGTGGAAGGAGGAAACGAGGAAAAAACTTCGCTCAGCGGTCGAACGGACAGCGAGCCGAGTTCACTCTCGACTGGGCGCTCGAACATTCGGGTAGTTTCGCTATTTTAGCGTAACCGTTGCTAGGGTAGATTTAATTCCTTCGTGACTTAACCTGTAGTTAGATTTGCGTTCCTATTAATTTGTATTAGCGTTAAGACTTTCTTGTACTTCGGGATTCAACCAAGCTTTTTTGTATTTGATTTGTTCAACTGTTTGATACACTATTTTTACATTAAATTACACCTTCACTCTATCGATCAATTATTATTTCACTCTTCCTTAACCCGAACAAATGGTGCCCCGGGTGAGGAATTGCGAATAAATAGAGTGAAATTAAATTCATCATCAGACAGTAGTGTGCTCGCGCGGTGTGTGTAAGTGACTATCAGTTGTGTTGCTATTTACTCGTGCACAAAAATCATCAATGGCGCCACGAAAACGACAAGCTCCCGCGAAGCCAGCCACGACGGCTGAAAAGCGGCCACGGCGCGCGGCGGCCGCGCTACCAACGACTCAGACCCGGGGAAGGAAGCGGACCGCTGTCAAGACTCTCGGCCAAGATGCATCGACAGCAAATCTGCCACATACGCAACCGGCACATCAACACCCCCCGCAACCCGTTGACATCGAGGCTATCGTGATGGAACAGCCTTCGATCGAATCGCCGGTACGCAGAAGCCGCCGGCCAGCTAGTAGCCCACCGCCAAGTCCCGTGGTTCGACAAAGCAACGACGGGCAGCCACACGAGACTCGAGGTACGACGGCGCCGAGACAACACATTGTAAACGGCAGCAGTGCTACCAATGATCAATCGAGTGCGTACATCAGCGCAGGTATAGATCCGACGAACTCTATCGGGCAAGCGTTTTTAGAAACATTGCGCATGGTAAGAGACGTTGCTGCTAGCGAGAGTGAATCGCGCTTGGGGGGACGGCCCTCTTTCTTGAAGGAATTACCTGAATTTACCGGAGACCCGCTTGAATGGGTGCTTTTTGAAAAACGCTTTCACGATTCAACGCGTGACTTCGGTTATTCGGACAGCGACAACATCGCTCGGTTGCAGAGAGCAGTACGCGGAGACGCGAAAAGCAAGGTCAAAACGCTATTGGCAACCGCATCGACGGCAAAATCAGTACTAAATTCACTTAAATTACAATACGGCAATCCGGCCACGATCGCTAACCGAATTTCGAGAGATATTACTGATTTGCCGTCGATGAGAAAAGGTGATGCGAACATAGTCGAGTTCGCCACCGGGTTGAACAATGCGTTGACAGCTTTCAAGTCCTTGTCGCTGACGGAGTATCTGACTGAGGCCATGCTGTGGAAAGTGGCAGTGAGTAAACTCCCTGAAAGTTTACAAATGTCGTTTGCCGACTATTTGCCAACAATTATTGGAGACGAGTCAAGATTAGAAAAACTATCTGCATTTTTGTTACAAAAAGCCGTTAACGCTGTCCACTCGGGAATCGTCGATCTAGCAGCAGAGTCCTCGCGCCAGCGCGATAAACATCAAATCGAACGTAGGCGAGATGCTCCGGGGGGGCACGCGAAAACGTCGCGAAACGCAAGAGTTTTTACTTTGAGCTCCAACGAGGGTGTCGAACTTCGAGAGGAGAGACGCGATGAGGAAAGTTCAAAGGCAAAACGAGAATTTCTGCATTGCGATAGCAGCGGTCACCGGCTTCGCGACTGCCCAGGCTTCAAAAAACAATCCAGCGACGATCGATGGGCAATCGCGAAAGATGCGCGCGTTTGTTTTAAGTGTCTCGGAGATCGACACTCTCGCGAAGGCTGTAGGTCAAAACAAGGCTGTGACAGGTGCGATCGGCCGCACCATTCTCTGCTGCATTACTCTAAGAAAAGAGGAGGTCGCACTCAAGGAAAGAGGGAACCAAGGGCGCGCTCCACTGACCGCTCACAGCGAAACGACCGCGATCGACCAAACGTTTCCAAGTGACTAGAATCAAGAATGGGCCTTCTCAAAATATTACCAATTCGCGTAAGGGGTCCGAACGGAATAGCGAAAACGTACGCATTACTAGACGGGGGCTCTACCATTACGGTCGTTGATCAGAAACTCGCGCGAAACTTAGGCTTAAGAGGGCAACAAGTAGACATGACAGTGCGAGGCCTTTGGAGCGGAGAAAGGCACGCTCAGTGCGAACAAATTAGCTTTGAAGTCGAAGGCAAGTTCGGCGTTGAAAAAGTCGGACACGCGCTAGCCGTCCCGCATATGGATTTGCCAACACAATCGTTGCCTAGTAGAGTCACTCAGAAAATTGCTGACGAATTGGGAATGAAGATGGAACCGTACATAAACGCGAAACCTTTAATCCTCATTGGTCAGGATAATTGGCCATTACTGAACGGCACGGAGTCGCGATCGCTGGAGAACGCTGGGGTGGCGGTGTCGCGCACGGCATTAGGCTGGGTGATGCACGGATACCTCGGAGGCGAACAAAATAAAGGCCGAACGCTAAATGTGCGGGCGACGGTATGCGTGACCGAGCGCGACGGCGCCGATGAGCCAGACGATTCAAATAAATTAGAACATTTTTTTCGACAACATTTTTTTTTTAATGGATGCTTTATTAACACTTATTTTACAAGGTTATTTAGCTTAGCTTAAGTTTATGGAGAATAATGATAGTAGTAGTAATATTAATAATTATAGGTAGGAAATAGAGAAAAAAAAAGTGAAGGGGGTACAAATGCAAAATTGCATTGTACGCTGTGTTATGGCAATTTTTCGCTCGGTCATACATTTATGTTACATTTCTTGAGAAATTTATACACAATATTCATAGGTTCGCTGTTAGGTTGACATAATAGACATTTTATGTCTAGCGGTAGATACAGTTTCATTTTTCGCAAGGCTGCAACCATGCTTTTGCGCTCTTTGTCAAATATTGGGCATTGCCATACGACGTGATTGAGGTTCTGTGTCTCTTGACCGCATTCACAAGTTGGATCATTTATGACTTTGATTTTGGCAAGAGACTCTTTTAAACTATTGTGGTTGCTGCGGCTACGACCAATCGTTACTATATAGTCGCGGCTGTGTGTTTGTCCCGCAAACCAGGGTCGCGCAGCTTCTGAATGATAGTTTTTAAGGTATTCAATACCTGTATTTAAGCCTTTGTTTTTAATGAATTTTACAGTCTCGTTTTTAGAGATTTTTTTGAAAAGTTGTTTAAGGTCGGAAAAGGGAATCCGACGTACCGATGGCTGTTGATCTGCTGCTTGTTTAGCATGTTTGTCAGCGTGCTCATTACCGGCAATGCCTACATGAGCAGGGATCCAATATATTGTTACGCTAGCATCTTGGCTGCAACTATTATTGAACATTGAGATCTTTTTGCGGATTTCAAGGAGATGGAAATTGGAATCAACTTTGTTCTGAGGGTAGGCTAGAGCCAAGACTGTGTTGAGTGAGTCCGTAAAAATTTCAATATTCTTATTTTTATGCATCAGAGCAACATCCATGGCGTCGGAGATGGCCGTTAGTTCTGCAGTATAAATCGAAGCTTTGTTTATTGTACTTTTGGTGATGACTAAGTCTATTTCTGGACATACGCATGCGCTACCTACGGAAAGGCTTCTATCCGTTTTACTGCCATCGGTGTATAGTTTCATAGTACAAGAGTTTCCAAAGATACATTGAAATAGTTCGTTAGGGTTTGTACTTTTTTCTAGTTTAGTTCTTAGTTCAATGTTAGTGCAAATACTGGATTTATTGATATCGTAGTCGTAATTATATAAGCATGGTAATTCGTCTATGTGAATCAAGTGTTCAACACAAGTTATGCTTCTTATGCATTGTTTGAGTATGTTAGTTCTCTTTCTTCGATCTGTAATAACCGAAGGTACAATTTTTTTAATAGTATCTCTGACTATTGAATTTTTATAACTAAACGATTTCAATAAAAAGTTTTTGCATAACATTGAGGCTCTGTGTTGAAGCATTACAAATTTTGATTTATCAAGCAGAACGTTGATGGGGGTGCTCATCCTAGCTCCTAGGGCCATTCGAATAGCAGAGTGCTGTATTCCTTCGAGCTTGTCTTTTTTGTTTTTCTGACTGGGAAAATAAATGTATGAGCCATAGTCTATAATAGGCCTAACAAAACTTTTGTAAAATGAGAGTAAGGTAGCTGGATGTGCTCCCCACCATACCCCTCTGAGAAATTTGACTATATTCAATGCTCTGTTACTTTTTTCTAGAACATAATTCAGGTGTCTGTTAAAAGTTAATTGATGGTCAAAAAACAGTCCAAGGAATTTGGCATAATCACTCGAGACAAGCACGGTGTCTGACGGTGTAATTTCGAGGTCACCAGGAGCATAACCTAGTTTATTAAAATGGACCAGGGTAGTTTTTGCTGAAGCAACGTCTAAACCTAGTAGTCTCAATCTTTGAATGACTATCTCGAGTACTTTTTCTATTTTGATACCTGCTATACCACTATTGCTTGCATCTGTTTGAATTTTAAATGGGATGTTCGGAATAACATGACTCAAGCAAACAGTATTAGTAAAATTCTGTTTTAATGCGTTAAAGGCCCGAGTATGTTCTTCGGTCCATAACCATTCTGAATTATCTTTTAGTAAATCTCGAAACGGTGATATAAAATTATTATGTTTTATTGCGAAACGTCGGTAGTAATTACATACTCCAAGTATATGCTGTAATTGTTGTTTGTTTTTCGGATTTTCAAAATTAGTTATTATTGCAACACGTTCTGGGTCAGGAATTGTCCCGTTATATGATACGATAAATCCTAGGAATTTTATTTTGTCTAATAAAAATTTGCATTTTTTTAAATTTATTGTAAAACCATTTGCCATCAATTTTGAGAAAATGACTTGTAAAACCAAAATATGATCTTCGAATGTTTGAGTACCGATTGCGCAATCATCAACATAAGTTGCTGAGTATTTATGTATATTTATTCCGTTTGTAAAACTGACTTGATTGTTTTCTTTCTCTGGTTGACTTTCGAAAATGTTCCTGATGGGAGCTTGGCTCGATAAGGCCATTGTAAAAGCTCGAATGAAAGCGCTACTCGCTGTGCTTATACCGAAAGGTATGCGTATGAATTGATACATTCGACCCTTAAAGACGAATGCGGTGAGTGGTCGTGATTCTTTATCTAGTAAAATTTGCCAGTAGCCCATCGTCATGTCTATCTTAGAGAAATATTTACATTTGAAAAATACTTGCATGATATCTGTTATTATTGGTGGTGCTTCGTGGTCTTCTTCCAAATATTTATTTAGGTTTCTTGCATCGAGGCACACTCGTATCGCGCCATCGCTTTTACGTACGATTCGAAGGGGATTACAGTACTGACTTATAGCTGGTTCTATGATTCCTGCTTGAGACATTTTCTCCAAACACGTCTCTACTTCGTCACGCAATGCGTATGGCACGGGATATGATTGATTTATCTTCGGATTTATAGACTTTAAGCGAAGTTTATGTGTATAATTGTTGACACATCCAGGTTTATCTGAGAATAGTTTTTTAAATTGTATGATCATCTTCATGAAAATATTCTTTTTTTCCTCATCAATCATTGTGAGATTTCTCGCGATTAAATCAAACTCCTCAGCGAAACTAGTATCATTGTTGTTCTCGACTGTACATGTATTAACTTTACCTTTATTTAGTAAATTATCAAGATCATCCATGTAATCATCTATGCTTGACATTACATTACCTTCGGATATTTCTTTTCTTATATCTTCAATCATATCAATACTACATTTTTTGTAAGAGATTTTATCATTATCTTCTTCTTGATTATCTTGTAATTGCGATTCATTCTCGTACGCATCAATAATGTCATTTTCGATCATATTTCGATTTGACGTTAAAATATATATACATGTTTTGTCTTTTGTTTCTGTTAAAACCAATCTCTCCGAAGAGCCCGGTTCAAACAATATCGACGAGGCTTTTACTATTCTGTTTTTTATTTGTATTATTCTATGCCAATAATTAATAATCAATCCAATCCTGAGATGAAAATCGTTTCCCAAAATTAATTTACTTGTTAGAGATGGCACCACCAAAAAAATAAATTCAAACGTTTCTCCATCTATGGTTATTTTTAACATGGTTTGTTTTTTTATTGTAGTTGGTTTTTTTCCAATGGCTACTGACACGACCATATTTGTGACTGGCAATTCTAAAAGACTTTGAGAATTCTTTATCTCATTATAAAATTCATCTGAAATTGCGCTTATTTGGCTACCCGTATCAACCAGTGACCAAATCTGTTTATTATCTATAGTCCATAATAAATGAGGTGATGGGGGAATTCTCTTCAATAAATTTTTTTCAAGTTCGCGGTCCTCCTTATCTATCTCCTTCGATAGTTCATTTACTACATCGTCGTGATATTGACGCGCTGACGGACCACAACTCAACGCGCCTATCTTTCGTTTAAATGACTTTGCTGATGCTGCGTGTTTACATCGGCGCATGTACTAACATTACTTATTTCGGGTGGGGGAAAGCGTGTATCTAATATTGGGAACTGCTGTGAACACCGAGGCCTATTGTTTTCTAAATTGTTATGATTTTGGAAGTTTTGAGTAAATGTGCCGTTTGTCATTCCACGTCCCTTAAACTTATAAAAGTTCCCCTTGCCACGATAATTTGACGTGTACTGTTTATTTTGAATTTTAAACTGGCTAATTTGTACATTCTGTCTATCACTATAATTTTTTTTTTTTATTTATTAAGCATTTCATATCTCTATAGAGATATATATATATGCTACAGTAAAGTTACAATTTTAATTTACAGAATGTACAGTTTTCTTACAATCTATTCATTTCATATGTTACAATAATTTACACTTTTAAAGAGCATTTTTTTAGGAATTCAAAGACGCAAATACAAGCTTCGATATTTGGATCCGCAATAAGCATTTCAATACATAACGGAGGAAACAGTTTAAGTTTCATAAGAGAGTTATGTAGTTTTTTCCTAGGCTCTTCGTAGAGGGCATATTGCCATAATACATGATTTAAATCCTCATCTTCGTTTTGGCATTTACATTTAGGATCATTTACTAAATTTTTGCGATACATCGACGCTGCTAGATTATAATGGTTAGCTCGACATCTATTTATTGTAATAATAAAATCTCTCTTGAGAGATCTACCGACAAACCAAGGTTTTCTGCTACTTTTGTAATAATTATTAAAATATATAGTGCCTGCAGTATCGCTTTTATCTAAATAAATCTTCTCAGATTCCGCGTACGCCTGCTTTTTAAAATCTTCGTAAAGGTCAGTAAACGGAATGGCAGTGATATCAGAACTAGTGCTTTCAGTAGTTTCTTTGGCGAGAACATCTGCTTGTTCGTTGCCCGAAATACCTTTGTGGGAAGGAATCCAGAAAAAAGTTACGTTACGATTAGAGGTTGACAATGCTTTATATTTTCTTTTGATCTCTAAGATGTATGAATTAGTGGTTGAGTTGATTTTAGTCGATTTCAAAGATTCAAGTGCGCTTAGTGAGTCTGAGAAGATAAAGATTTCACGGTTTTTAGTAAGAAAGGCGATATCAATCGCTTCATTAAGAGCCAAGCACTCTGCCGTATACACGGATGCCCTGCTGTGTAATGCTTTTTTAATATGAATGTTTAAATCTGGGCAATAACAAGCTGCTCCAGTATGAAGCCCTTCAGAGATTTTGCTGCCATCCGTGTACACAGAGACTGCATGACTTATTTCCATAAATTGCATGAACTCTTCATTCGCATTGTTACTTTTCTTCAGTCTGTTGCCTAGTTCGGTATCGATCGGAATAGAAGTTGCTAGCGTTTCGTGTTGATATTGATACATTAATAAATTGGGGTGTGTTTCGATAGCAGAGAATTTTCCATTTTTGTTTTTATAGTTTGAATTATTATATTTTGAATTGTAATAACCGAAATTATTTGAATTTACTCTATTATAACTATTCTCGTATTCGTAAGCTTTGGACTTTTCACTGTACAGGCCGTCTAGACTAATTATTGCTTTAATTATATCGTTTGATTTATTATAATCTATAAGGGCTAAACTCTTCCTCGCAGAGAGAGGAAATTGTTTAATTATTGTTAAATTTTTTTCATATTGTGTAATTTGAGGTCTCAAATAATTGGCTTGTTTCATTTGTTTGTAATAATATGTTTGTAAATTTTTATCCTCACTATTGTTGAACTTTCTATTTGACCATTTATCTTTGAAATTAATCTGAATCGCTAAACTATAAAATTCATTTTGAAAGTTTTCTTTGAATTGATCAAAAGTCATGAAAGGAGCCTGCAACTCGTACCAATGTCTAGCCTTACCATTCAAAGCTATATTCAAAATTCTCAACCTATCTTCATTTTTAATATTTTTAATCGAACAAAATCTTTCAAAGTCATCAAGAAACTGCAAAGGGTTTGACATATTCTCGTCATGGAATTCGGGCATTTTAACATCGATATGCATACTTGTAACATTACCCATAATCGTGCAAATCTCTGCCGTATAATCCTTTTCTCGCAACAACAGTGGTTGTTGTCCATTGTCACGACCGTCATCCTGATGAGAACTCGTAGCATTCGCTTGAGCTTCTTCCCGCCTGCGAACTTCGGCTTCTCGAGCTTCGAGTTGTTGTCTCATCTCCCGCAGTTGTAAATCCCGTTCTTCTAGTTCTTGTCTTTGTTGTTCAGCAAGTTGTTGTAGTTGTTCCATGTTGAGCGGGTCGCTGTGTCGCCCACTCGGCTGCGCATCATGCTCGTCACGAGGAAAAACCATATTTGTTGTATTAGTATTACGCTTAACGGTTGTTTTCCCACGGGAGTAATTGAGGTTGATTATTTTTTGCTTCGATAGTCGGCCGGACTTTGTTACATATATTCCCACTCTATCACTCATACGTGTGTGTAGGGTTCAAATAATTGAATAACAAATACTCAATTATCCACTTAGTTAGGCGCCAGTTGTAATTGTACTCTATCGAATCTAGCATTAGACTCAAGAGAAATACAAACATGTATACACAATGTCGTAAGAGTGGATAGAATAAGAGGATAATTAAAATAATTCAAAGTACACCATGTCATATTCGTAACATTGTCGCATTATTCAAATTTGTTACACTTCGTTAGTTTATCTTGTATAGTGATTACAAAGTCCAAGTAAGCAAGGTCAAACGCAAAGTGTTGTTATCTTATTCAAATTCCTTATACTCTAAATAGCTTTGTTCGCTTCATTTACATACGCGCCGGTATTTACATTCCGGAATTCGGCGTTAAATACATAAGCAATTTAAAATCAATACTATTCCCCAATTTTATGAATCTAATTTGTCAGATACATTCGATTATTATCATAAATTCGCCTCTCTTTTCTTACGCGATTCACAATATTAAGTCAATTAATAATATGATCGATTTTCTCGATTCGAATCATCACTTACATGATAATAAAAACACAAGCTAATATCGCCACATTTTCCAAACGTACCGCGGCGACGTGGATTTCAGGTAGAGTTCATGTATCCAGAAGAGCACGCTCCAAGTTCCAGTGAGTACACTTGTCGCGCGCCTGCATTGATGACGTCGTGGTGAAGAATCGCCGGCGTCATTCAAGAAAAGGGCGGGCCTCCGGGGTGGACAAACACCTGAATGTTGAGCTCGTCACACACTGCCAATATTCTCTTAATGATTAGAGAAAGTCACTCCATCCTGAGTTGGTCTCAAGAAAAGTCACTTATCCAGGGGATGTCCGTATCCGGCGAGCGCCGTTAGAAGAGTGCACGGAGCTAATCGTGCCGCCGGCAAACGCGCGCAAGCGACACCCCCCATACGACGGCTCTGCGAGCCCGCCAGCAACCGAGCGCTCGAGTCAGCGACACACACATACGTCACACAGCTAAATTTTTTTGCTCGACTTTACCGTTAATTTTTTTGTAAACTGAAAAAGGATGTATAGTTATTTGATCTTTAGTATAATACGCGGATTGAATTTCATCTTGAAATTGACATATATAATTTTCAGCAAAATCCATTATTACAACAAGTTCATTATCCTGCAAATTCGTAATTGTTGTTCTTACAAAATCACGTTAACATTTCTTTACGTAATCATGCACGCCAAATTTATTAACAAACTGCACTGTTAGTTCATGGACATACTGTTCTCTAATTAACTCAACATCAATTAATTGATGTCTGCCATTCTTCCATTGTTTGAATTTGATACTACTAATTGAATTGTTTATGAAAAAAGTTAGTAATTTATTAGCTAAGAAACCAAAGCCAGGACATTCAAAACATGCATTATAGCTACATGCCTCAGTTGGATTATTACATAGTATACGAGTATGTTCAAAAATTTCCTTTTGATTTATCGGAATTGTATCATTATCTTTTAAAAACTTATAAGCCCCATCCAACATTAACTTATTATTTTGATGATATATACAAAGACAAACATTATGAAACCCATTTAAATCACTTACTAGAACGCATTGTTTTGGTCGATACTGATAGAATGTAGAGAATCCAATCTTATCTTCTGGAAACTGTTCTTTAAATAGTGCGTATGCTTCTTTAAGACTATGGAGTAATAATCTTTTTCTAATATTTTCTCGTTTCTCATTAATTTTTACACTTTTACAGTCTTTCATCCCAGGGCAGATTCGACTGATATCATCTTGCAAAAAAAATGATGTTACATTTTCTATTGTCTTATCAGTTACAATATGTTTTCTTGTTCGCGTCGGCGGATAGGATAGAAGTCCTTCGTTTGCACGAAGTTTTTTAGCGGTTGAAGCAATATAAAGAGAGCACCCTATTTCTTTTTGAATTTTACGTATACTCCATGAAAGTGGAAGAATTGTTAAAATGTGAATTTTTTCAAACCGAGTAGTAGCTTTTTTATACTTTTCTTTCAATTCATCGATAAAATTAGAATCTAATACACTGGTATCTTTATTTTCATGCTTTTGATCATTATTTTTATGTTCCCTTAGAATCGCAGCTTTCAAATAATCAACGAGAGCATTAATTTTGTCTTCAACTATACGAGGATTTTTCAGATCAATCAAACTTATATTATTTAAATGTAATTTGTCATTCAATTCATTTAATGCTTTTAGTACATAATCACGTTGATTATTTCCTTCAAGCTTGAATTCATCGTCTATATTAAAATTGTACTTCTCTGAACATACCATTTCTTTATCCATGTACTCCACTTCATCGTCATTTCCATGATGCAATCCGACATCTTTAATTGAACTTTGTACACTACCTTCAAATTTTCGATTAGCTATTACTTTATAACATTTTCTTTTACAAGTTGGACACAAAACATCTCCTTTTTCCAGATACGAGCGGAATTCTACATAAATATAGTTTGGAGGTGGCTTAAAACAACCTTTACGACTATTGTTATGAAGTTGAAAAATGTTTTTACACACAGAATAATTAAAACTCATAATTAAGCTATTTGAATCGTAACACGAAAACACGCAAATAACTTCAAAATCGCAGTTTGTCAAAATGTAGCTTCTTCCAGATGCAAATGCGACGTGGCACAGGCAGATGGTGAATGCATACTGACTCAGCTTAGAGAAACACAAATGATCGCAGTTTCAGGTCAAAGACTACTAAATCTAGAATATTTTATAGCTAGTCCCTTTTCTCCTTGTTAACCCCTTCGCTGAGATTCAGGAAGTCGAGCAAAGTAAAAGTAAGCCTCACATTTAGCATTAATAAAGACTTCTAGAAGCTATTACAAATTGGTGTTTATAATTTCTACTATATGTACTTTTGAAGCTAATCCGTTCTCTGATTGTTGATCCCTTCGCTGAGATTCAGGTAGTCGAGCAAAGTAAAAGTAAGCCTCACATTTAGCATTGACAAAGACTTCTAGAAGCTATTACAAATTGGTGTTTATAATTTCTACCATATATACTTTTGAAGCTAATCCGTTCACTGATTTTTGATCCCTTCGCTGTGACTCAGGTAGTCGAGCAAAGAAAGTAAAAGTAAGCCTCACATTTAGCATAAATTCTTTTTCGTAAGAAATTCAAAGACTTTTAAAGACTTCTAGAAGCTATTACAAATTAGTGTTTATATTTTCTACCATATATTTTTGCATATACGTCATTCTCACACCCGATCAAACGCACAGAGCAAATGTTCATTCAATGTTGTTTCAGATTGTACAAAATAATAGTTCATTTATATTACTTATATTACTTTACTTTATATTACTTTATATTACGTTATTTTAAGTAAATAAGTCATTAAATTTAATTTAAATTTAATTACTTATTTAATTAATTAATTTATATATTATTTAAATAAATACATATAAACTGTTAGAATATATAATTATTTATTCTTTAAAGAAGGCAATTGCAGCAAGCAACGTTGGAACCGCTCGAGTAGCAGACGGCCAAGCGGCCGAGCGGCTAGCGCGCGGTTCGTTTCATTTTAGTGCTATCTTAATCCTAATAGCGGGCACTCGATTTTCTCAACGGTTTCTTATGTAAAAAATGGTACAAAAATTAAAAAAAAAAATATCGTTTTTTGAGATATTGTCGATTTTTTGAAAAAATTGTTTATAACAATGGCATAAATAAATGATTTGATATTTTATTATTTACATTTTAAAAGTGAAACTCTTTCCGCGTTTTTAAAAAAAAGAATCATGTCCATATCTTTATTAGTCTCCGAGAAATCGAATTAATAAAAAAAAGTCCAATATTTTTTCAACAGTTGATAAGTCGGCCCCTTATCAATATTTTGATCTAAAACTCTGCACAGATGTTGACCTCTGTATAGGTAACAAGTCTACCAACTTTGAACAAAATTGGTGATTTGAAGTTTTAAACTGTTTAAAATAGCCAAGAATTGCCCTTAATGCAGTTGACTGGTACTTGGAGAGTCTGGACCTGGCACTTGGTCGAACTTCGTAAAATGAGGTAAAACTAATGAGCCTTGCGAGGAGCGAGAGAGTGAGCGATTTTCGTTTGCGCACGCCCTTTTGCCTGGGGGTGGTTGGGAGGAAAATCCCTTCTTCAGTCCCTCAAAATTTGGGAAGAGTGGAAATGTCAGTAAATTTTAATTGGCTGACTGAGATTTTCCCTCTTTTTCTCTTTCGGTTTTCGGGCCCTAATTGGTTCAGGGGCGTGGTGAGAATTGGGGGCGCGCGTTCTATCAAGAGTATGGGCCCTATCTCGTTAGATGGCTCTCCAAGTACCATTTTCATTACAGATTTTCTTATAATTATTAATTTATTTGTTATGTAAATTGTTACAATTAATTCTTAATAATAACGCAAGTTTCTTAATATCTAACATATTTTACGCGAAAATCTCTAATCCTACATGTTTACAATTAGTAACTTAAATAATTAACTAAATTCGTTGTTTAAATAATATGGAATGAAAAAGGGGCATTATTTAATTGTGGACTATATAATTGATTTACTATAGTTCATTCGGGTAACTGTTTTTTGATTTATTTAATTTCCTAATTTATAATTTCAAAACTTTGGGATATTTTCGATGATTGTGCGGTAACTACGTTTCTAATCAAAAAGTGTGCGGGAGGTTTCAAGAAGCTGCGAAATTTTCCTATCATGCTGTTATTTTCTCAATTCATTTGTACAAAAATAATTATTAAATTTTTTCTATATAGCAAAAGTTTTAGCTTCTAAAAGTGGAAAACTTTTGGGTGAAATCGTGTAACAGGATGTAGGCAGAATTCCGCGGCTCCTTTACTCTATATCTAAACCTACTCAAAAAAAACTTTACGATCTTTCGGAGTAAAATTCGAAAAGCGCGCGACAAAGGGACGGGTATTTTCACGTGTCCTCCAGCCGCTTCAGCTGAATGCTCTCCCTTTGCTCATTCACGGAGTTAAAATTTAAGTTACGTATTGAACACGCAAAAGCACACGAGAAAAAAAAATTAATTTTATTGATAGTAAACGGCCCGACGTTACACTTGTTATCTATTTATTGAAACAAGTCTCAACCAGCCATTGACGTTACACAATCCCCCTAAGATACTAGAACTAATCGAATGGGGGCGACACTTTTCAGGCCAATTTCGTCTCCTTCCATTGAAACTGAAGAGAGGACCAGAGAGCGCTCTTATGCTTCAGCTCTCTGTATAAATGTAGGTGCATCGTCGTCTTATGACTTTTTCTCACTCTAACAGTGGCTTAGAGTAAACGGATCTTTCCAGACCATCCAGTCAAGGCATCATCCAGACTAGGCTCCACCAGAAATGAGCGACACATCATCAAGGATTTTCTTCAGGGAAGAAGAAGATTGAAGAGATTTTTCCTGGCCTACTCATCGGATTTTTTATCAACTTCGCTGCTACACTACCTTCAACTTCGCTGCTACTCTACCTTCAGTTAATTTAATTTTCACCGTGACTTAAACCTTTTAGAAATTTTCTAAGGGAAAGGCGCGATTGTGAACAGTATTAGATTCTGAAGGATTATATGTATCATATAAGAAAATAAATACAATTTTAAAAATGAAAAGACTAGTTAATGAAAAAGAGTTAGAAAGAAAAAAATTACAGTCGTTTCTAGGCATGTCAAGTTATCATTCAAACTTCATTGGAAAATATATTCAAGCTATGAGTCCAGTATGTGAGTTATTAAGAAAATATGAAAAGTAGATTTGGAATGAAAAGAGAAACGATGCGTTTGAAAAAGCAAAAAAGTTATGTTCTTAAGAAGTTTTAATGCACTATGACTTTGAATTATCGATTAAGATTACATACGACGCATCGCTAAAATAAATAGAGTATCGAATCAATTACTTATGCTTTCAGAGTTTTAATTAAAGTAGAGCGTGGGTATTGTCAGATAGACCGTGAAGCACTTGCAATTATTTTTGGAATACGATATTTTCATTAATATATTTATAGTAGACATTTTATCTTATAGACGGGTCATAAGCCATTTATTCATATGTTTAGTCCGAAGAAAGTTTAACTGCAAGTAGGCTTCAAAGATATGCTATTTATTTAGTTAGATATGATTTTAAGATTAAGTTTATTAAAGGAAAAAATAATTGTATTGCAGACAGTTTATCGAAAAATTTTATTGATCAAGCGAAAGATAATTTAGCAAAAGAAAGCGATGATTAGTTTTATTTTAATTTTATAATGAAAATGTATTTTATAAAAAATGCTAGATTATAACGTAGTAAGAAGCAAGACCAAAAAAGATCCAATTTCGAAACTTGATAGAAATTATGTAATAAATGGTTGGCCAGATGAGGTACAACATGATTCTTTAAGAGCTTTTGAAAAGTAGAGAAATTGAATTGACTATAAAGGATAATATCTTGATATGAGGTCACAGAATAAAAATTCCAAGAGTATGACAAAGTGATTTTTTTTAAATTGCACAGCTTACATCTTGGCATTGTAAAGATGAAAAGTTTAGCAAGATCTTGTTTTTGGTAGCCTTCTATTGATGAAAACATTGAGAGTATTAGTAAGATAAGACTTTGAAAGAATGTTTAAAGAATTCTGATAATCCAAATAAAGTTAAAATACATATTTACAAGTGTCTTAAGATGCCAAATTACAGAGTACATGCAGATTTTTGTGATCCAATAAATTATTATGAGTATTTAGTAATTAAAGACGCTCGTTCAAAATGGATAGATATTAGAGAAATGAAAGATATTACATATTTACTTCAGAAAAATTCAGCAATTTCTTAAGTCAAAATTATGTTAAACATGTTTTTGGGCCGCTTGCCCTCTCAACAAAATATTACCACTTTCACTTAGCTTTCTTCTCAAAATATGGTCTACAGATGCGTTCACTCCGTAAAAACATCGAGCTACTGATAGTAACATTTAATATCTTAGCGGCCTGCAGCGCAGATATACATGCTCTTTTATATTGTCGAAAGACCACTTGATCAAAAACAAATACGCTATGCAGCATATGGCTTTCGATTTGTAAATCGGCACGTCTGGAGAAAACCCAAGTGCCTTGTTTCCAAAACTCATAAAAAATGGGTCAGCGCGGCGTCTACCTCCAGGTAGCCCGACTACGGCGCTGAAACCGCTTGCAACTGCTGATTGATTGCTGACTAGGACTTAAATAAGGAAAATGGACGCTTTCTCACCCCTTTTTAACGAAACTTCTCGCCAAAAACTTGCGACTGCAAGACACTTCCGCACGAGCATCCAATATGATCAATCGATCCTCTGTGTCTACATACCTTTGTACTTGCGATCTTTTTCTGTGTCGATTGAGCCCTGCAGCTCATCACTTCTGTTGTGCATCTGTGCGTTATCTGTGCTTTACTTGTATTATCTGTGCTCCCGTATTTCAATCTAGCAGCGACTGTGGCGTAACTCGGTGTAATTTCGTGGGTGTCCTCGCTATCCATAGCAACACAAGATAGCAGCCGTCCTGAGAACCCATTATTTAGCG
Organism: Phymastichus coffea; assembly: GCF_024137745.1. Lineage (NCBI taxonomy): Eukaryota > Metazoa > Arthropoda > Insecta > Hymenoptera > Eulophidae > Phymastichus > Phymastichus coffea. Next base: position 125,708 of record NW_026706877.1, on the reverse strand, counting down.
ACTGTGTCTCGCGAGCCGAGTTACTTGCCCGTATCCGTCTTGGAGCGAGGACTGTCCCTGTACTCGAGACGTTCGAGGCACTAAGACGTGTGCGTGTTGGGTCTCTGTACGCTCAGGGCCGACCTACTATTATTAAGGTAAGAGAGCTCTCAATACGCGTGCTGAACTCAAATGCATTCGAGTAGTAATTATTTATAGCGTTACATCTTAATCTAATTGTTTTCCTACTCATAGAATTATCATATTTGTATTATTGTTCATTTCTTAGATTCAGTTAACTTACGGCTTTTTCCTCTCAATTCAGAGGATTTTTTATGCCAATTTTTCTTCTTGATTTCAGGTTACTTTATTATCGAAAAATACTTGAATAAATTATAATATTGTTTACTTAAATTCATATTTTTATTAGTTCAATACCTTGCATAACGCATCCAATCGCTCTTTTACTGAATTCACAAACACACATATCGTAATCAATTACTTATATCTAGTCTCATCTTATCTTTACTTACTATTTGCAACATAATATTTATTGATATTTAATTATGAATTAAAACATGTAAACGCTGTAAACAAAGCAGCTGAGCAAATAGGTCACAAGTTGCGTCCAAAGTTTAATGTTTTGAGACCATCCATTAAAAATATTACTTTAGAAGAAAATGATTCTGTAATGGTTAAAGATTATTATGCTAAGAATTCGCGTCCAGCCGAAATATTAGAGAAAGTTGGTCCAGTTATTTATAATGTGAAAACTGATGATATAGAGTTTGGGAAAAACATATTGACCAAATAAAAGCTAGAGATAGTTCTGTAATTACTGTAAAAAATGTTTCTAACTTATATTCAAATGAGTTAAATGCGTAAGTAGTCTCATCGGAATCGGGGAAATCCTGGTAATATGAAGAAGAAAAAGAAAGTCCAGATGGGCAATTCTTGGCTATTTCAAACAGTTTAAAACATCAAATCACCAATTTTAATCAAAGTTGGTAGACTTGTTAGCTATACAGAGGTTAACATCTGTGCAGAGTTTTAGATGAAAATATTGATAAGGGGCCGAATTATCAACTGTTGAAAAAATATTGTACTTTTTTTTATTAATTCGATTTCTCGGAGACTAATAAAGATATGGACATGATTCTTTGTTTAAAAGACGCGGAAAGAGTTTCACTTTTATAATGTAAATAGTAAAATACCAAATCATTTATTTATGCCATTGTTAGTAGATCAGCAATGTATGTTCTGGGATACAAAGGAGCCGACAAAGGATGCCGCCTGATATGTAGGGATATGTGTATGTATATAAGGGATATGTGTATGTTCTGGGACACAAAGGAGCCGCCTGATGAATGTTTCACGGTAGTGACACCTTTTAATTTATGGTCAGACCCCATGCTGAGTGTTTAAAAGGCATTTGTTTTTCGTTTGACACCTCCCGCGTGCTAGTGGGTCCCTTCCACAGAGCCCCCCCCCCCACCTTTTTTTTTTGTTTTTTTGTTTTTTATTTTTCAGAGTCGCATGCTTATGTGTTTTCTCAGAATGCACTCTCTGACGACGTTTTACCTCATGCTGAGGGTTTAAGACGTAATCCTTGTACCTTTTTCTTTCGAAATTACCTTGTATCTTAATTACGAATCGCATACTGAGCAACTAAAACTAAATTTATTACCTCTTCCATTAAAAACAATACTTTCGCTATTTTTGAATTTTAAAAATTTAAAAGCTTCAAGAGTAGGAAACTTTTGGGAGGAACGAAATAAAAACGTCTTCATTTTCAAAAAATCTTTCATTAGTAGACTAGGTCTCCAAGAGAAAACTTCTTAAAAAGTGAGTAAAGTTAAGTGATTAAAAAAAGTGCATCATGAATTATTGGAAATTATACGAACATTAAATGCTATGATCGTATTCATGGCGAATGTAAGTAAAAAAAAAGCAATCTTTATATTAATATTATAATTTAATTTATATATCTTTTTTTTAGACTCTTCCAAACCTGCTGGCGGGCATTCCGACAGCAACATTTTACCATCTACTATTAGCAATTTTATCAGTCGTAAATAATTTTAATATATATTTATTTTTAATTATTATAGTCTTATATATTGTATTTTTCAGGTTTATTCAATCATGGTCGATCCTGCTCAAAAACTAAGGATTGGCCAGCTGCTTCAGGGAGTGATCAAGGTAAGAAATTTTACTTTTTATAATTTGCTTCATATAAATATATAAATATTTGTTTGTTTTTTAGTTGCAGCAGATATTGGAGTTTGCTGAGCGCTCAGCAAGACAGCGGGCTGATGCCCAAAGAGCCGCTTTTCAAAGGGCTGCAGTCGAAAGGGCTGCAGCCGAAAAAGCCGTAGCTGAAAGGGCTGCAACCAAAAAAGCTGCAGCTGAAAGGGCTGCAGTCAAGAAAGCTGCAGCCGAACAGGCTGCAATCGAAAAGGCTGTCGCCGAAAAGCCTGTAGCTGAAAAGCCTGCAGCCACAAAGTCTGCAGCCGAAAAGTCTGCAACCGAAAAGGTATTGGTGGAAACAGCGAGGAAAAGGAGGAATCCCTTTGCGTCGTTACCCCCCAAAAAAAAATTTTTTAAGGTATAATTTTTTAATAATCATATCATTAATTATACAATTAAAATTTTAAAAATTATTATTTTTTTTCAGATAAACGATGTTGCTCGAGAGTCCTTATGCAGTATTGAAAATACCCTTACAAGGGCAAAGTTTACTGCCGCTGACACCACCACCACCACTACTACCACCACCACTACCACCAATGCCATCACCATCACCACCACTACTGCCACCGTCACCGCCGCCACCACCACCACCCCCACTACCACCGCCACCAACAAGCGGAAAATAAAACTGAAGAAAATAGAAACCGTAAATATAATGTATTCCGGAATGGTTCGAAGGCCAACACAACCTTCCAAACCATACGGTAAAAAAAAATTAAAAAAACATCATGTAAATAAATAATTATATTATATTTAATAATTATATAAATAAATAAAAAAATTAATAAATTACATAACAAAAAGTGTCTCTCTCTCTCTCTCTCTGGTGAGCGCCGCACGCACTTCACATCGGCTCCAGGTTTTTACAGTTTAACTAACATAATTTTGTTGCACCTCTGCGAGCAACTTATGTTCCAGGTGATGTGTTGTCCAAGGGGCAGCTAGGCTTGAGCTAGTTAGTGCATAATTTGCCCTGGAATTACACATTACCTCAATCTACAGTTGTCACATAACCTGATCCACCTTAATCTGAACGGACGTGAGACTTCAGCAGCTACTGGTATCATCTGTCATCACTACATTGATTTGACTTGCACACCGGTTTCCTGTAACATCGGCTACTAAAACACATTATCATCGCCTGCACACCGCTTCGTGAGAGAGATACATCAAAATCGCTAATTTTATTTTATCCTATCTTATCTAATTCTCGCCTCGTGATCCGGCTGCGCCCTTAATCAATTTCTCCTGTAACGTCATCATTACCGTTTCGACTGAGTGATTTGTTTTGTTGTTTTGTTGTTAGTCATCAGCCAATTTATTATTAAGCGACCAATTTTAAGTACTCATAATTCTGAGCGCCATTTAGGTTAAGTTCCTCTACCAATTAACATTCCCGCGAATTTTTCCACATTTCCCGCGATTTCCGAAATATCTTGCATTTCATCTTACTGCAGGTAGGAGTCGCAGATCTCGTTTACTCTTGTTCGCGCCAAATTTTCTATCTACCACACACATACTATCCTAACCTTTTCGACTACGTTAATTCGCTCTTTCCTCTCCAGTTTATTTACTTGTTAAGTTTAATGTAGTTCGACTCCCTCTTAATCCTCTAATTCCTAAACTTGTAATCCGCTACGATTTCTTAATGTCAATTAGAGACTGTGCAAAGTGTTACCTTCCATTGCGACGACTCGACAGATCTCTTTTGTGCGGCTCCTGCAACTCCCTTTACCACCTTAATTGTATATCTCCAAATTCTAGGCCGATATCGAAAAATACTGAATTTATATGTTGTACTAATTTGTCACCTTCCAACCAATTACCGATCGCCAATACAGCCGCGCTATTCGCCACGCCTACCGGACACTCTCCATCTATACTCTTGCGGGCTAAGAAACGCCTAGCCTCGCCTACTCGGCCGGTTTTTATTGTCGCCGGTAACCAAGCAACATTGTACTGCGCCTCATCATTCGTCACCTGAGTCCTTTGTTCCTGCAACCAACGTCTTCGCTGCGAATCAGAACCACCTGCATTCGTCCCCGCACTCAATATCATATCAAGGCGCAGATCACTCTACTACCATGGCGGATGCACCTGAGTGGTTCAAGCGGGAGGCTCAACTAAATGCCGGCAGACATCAAGAGATGCGCGATTTGTGGTTCCAATTGCGCTTGGAGCACCAGGTCAGAGATGCTCTTTTTGCAGTCACAGACGAGCCGGAACTCCTCGTCCATGGTCTTCCCTCAGACTATCAGGGCACACTGTTCCAGGCAGCAACTTCACTGCTTGTTGCGCTCGGTTTTGGCGGGATGCACAATCTGCCGCAAATCATAAACACGCGTGATTGGAACCATTCTTCTGTCTCTTCCCAAAGCTCACTATCACTTCCCGGCGCTGCTCGTCGGTCTGGTCGCTCATTCGCTTTTCTTGTGGGCTCTCCATCGATCCGGGATAGGATTCTCCGTTTCTCCCCAAAGTTAAAGGAGCACACCGACCAGTCAATCTTTGGTACCGGTGGACCGACGAGAGTCTACGTTCGCCCCATATGGCCGAAGCCGGTCTTTGATCTTCTCACAAAAGCGAGAAAGGTTAGTGCTGAGCTTGGTTATGCCTGGCCAGTGGTCCGTAACCTGAGAGTGTTCTGCAAGCAGACTCAGCGCTCTGAGCTGATCCCCATTTTAACTGAGGCTGACTTACGCGGGCTCGTGCCCCTCCAACGCGTGACACCGTCTGCCGTGAGGCCACCCTCTCAGCATACTCATACTCACAGACGACCGTCCCCCTTACCCTCTTTGCCCCATTAAATTAACACTAACCCAGTCTGACATCCACTGAAATCCAACAATTTAGCTGAGTCAAACTCATCTTTCACCGTTGCCCACGTCAATATTAATGGATTAATTGTACCCTCACATTTCTCTCTTCTTGAAGCTGAAGTCTTGACCGTCCCTTACGACCTAATAGCAATCTCCGAAACCAAGCTTAATGAATTTGTATTAGATGCTCACCTTGCTCTTCTGGATTACAATTTTGTACGACACGATCGTGTGGGCAGGGAGGGTGGAGGTGTTGGTTTTTATGCGCGGAACCCATTGATGATCAAAATGCTAGCCGAGTCTGATCCCGTCTATGACAATACTCCTGAATTTATAATTGCCGACATTCAACTGAATCGACGTAATAGGCTACTTTTTGCTGTAGTTTATCGTCGTCCCTCAGCCTCCATCCCCATTTTCTTCTTTAACTCCATCTCTACTTTTCTTCCTTATTACAACGATATCCTAATCACAGGTGATTTCAACTGTGATCTCACCTCTGATCTTCCACATGTTCGTGTTTTTCGTGATCACCTGGACTCTCTTGCTTTAAGGGTTGTTTCTACTGTACCTACACATCATCCTATCTCAACCACTGGGGAAATCACACACACAACCCTTGATTTATTTATCACCAACTCCTCAACTAACATCTTACAGTTTGCTCAATCTAATTCACCCTTTGTTCCTTATCATGACTTAATCGCTGTCTCAATCTCAGCTATATACATCAAAAATACCATGAAAACTTTTTCCTCCCGTCCTCTCCAACACATTGATCCCTCAGCCCTTAATTTGATAATCGGCACTAATCTGTCAGTTTTCTCCTCCGGACCTTTACCGGGCCTCTCACACTCACTTGATCAGCTTGAATCTATCTTTACTCTCAATGTACTTGCTGCTTTTGATCAGCTTCTTCTTGATCAGCTTCTTCTTGATCAGCTTCTTTTGTTTTCAACCAAACAAAAAATGCTATACACTTGAAACTTGGTACAGATGTTCGGGAAGAGTGTACCAACATAACAAAACAAAAAAACCGATAATCGGAAGTACGTTGCCCGTGAAATTTGAAAAGTCACCTTACTTTTTGAACACACCTCGTATAAAGCCTATACCTTACTATTCGAAAGTAGAGGGCGCCATAGTCACCATACCTCACCAATCGAAAGTATAGGGCGTGATAGTCACTATATAGTATGATTATAGGTAGTTTTTATTAAATTCCAACAATATATATAATTTATTTTCTTTTTTATTGAAAAGCATTGATTACATAATGTCTTGTTAATTTCAAACTAATTTTTTAACATCACCACTAATTGGGTTAGATTGTACAAGACGGTCGTGTAATATTAAGCAGTAGGCTGCAGTATCTTCAGGAAAATCAGTCCGAGTTACAAATTCTAGGCGAACATCGATTGGCGCGCTTTTTAATGTTTCATTTTGTTTGGAGCAGTCTATAACTATTAGCGGCACTTTATTAATAAAATCTTTCTATTGAGTAACGGCTCGTTTTCTTTACCATAATAAGCGTTTTGAAAATTAGTATACATATCGTAGAGAACAGCATACTCATTTTGATTGATATTCAAATTGAGATTTCCATACGGATAGCATTGTGAATTGAGGAATAGCTTCACATTACTAATATTACAATGAACAAAATTACTAGAATTAACACTCGCTGAACTTTTACGTTTAGTTTGAAAAGCTAAAATAACAAAGCGAGGCTTTTCCAATTGATTGGAAGTCTTAACACTCCAAACATGCTTTGATGTACGTCGTAATTTTGTATACTCATACATTTCCCAAGTATGATAACTCATTGTAATTGCACGATCTCGTCCAATCTGATTGAGTAATTTGATTTTTTTTGTCTGCAACCATCACATATGGCATCAACCATTCAACCTTAGTTAAAGTAATTTTTGATTTTTCTTAAACAGTAGGATTCCCTATTGGAGCACACAAAATAGCATTCAAATCATCTCTTGATCTTGTGAGAATAAGTACATGCTTAACATTGACTACAATTTTCCGATAATCTTCAGCAAAGCCCATCAACATACTGAGAGGTATAGTAACATCAAAAAAACCTAGAGCATTACATATTAAAACTTCATTGTTATCACCATTCCATCCGGCATTTTCAACGATAGAGCTCTGACATGGATTGAGTGAAAGCCAATTTTTCATGAGAGTTGTTAAGCCTACATTTTTCACTTTATCAATTTCAATAGCATTTATTTCATATCGTATTTCCTCGAACAAATAACAGAGGGCGTTGTTGACTAATAAAGTGTTCTCCACTGGCGTAGTACCGTCCGGCTTGGTCAACCTACCACAAATATGAATCATACTGCGCGATGGAAGCAGAGCTAAATCTTGATGTTGAATTGCTATATGAATTTCACCGCTATTATTGAAATATGATAATGAATAAGGCTGATGCGCATGAACTTCATAATGAGCTATAGACTCATCGAAAGCGACAGATAAATGAATGTCTAGAATTCCCTTCATATTGTTGTTGTTGTTGTTGTTGTTGTTGTTGTCGTCGTTGTTGTTGTTGTCGTTGTTGTTGTTGTTGTTGTTGTTGTTGTTGTTGTTGTTGTTGTTGTTGTTGTTGTTGTTGTTGTTGTTGTTGTTGTTGTTGTTGTTGTTATACAACACACTAATATGCACAATATTTTCTTCCACGATTTTCGACGACTTTTAGTCTCAAGCTTTTCAGGAATTGAATGTTCTGAGGTGTGAGCGGTCTGATAGCTCGCTGTTGACTGGCTGCTGTTTGACATTTTTGTCTTTTAATATAGCCTCGGCCGCTCTTTATATTATAAATGATACCCATTACTAAGATATGGTCTTTATATGTACTCGCACCGTGATGACTTCTCCTCGAAAGTTAACTAGGTTTCCGTCTTGATCAACTATACGAATTTGAAAATGATCAATGCTCCTCACAGCGACTGGAAGGTAAATGACGTGAGAGGGAACTTCTATAACCTTATATCCAGGTGGGACTGCTGGGAAAAATTCATATATAGTATGTACTTTGCGATCGTTTATGTAAGAGCCTGCAGTAATATTACACTCTACACGTAAAGCGTTGACTTTGAGTATAGTGACGGGTAAGTCAGAACTATGTGTTTCGTTTTCAACGAGCGTGCGTTTAGTGAAGCCTAAAATTGATCCAATAGAATCTTCTGGTTCAAAATGTATTTTTTGACTGCACTGAATGACACTACATAAAGTATTATTATTTGGTTTCAGGCTAAACGATATACCCTTAGGTGCTAATGCTTCTTTGAGAAAGCTTTCAATATCTTCTATTTCGTAGTTACCAGTCGGTAAAGTGATAGCTTCTTGACCTTCAATGTAAAATTTATTATAACCAATGTTTGGTATTGAATTAAATGTTAATAGCTCAACTAGACCAAGAACGTATTTTTTGTTTGGTATCAATTCGATCGGTGGAAAATAATATGATTCGAGTACGGATGACGTTCCCGAGAGACTCAATGTCAGTGTATTCTCCATGACAGATTCATATCAAATGATAGTCATTCGTCGAATGAGTATTTTTTATACTAGTTGTCTTTTCTATAGTTTGTTTAAAAGAAATTTGAGACAAAGATGGCCGCAATTATATGTATTAAAATCTTGATATCTAATATAATTATACATGATTCTATTAACTTTGAGATAAAGCAATAGATCTATAGGCGGCTGTAGATTACCAAAACTATCAAAATACATAACCTCATCCTCTTTCTTTTTATATGCTTCCCAATGAGTACCTGGTCCCCGTTTATTATCTAAATTTACAATAGCTGTCTCTTGATATCGAGGTCCATCGGTCGGTAGAGCATCACGCATAAAAACACCTCGAAAATTTGCAATTTTTAGTATTTTAGCATATTTTCTTATATCATGATCTGTCAGTGCTCGATTAGGTAAAGTTACTTCGAGCTTTTTTTTTAAACCTGTTCCACTTGAATATGGTTTCAGATGAAGACCATAACCTTTACGATGTGGTTTCAAATAAAGTCCTTTACCAATAGCAATAGCTTCCATAGTTTTATTGTGTCTATGAGCTTCTTTCAATTAATTTTGAGCGGCCTTAGCACTGTTAACGGCTTTTGCTATTGAAGCAGCTCCTCCAGCTAAAGCTCCAGTGGCGCTCAAAGCGGCAAATAATGGAATTAGAAAAGGAAGAGCTCCACCTACTTTACTAGGAATTGGTAGAATACGAGGCATATTTATTTTTCTTCTTTCTCCAGCCTTCTTCACAGCTTCTTTAGCGCCTTTTATAGCGGAGCGAATGACAAAGAATGATTTATTACTAGGTACAACACTTCTCGAGGCAGCGTTAATAATTTTTTTCAGTGCAATTGATAGATGTTTACTTTTTACATGTGTCTTTCGTCGCTGTCGTTCTTGTTGGCGATTTTTTAATCCCTTACCTCGTTTCTTTCCTCGTTTTAAAAATTTAACATCCATACCTTTTACTTTTACTTTTAACTTTCATTATGTTGGCTATAGCAAACGCAGCAACTTTTTCACCAAAATTACTATCTTTCGCTTGCACTCTATCCCAGGCCTGTGTAGCTAGAATTTTGTCGGCTTCGTTTCTCGCCTCAATGTTTTCTCGATTCTGAGAATAAGCAATATCGTGATCTTTACAAGCAGCGTCTAGCGGATTTTTTCCAGGATCACCACGAGCAAGTCGTTTTTTCAATTTAGTTCCCGGCCCGCAATACTGATAACCAGGCAAATGAGCTTCGAATGATAAGTTATTAATGGTCTTATTCACTAAGCTAGCACCACCAGTCTTTCTTTTGTGACAAATGATCATACCTCAGCAGAAGACAAAGTCTTAATTAAACTAAAAAATATATAAAGTCTTTTTATAGTTAGTAGTTTCATTCGTCGTTCGATCGGTGACTAGAAAACAATATGGACTTCAAAGAGCAACCACTTAAGTTGCAAATCATAAATTTTGATAATGTGGTTGAGACGGAAAAAAGAGAAAAAAGACATGGTGAACTGACACTATACGAGCAGTTTTCTGTGGTCCTAGTAACTGTGGGAAAACTAACTGTTTGCTAACACTAATCACACATCCTAATAGACTTAGATTCGAAAACGTTTATGTTTATTCAAAGTCCCTCAATCAACCAAAGTATAAGTTTTTAAAAGATTTATTGGAACCGATTGATGGTATATAGTACAGTATTATGCATTCAGCGAGCATGAGGCAGTTGTTTCATCGGTTAAAGCTAATCCAAATTCCATCATGATTTTTGACGATATAGCCACTGAAAAGCAGGACAACGTGAGAGAATTCTTCTGTACGGGAAGACATAAAACAGTAAATAGTTTCTATCTCTGTCAATCATACGCTCGCATACCGAAGCATCTCATTCGGGATAATGTGAATTTACTAGTTTTGTTTCGACAAGATGACGTCAATATTAAACATATTTACAACGATCATGTTAACTCAGATATGACTTTTGAGAAGTTTAAAGCAATTTGTTCAAAATGTTGGAGAGACGATAATCATGGATTTATAGTTATTGATACTCGTCGAAAAGTCGATATACGCGGAATAGATGAGACGTGGCAAGCTGATCTTGTTGAGATGCAAAGCTATTCTAGAGAGAATAAAGGTTTTCGCTATCTATTAATTATTATAGATACGTTCTCTAAATATGCTTGGGGAGTTCCAGTAAAACAGAAAACTGCTACAGATGTCACTAACGCAATGGTGGAGTCTGTATTAAAAAAGGGACGCATTCCTAAAAATCTCCAAGTGGATAAAGGCAAAGAGTTCTACAATACAAATTTTCAAAGTTTAATGAAAAAATATAAAATAAACCTTTATTCTACTTATAGCAATCTTAAAGCATCAATTTGTGAACGTTTCAATCGAACATTAAAAAATATTATGTGGAAAAAATTCAGTTTAATAGGAAATTATAAGTGGATTGACTTTCTCCCCAGTTTAATAGAATCATATAATAATCGAAAACATCGTACATAAATATGAAGCCACTTCGTATATTGCATTGCTCACGCCTAATAATTTCTAAATCCAATAAACAGGTAGTCTTTCTTTTATGTAGCCATAATGGAAGTCATATACTAATGTTTTTGAGAGATCTAGCACACAAAGTCCAATATATATTGGTTTTTTAATACTAATTTAAATAAATACATATAGACTGATAGAATATGAAATTATTTATTCGTTAAAGGCATTTGCCGTAAGCAATGTTGGAACCGCACGAGTAGCGGACGGCCGAGCGGCCGAGCGGCTAGCGCGCGGTTCGTTTCATTTTAGTGCTGTCTTAATCCTAATAGCGGGCACTTGATTTTCTCAACGGTTTCTTATGTAAAAAATGACAAGGAACACGATGGTGCAAAAATAAAAAAATTAAAAATATCGTTTTTTGAGATATCATCGATTTTTTGAAAAAATTGTTTATAACTGTCGAGTATTCTTCTATTTTAGTATAGTAAGTGTCTCTGAGTCTCTACCGACTCATCGACGGCATCATCGTCCACTTAGCCACACGGCCTAGCTTTCCCTTTTTTATTATTGTTTGCTCACCTTCTTTAGAACCCCGCTGTTAATTTTTTTTTGCCGAAGGAAAAATGCATCCCTCGTATTTCTTGAGCCATCCGGATACTCATCTGCACTTTTCCCTCTCCAGAGTATACTGACCGAAGGTTATGCCAAGGCTGCGTCCCAACAAGGCGGCAGTTCTGATTTTGTACCGAAGACGAGCAGTTCAGTCTTTTTTTAAATAAAACCTTAGACTTAAACTCGTCGATTTACTTTATCTCATCCGCTCCTCAATCCTACGGCCGCGTCACAAGAATTTCGCGATACGACAAACAATAGCATAAATAAATGATTTGGTATTTTACTATTTACATTTTAAAAGTGAAACTCTTTCCGCGTCTTTTAAACAAAGAATCATGTCCATATCTTTATTAGTCTCCGAGAAATCGAATTAATAAAAAAAGTCCAATATTTTTTCAACAGTTGATAAGTCGGCCCCTTATCTATATTTTCATCTAAAACTCTGCACAGATGTTGACCTCTGTATAGGTAACGATCTACCAACTTTGAACAAAATTGGTGATTTGATGTTTTAAACTGTTTGCAATAGCCAAGAATTGCCCAGATCGGCTAAATAGCGAGCGTGCCGCGGCCAGACAACGAGCACATGGCGATGTTTCATTTAAATTGCACCGATATCTACGCGAAAGAAATATCGACACATGTGAACCAGTCCGTCTGCGAGGAGCTGCGCCCTTTCATTGCCGCGCCGCTCATCGTGACGGTATGGCTGTCATGTGGCAGTCAAGGCCGTATGCTCACAGCTCGGGCATGTGCCTCGATGCTGATATAACCACAAGGACTCTGGAAGCAGGCACACCGTTCGGATATCGCACAAGGGCGAGTTCAAGGCAGCCCAGCACCTCATGAGCGGGGCGCGAGAGACGGCTAGGGGCGCATATGACCGCGGATTGGTCGGGCCCCGATGATTGGAAAAAGGATATAATGAAGCGTTGCACGCGATACAGTTCAGTTTACGTTTTACCCTCGCCGAGATTTTTATGTTTTGCTGTATTGAATAAGTAAATTCTAAGAGAATATTAAAAAGGTGCAGCCAGAAGGCACAGAAAACATTGAACGTCACTTGAGGATTAAACTTCAAGAGAGTTAAATTAAGTAGACTGAAAGAAAATTAAACATCACGAATGCAATAGCAAAAGCAAGATGCTTATATGAAATAAAAATATGGGAATGGGAAAGACAGGAAGAAATGGAAAAAATTTAGGAAAAAATTGCAAAGATAGGACTAAATACAAATACACTAGATTATATATGGAAAATGAAAGCGGAATTAGAAATTTCAAACATGGGAATAATTAAAAGAGCAATAGGATATGTAGATGAAATTCTGGAAATGGACAAAGATAGGCTATCGAGAATATGTTTAAAAGAAGAACCCATCCAAATGCAGAGAGAAATGGATAAGAGTAGCTGAAGAATAAAGAAACGGAGAATTATTACAAAGAATAAAAAACAAGATCAATAAGGAAACTCTAATTGAAAGTATGTAAAAAATGTTAGAAACAAGAGTCGAATACAAATTACAAATGTTCGGGTTAAGGAAGAGTGAAATAATAATTGATCGATAGAGTGAAGGTGTAATTTAATGTAAAAATAGTGTATCAAACAGTTGAACAAATCAAATACAAAAAAGCTTGGTTGAATCCCGAAGTACAAGAAAGTCTTAACGCTAATACAAATTAATAGGAACGCAAATCTAACTACAGGTTAAGTCACGAAGGAATTAAATCTACCCTAGCAACGGTTACGCTAAAATAGCGAAACTACCCGAATGTTCGAGCGCCCAGTCGAGAGTGAACTCGGCTCGCTGTCCGTTCGACCGCTGAGCGAAGTTTTTTCCTCGTTTCCTCCTTCCACTCCGTCTCCCGGACCAAGGCGTGTCCTGCTTTCCGCCGGGTTTTCCGCTGCGAACTCGCTCATCTTGGCCCTTTCTATGTGGCTCAAATAAGTGAGGGCGTACTTTCCTTCGGCCGTTTGGCCAATTGTGCGCGCGGCCTACCACCCCGCTCCTCGTGCGACGCTGCCGGTCGGCCTCGGTGAGGCCCGATTTGGCCCCCCGTTCCGTAGATTCGAGTGGTGGGAGCGACGGGCTCCTGATCTTTGCGGGTATCGGGTGCGACAACCGATGTGTTATCGATCCAATACCCAAACACGGCCGCGAGCTCGCTTATTGATAAGCGCTCACGGCGCGTGGTGGCATGCGTCGAGGGCGGTGATAGTGGCGTTGCGTCTTCGACAACGAGGCAGGGCATTAGCCACTGCATGACGTGGGCATACGAAATTGGATGAAGGTTTGAGAAACTTTTCAGCGGCCGACGTTGTTTTGTGGAGCTGCAACGGCCCTAGGCAAACGAAAGGAAACTCGGGAGCTCGCTCAATGAAGTGGTTTCGCTTCTCGCTATTTATAATTTCGCTGTCGATATACACCTATTTAGTAACATACAATATTCACGCAGGACGTATCAGGGTTTACATACGCAGCACCTATTTCGGTCCGGCGCGTGAATCTCGACGATTCGAGCCTCACCCGCCGCCCTAAAAAGGCGCCCGACCCTGTCGCTCGCTGACCATTTTATTATCCTACGACGGCGCACGGACAGGGCAACATCTGTTTTCTCGGGTTTTCCAAACGCGACCGTAAATCTAAATTTTACTGTAGCTGCGCTATTTCGCCGCGACATCGTTGTCGATCCAAAACGTGCGGCACCCAGGTTCTCCATCGACCACGCCAAAACTCCCGGTAAACGCTTTGCACACGTTTTTGGCATGTGTTGGGGAAAACCCAACGTCTTCGAAATATGACGGGCAATAATGAGTGTCTACTCTCGAAACAGTTACTTGTCCGGAACAACAAATAAGATGAAATAGAATTGATAAGTTAGGATACTGGAAACGTTACGGAAACTGGGAAGAAAAAATAGAAAGAGAAGTCTATTGGAATGAAGCAGGAATTAGTTGACAGTTAAAAAAAGAATGGACAAGAACAAGATGGGGAAGCATAAGTTTAAGTGAGAAAGGTATAAAACAGAAAGAATGCAAGTTCTGCAGAAAAGAAAAAGAGAATCTTAAACACATCTCGATATGCGAAAAACTTTAAAGAGATATTAAAAAAGAAAGAAAAGGAGAAAGCACATGAGAGAATTTATTTAGAAAACTGGAAGTGATTTTGTAAAGGAAAGGTGATATTAGGACATGTCAATATGCCAAGAACTTCGAAAAATTTGTAGCATGAGAGAAAAGAAAACAGGAAGAACTTAGGAATGTACTCAGGCAATAGAAAACGGAAAGAAACAGGAAGAAAGAGAAAAGACGAAAGAAAAATCCAGGAAGAGGTTTCTATAAAATAGAGAAAACATTAAAGTTTAGTGTAAATATTATAAAATACTTGTATTATTTGAAGCATGTATTATATGAAGGGGGTAAAGTAGCATACTATATACACTTGATCTGGAAATAAATAATAATACTTACTATTAAGTATTATAAAAACGCTTAACTCTGTACGGATTAAAAGAATAGAAAGCTACTAATTTATAAATTCAATTATTTTATTTTAATTTCTATTTTTCACATTTTTAATTTGATATTTTATTTTACCATGCGTGTTCTACTAACATACGATAACTAGTATATAAGCTAAAACATTCATATTTTATTTAGATAGTATCCAATAAAATTACAGACAATAAAATAATAATAAAATTTTTTTTATTTTTCATTTGTTTGCAATAAATTTTTTGAGTTATAGGTAAAGTAGGAATTTATGTCGGTATTTCTGTCCTCTTTTATAGTGGATTTGAAATACCGACTGTAAAGATTCCTGTTGTACTCTTCAGAAATTTTTTTAATTTGAAAAAAAAATTAAATGATTTTCCGCAGAGCTCTGACGTTATAATTAATTTAAATTATTCATTTAATTTAAAATATTGAATTTTTCATAAAAAATTGAATTTAAAATTTTAAGTTTTAAATTTCCCGCTAAATAATATCTTGTCGTCATACGACAAACGACATATAAACGACAACGACGAGATTACGAGATAGAGAATAGCGTCTCTGCTACTCTGCTGACAGCTTGGCTTCTCCTTTGTATAGTTTCCATGCCTACGACATAAAACGGCAACAGTGTAAGAAACAAGGTTATGTTATGTTAGACATTGACACTACAGAATTTTTATTAAACACTGCAGTAGTTGCGCATGGCACCGGTTTGAAAATGAATTTTTTTCTTTATTTAAAACAATACGGTCTTCGATAAATATCTACCATCAAAGCAAATCATAAGTAAGCAACACACCTGATGCCTTGATGGTAGTGCGCTCTCATCTACGCATCCGTGACTTTCGATTTTGCGCAATCGAAAACAGACTTACACACAAGATAGAGAGAGACAACTGGTAAACACATGAAATCTACTCCCACGCACGGTATCTATAGAGATTCGACAGTGTAGTGACTGTGACCGCCAGTTGAAGATCACGACGTATGCTGCTCATTACAGATTCAAGGTAGATAATACCCTTTGAAGAACTATGAATCTGAGTGTGTGCTCTTGTTATCATTTAAAAGATAACCAGCAGACGAAAAATTTACTTCGAAAATTTCAACTGCATCACCATCACTACTGTTGCATCGATTTTCTTGATAATTATTGAGCGAAGGTTTGGTCCATACTTGATACTTGGCTATTTATAATGACACCGTATACGCTATCTCATAATATGTATATAGATAGACATAGGATCATATCACACACTCGTTTTGGTTTAAATTACGCTTGCAAACATACGCTCTTTTCATACGCAGGTCGTGTGTATGATGTGCGCGCGTGCGTGCTTGCGTGTGTTTGTGTGTGTGTGTATCTATCTATCCTATATACACAACACAGAACAGTTGAAATAGCTTGTGCGCTTGGGCCATTGATGTACATATGATATATATGTGTAGAATACAGAAAAAACCCGTCCTCGCAAATACGCAACTTGTGGCTTTTTAGTATGTCGCAGACACAAGACGCGGAAAATTCGTTCGCAAACAATGCCGAAACTCACCTACATTTTTCGTCACTTTCCACACAGGAATAATCGACATCGGTCGCTTTCGCTTTGGCTCTGGCGCTTCCCTCTCGACCTTGATACCATTATCGTTTCTGACCAATCCTATAAATTTTTTTTATCTTTCAATTAATCCTCATTTGTTAACTTTTTTCCCGTTTAAATTCTTGCGAACAATTTTAAAAAACGATGTTGCGTAAGTTAAATTAGTTAGCCATATATAGTAAACAAAAATCGCACTCTTAGTCACTAGTTTTGTTATTTCAAAATACTTTAGGATTTGTATAAATTATTCATTTTTTTTATCTTATTGCTCCATTTTGCTTACACTTTAACTTTACATCATTCTAATTTTAATACTGAAAGTCAAAAGAAACTTCCTAGTCATTAACATTAATTTTATTCTCTTGTACAACATTTTATAAACTAATCATAAATTTCTTTTTTTACAGATAAATCAAAGCAGCAGTGAATGATGCAAATATCTGTAATTGTAACATACATTTTCAGTATTCAAGTCATATTCAGATAATTGCTTTTGGATAAATTCCAAGTTAAGTTCAAATGTCTCTACATGACACTGCTATGAGCAGTACCTTATCCATGTATGATGCAGTCAAACAAGAAGGTAGCTCTAACGGCACCACTCTTGAATCTGGAAGTAGTGGAGCTACAAAGAAGCTTGCTAGAGGTATATCAAGAGCCACAGAAAATGGTGATATTGTTGACTGTGCTCGACTACAATTGCTAGAATCAATTGATACACCAGAATTTACTTTTTCATTACCTGACTTATCAATATATCCAGGTAAAATTTAAAATTGATTCTATACATTTTTTTAATATGATTCAGATTCAGTAATAAAAATAACTAGCTTTTTTTATTATTTATTTAAAATGTCAATGGTAATAGTGATACATGACACATGAAATAAATTTATTGTTTATATTTTCAGATGATTTTCGTCAATTTTTAGAAAAAGATCTTATTGAAGTAGGATGTCTTACTTCATTAGAAGCAGCAGGAAGATTGAATTGGTGGTGTGCAGGGAAAAATAGAGTATTATGGCCCCTTGCAACTACTGGCGATGGAAATTGTCTTTTACATGCTGCATCTTTGGGAATGTGGGGTTTTCATGATAGGAATCTTGTTTTAAGAGAAACTTTATACAACACACTGGCAAAAGGAGAATATCGACATGCATTATTTAGGTATTTTTATTATCTTTAGAATCTTATCTCAATCTTTGGAACATTATAATTATCAATGATTAAATTAAATCAACATATGTCATTGTCATTGGTATTTATTTTAGGAGATGGAGATGGAGACAAATGGGATTAAATGCAGCTGCAGGCTTAGCATACACAGAAGCTGAATGGATTTCTGAATGGCAGGGTATTGTTGATATGGCATCAAGACTTCCACGACATCAAATGAGCACTGCATCCAGTGAATATTATCAAAGTTTGGAAGAGGTACTGTTATGTTCAATTGTTTTTTATTTGAATTTTAGTAAAGCATAATTTTTTTATTTTATAAATAAGATACAATATAATAACATGTTTCAATTAAATTAAAAAAATTACTACCCTTTTATAAATTTAATATTTCCAGATTCACGTTCTTGCTTTGGCACATATCCTACGTCGACCAATCATTGTTATAGCTGAGACAATGCTCAGAGATTCGGAAGGTGTGGCATTGGCACCAATACCTTTTGGGGGAATTTATCTTCCTCTTGAAGTTCCTGTTTCTCACTGTCACAAAACACCATTGTTGTTGGCATATCACTCTGCTCACTTTTCACCACTTGTCACAGTAGATAGTAGTTCTGATCCGAGTGAAGGAAGTATTCAAGGTTATAGTATACCTCTTGTTGACCCAGATACTGGTCATTTGTATCCTGTTTTGTTTGCTGTTGATCCAGGTCCTGAGTGGGACTGGTCTGCTTCTCAAGATTTACTATCTTGTCAGGCAGATACGGTAAGTTTTTATCATAGATAATATAATTTGTTTTTTATATAAATTTTTTCAACTTATAAATTCTGTTATATATTTTGAAATACTAACTATTTTCATGAGAACATATTCATTTTTTTAAGATGGAAATTCTCATTAAAAAATATTTAGACTGTGAATATCAAGTATTTACTCCCGATGAAATAGACAGATTGTCAGAAATAGATGCTACAAAAAATAGATCGTCTAAGCAGCTAATGGGAGTAGCTAAACAATTTGGATCTATTGGAAAATCAGTTAGTAAAAAATTCTGGTCAATGACTAGGAGACCGAAAAGTCCTCCATCCAGTTCAGGGTATGGAGACACTCTATTGTGCGTTAGAATAAGAAGTAAAAGACATCAATTTGTAGATCAAATGCTACATAATTATTTGGAAAGCGCTCAAGAAAGGTAAATTTTAAGGATATTACTCGATTGTTTTAACTTTTCGTTAAATTTATCGTGTAAACCATTATTTACATAGGTACCTGCAAGATCATCAGGGTTGTAATCCTGGTGGCGAAATGAACTATGGAGCTGGTAAATCCAAATTTTATGCTGCAAGCGACAATGATAGTCATGTAACTGTCAGTAAGCTTCCAGCAACGAATCCCAACAAAGATCACACTCTTTATCTTTCAAGGTAAATATTCAAAAGAATGTCATCTAATATTTGAAATTGCATAGCACCTTTAAAAATATCATGTTTCTAGATCAACTTTTTACAAAGACAATGTATTGCCAGAAGAATATATAACCGAATGTAGGAGTAGTAACAACTTGGTAAATTATTTTTTAATGGATTCTTGATTTTGCGTTTAATTATTCGATAAAGTTAACCTATGTTTTACTTGTACTTTCAGAACTCTAGGCTTTGTCGTACTCAAGACTGTAAATTTTTTGGTTCCCCTGAAAATCAATATTACTGTTCACAATGTGCAGTTGAACGCCGACGTTAAAAGAAATTTAATTACATGCATGACAATAACGTTTGTCTAACAAAGAAGCATAATTTGCAGCGTGATACTAAGCTATACATATAATTATTTTCCTCTGGATAGTGTTTAATTTATTTCTGAGACATGGCATCTATATTTATTTATAACTTATTCAATTTTATTCCATCTAATAACTCTAGAACAATTAGATTTCTATTAATTTAGCGTTTTTCAAGCAAAAATTGTTAAATACAATTCCTGCCTTGCTCGTGCGCTTAAGAAGTTAATACTCGACAATATTTTGACATTTTTTGATCTTATTTAATATTTTATTGTTTTACGTTATGGGCTTCGTAGTTTATACTAACATATTTATCAGTGATCAACGTACAAAAATTATATTTTTGCGAATCTCGATATCAATTGAGCTAAGCTGACCCAACAAAAAAAATTATTAAAAGAGAAAAAAATATATATATCCATATAAAATACATGTATAAATTATAAATACGTGTGAAAAATAAAACAATATTTTTTTAAAATTGCGAACTTTTTTCCTACTGTACCATTTTCAACTCTAAAAATAAAATACCAATCATGTATCTAGGATTAAGCTAATTTAAAAATCTACAGAAGTTCAATACATAGGGGATCATGCATTAGCTTTGGCCTCCTATAACTACGAAGGTATGATAATCAGTTTTTCCATTACTTGTATAGGAGGCCAAGACTTTTTATATGTATCACGCGAACTGCATTCTAACGTGTGATCTGAATTATTAGAATTGCAGTCACATACATGAAATATTCATTGACACGTGCAGTTTAAAAATTTTATTGTAATTTATTCTTATTGTATTATTCATAAAACTACTAAAATTGACTAATGATTATATTTAAAAAAATGAGTGACAATAACTTGGTTTTTAATGCTTAAGAAAATATATATGTGCTCTTTATTCTCGACTCTGTTAACTTAGACTTAACGATAAATGTAAATTGGAACTAATTACATGAATTTTAAATTAAAAAATACAGTATTTAAATTCCATCAATTGGTATTATGCAAACACCAAACACCTAATATATCCGTTATTTTGATTATTTTTTTGTATAACTTTTAATTTATCAATCGGAAAAACATTTTGTAGTGTTTGGCAACAAATATATTGCAACCAAGCGTAAAAATCAACTTCACGTTAGTAAACTAACTATTTGAAGCTATAAGATTAAATGAAAGTTCTCAATGAAAATATGTCATCTATCGAATTTTCGTTAGTTGGGATTCAGCAGTCTCTATACTAATATGCAATATGTATTCCCAGTGAGTCTGTTATTTGAACTTGGCGTTCTTTGCAGGAGCTCTCCCTCAATTGTCGAGAAAATTACGTTAACGAAGAAAGTTTTATTACGAATATAACTGGGCAATATAAACATGATGTGAAGACTGTGCATTTGAAGTTGTAAGAAAATAACAAGTTGTAGAAAGAGCACGAGCTTGAAGAGGATCATTACAAGAGAAAAACACTAGCAAGTATTTTTAGGTAGCGGGAGAGTGAAAGTAAGGGAGCGATTGAGTGGGAGGTGAGGTGCGAAAAATCTTGCGCTCGATGAAAAGCTACATTTGCGCACTGAGAGAGCTACTTTTGAAGGAGGGGCGGGGGCCGAAAGTTAGTTGGACTCTGGATAACAGCTCCTCGGCTCTAATATCGCGGTTAGCAGCGGCGGCAGCAGGAGCCGGATCCTCATTCGTTAGCCCGAGAGGATCACGTTCTCGATAGCCAAAGACTGTAGCTGGAGGAGCGCTTGGTTTAATGTTTGATAAGGCGCCAGATGCTACTCTGATATGCCTTTCTTTTTTCTTTCATTGCGCGTCCGTGCAATTGTCTGGGGAACAACTGCCAAGAGATATTAAATATCGCGCGCGCCTGCAAGCTCCTAGCTACTCTCGGGAAAGAGCTTCCTTTTCTTTCCTTGCGCCTGCAGCATCGGAGGCAAAGACCGCTGAAGAAGGCACAAAAAGACGTCGAATCCTCTAAAATGCATCAACCCTATCTAGCCGTGAGGTTTGCTCGTGTGGCGCACTTCCATGCAAATCCAAGTACGAGGCCGTAATAATGTAAAAATGTCGCGGCAAAGCGCTTTCATGCTGTCAGCCATTGTTCTTGCATTTCAATTGGCAAGCTTTTACGATAATTTTATGCGGCATCGCGTAGTTACGCTATATTCCCTTGCTGTATTTATTTCAATTTATATTAGTTCTGTACGATAAATCTGTTCATCCGCGATAGTCGCTAATCCGTAATGATGAATCACTTTCGCGTGTACACGATGCAAGTACAAGTGTGCGTGTGAAGAACCACCATTATCGCGAATTGTTTCATCAAGCATAACGTACTGTAACGTTCGCTCTTCGCATCGATTCGCACACTTGTGAACTTGACAAAGAAGAGTGATGAGCAGTTGGTTGTGTAGGACGCAAAATGCAATCAGTCGCTACATGCATGCTCTGGAAAATGGAAGAGCAGAGCTGGCGAAACGCGTGTTCCCATGTGTGAAATTACAATCAGCGTTTGTAATGTGATTTGAAGCTTTCGCGCTCAACTTGGCGCCCGGTATGTATATAAGTATAGCTTAAGCTTTCGAGGCGAGCATTGTCTCTTGTCTTTTGCATATACTACGTCCAGAGCGAGCGATAAGCTACTATATATTGGCGTTCAACGTCTCCGCGAGAACCCTATATGCATTATTAAAATGGAAGTGTCAGCGCTAGGCACGAGTTCGTGGTTTATTGCGGAGAAGCACATTGTGTTCGTGGACGGGGGCCTCAACCACACGAAAAGCGCATGATCCCGTCCAATCTCCTACGCTTATCAATGTGAAAATAATAATACAGTAAAACTAATATTATTATAATTTACTGTGTAATTTAATAATCTGTGCATATTAATACAATTTCACTGTATTATTATTTCCTTAGTACAGGAAGTCCGGCGCTCACACACCGCCGGTCGTGACGTTTGACGCACTAAACTTTTAAGCATTCTGAATAAGTAAATGCAGGCAGATCAATTTTCAATTGTATCGTGCATTATCTATACGCGCGTCCTCATTCTCGTCGGGGGTATATCGATCTTATCGCGCTGGTTTGATTTGAGTCTACTGCCGCGGCGAATAGAATGATTTGGACCTCACGAACGCAAAAAGCACAGAAAGGTGATCTGCGTAGAGAAGCGCTAATGAGATTGTCGATTGTCAAGTGGCAGCGAAGGGCAGCGCGGGCGGGTTTGATTTGGGACGCGTTAGCTCAAATGAAAAAAAGAGAGCTAGAAGGTGGCATAGGGTATAGTAGAGAAGGACGTGTGGTCGCGTGGATAGAGGGGAGGGGCTCGTCGGGGCTGAGTCACGAGCCTGGCTCTGCGGACGGCAGACGCAGGCGCGCGAGTAAGCAACCCCCGACGCAAGCCAGCGAGCGCGCGCGTGCAAGTTGAGCGCCCCTCGACGTGTCGACGGGGAACAGTGCGCCGTGGCGTTTTTCGGCGTTAACCTTTTGCGACTGGACGCGTCGACGTCGCGCGAGACTAGCGTAGCGCGCTAGTTGTGCTGTAGCCTGGCGTGCGGCCTCTCGGCGGGCTTCGCTTGCGCGCAGGGCGAGCTGACGAGCCGTCGCAGGCCAGAGTGTGCGCCTTGACCGAGGCGCCAGGCCAGTGTCGCGAGTGCAGGGACGCCCGGAGCAGCCGGACGCGCGTCGAGTGTCGGCAGCTGATCGCAAGCTCCGAGCGACGAGCCAGCTGATCTGCTGCTCACAGTCATCTCCACGGCAACGGGCCCCCGCAGTTCCTCGAGGTCAGTTCTCGCAGCCTACCTGCGCGCGCCTATTGCTTCGATGCACGTCAAGACCGGCCCCCGCGAGGTCCTCTGGGCAGCTCGCTGCTACTGCTGTCGATGCTGATTGCAGGCGCGCACGTGACACTGCACGCGTGCTCTCGTCGCTTCCACGGCACGCGAGCTGCCCGACGATGCGCGTGTATTTGTTTTTTCAACGCGTATGAACCGGCGCAGCTAGCTTCTGTTTGCGCGCGGCGCGCGGCGTGCAGCGATGACAGACGTGTCACGACTCAACGCTCGTTTGAGAACCACGGCCTTTAATTACAATCACGTCAAATTGCCGATCGGCCTCCTTTCATTTCTCGCTCTTTCGCCCAGCTTTTCAATGAAGCAATCAACGCGCTGCAATCGATGTTTCTAGCAAACATGTAACAAGCATCCCTGCTTGCGTTTCATTACACACGGAATCGTCAAATTATTGGACTTCTGTATCTGAAATTAGCGAGGCGCGAGCTTGCAGCCTTCGTCTCTTTGATTGAATGTTTGTCTCCTGCGCTACCACAATAATGTAAAGGCAACCTTGAGCTCGATTAAGCGAATGCTCGCGAGAATTCCAGTCAGAGCCCCTCTCTGCCAATTTACTTTATATTTTCTTATCAGAGTTGATTATTAGATGCACGACATGCTTGCTTTTTATTACGAAGCTTTCGAAGATCACAATTGACAAACGATGACATCGCTGGTGTTTTATAATATAATATAATGATTTCGACGTACAATTAATTTGTAATTAAAACTCGATTAGTAGATTGAGCCCCCTGTAGATCTCACTGTTGACGAATGTTTTAACCGAATAAACCGATCGTTTAGCTATATAAAATTTGAATAGTTGTACGCGAATCAAAACTGCTACGTGCAGTCAAGCAGAGCAAATAAAGTAAGTATCAGATGGCAGACCTTTGCCATTGGAAGCCGTATCTGTCTATTTGCCTTAGCCGGTATTCCTCTAACATTGTCTTTGCACGGCAGAAGCTAAGACAAGTCGACAGTGCGCGAAACACTGCGCGCTTCTCCGGGCAGATTGGAAGCCAACTATATGTAGGCGACAGCCAGCCGCCGCGTGACATCGCGAGAGAGCGAGAGAGCGAGAGAGAGAGAGAGAGACAGGCTGCTACGGAATAGAGAGATGGCAGGAAGAAGAGACGAAGTGAAGGAAGACGACGAGGGACGCGTGTCCGGGACGTGACTCGCTTGCAATATTTAAAAGACACGACTCGACGCGTCAATACTCGACTCGATTCGGGGCTCTTTCTTGCTACCGCCAGTTCCTGTTTGATCGCCAACACTACGAGATCTGACCTTAACCCGAGAGCATTGGCTGCCAGCCGTTGTACACTTATTACCCTCTGCAGAGGCGAGATTGTCTTTACGAGCGCACTCGGATGAAGGTTGCTTTGCTTTGCTTTAAGCGTACGATCGCTTGATTACGCTAGAGAATGGATTCCCGATGCTGAGTAACACCTCGAGATCGTCATTTTATGGGCTCGTACTTTCCTTGCTGGAGCTACATTACAGTTAGTCTACTAATTGTACCAATCTGAGATTGCCCTGACTTCAACCAATGAGGTTGTTCATTCGCGCTTTACATCATTCCGAGAACAAAATTTGATTAGTCGGAACTTCCCGACAGAAAAAGGTGCAATCTACGCTGGAGCAGAAGTACAGGAAAGAAAAAAACGAAAGAGAAGGGCTGTATGAGCTTTTTACTATACTCGCAAAGAGAACGAGAAAAGTCGAGATAGAGAACAAGAGAGCGAGAGAAAGAGAGTCGAGCAAGATCACACAGTTGCCCAACCGGCATCAAGATATCGTGACGATGCACACTAGAGCCGATACAACGTCAAATGATACCCTTGCGCTTACAACTCCAAAACAATAAAATAACGGACGAGCTAAAAATAAACACTATGAGTATCTGTACAGCCAATGAATAAATACGCCTGGCTTGTATGACCTTTCAATTTGACTTTTAGACTTTTCTACGATTGTTTTAAAGAGTCAAAAATAATTTTAAATACTTTACCAACTAATCTTATTAATTATAAGCCGAAAGTGGGAAACAATCATTTCTGCAAAGTAATTTGGTTCTAAAACAGCTGCGAGGGTTTGAATAAATGTTCAAGTCATGTATACCAGTAGGAGCGCTATAATTATTGATAAGCCCGAAAATTGGT
Source organism: Phymastichus coffea (assembly GCF_024137745.1). Taxonomy (NCBI): domain Eukaryota; kingdom Metazoa; phylum Arthropoda; class Insecta; order Hymenoptera; family Eulophidae; genus Phymastichus; species Phymastichus coffea. The sequence continues at coordinate 99,945 of NW_026706877.1, read as the reverse complement.
TACTCAATAGTTTTTAGCGCAATTTATTTACCCTCTTATTTTGACAGTTCTGTGAACAGGGTTGTCACAGGGGTAAAAACACGGATTTTTCGAAAAAGAATCCTTTTTCTAAAAGATCCTCTGGTCGATCTGTACAAATGTTATTATCATGAATCCCCCTACTCATGCAACATTATAAAAATCTAAGAATATTTCGAAACAATTGAAGCAAATGTAACAGGTACAACGATTGGTAAATTTTTTAGTACGAAAACACGAAATTTTTAATAGAAATCCCATGTTAAAACAGGGCTCTAAAAATGTATTATTATGTATTTTAAAAATGTATTACTCAATCAATTTTAACAAAATTTCTTTTTCTTTTCCTATTCCAATTTGCAAGAGTTTAGAAAAAAATTATGATTCCTGAAACGGGACCGCTACAACGATTGACAGACTGCATCCACACGCACTTACATACATCCTGACATCACAAAAAAATTTATATTTCTAATTTACGCGATATTCAATAGAAAAATATGTCAAAACAACGAATATGAAAATTATGACGTAATTATCAGATTGGTTTAAATGATGAAAATGTTTCTTTATTTAAATGTATCTTTGTTACATAAACCTTTTATTCATAATCAAATTCAAAATTAGCACTAAAACATTTACGTTAAGAACCGACCGCATGTTCTTTATTAGTCATTCTTCATTTCTTAGGTTTTATCTTATTAAGTTGAATACGTTGTTGATAATATTACAGAATGTCTATCATGTTGTTTGTTCTCATTGTTATTCTTTATCGTATGCTGTATTGAGAATTTTCTGCACCAAGGAATCAACTGTCACGACAGTACTATTTTTCTGTTTTTCTACGGGTCATTTGCAAATGTACGAACACAAAAATATGACGCCCATTCGCTTTTCGTATTTTTCGAAACTTGACGAAAGTTGATAGTTCATTGTTGAAGTCGAAATTCACATTCCAAACAGTCGAATGGCTCTCGAAATGTAGGGTACATAGTGCTCTCGATGGGCATCGAACACGAGAGGAAGAACAAGTCGAAAAGTTAGTTAATGGGTGGAAAGAAGAGTCCGGATCGCCAAGTAAAAGCAGCTGGCTAAAAAATGAGTGGGAAGAGCGAGGGCGGGTTCGGTCGTCGAAACGTGCTCGTAACTGGAACATAACCATTAAGTTTTGGGCGGACGACAATGCGCGCGTGTCCGTAAAGTCCACCGGGAACGGGTGGTACTGCCCTATCTCCGGAGGTAACGCCAGCTCTGACGATTTCTAAGACGAGCGAGCGAGTCTACGTGGCCACAAGGCACGGCGTGTCCGCGTTCATACACTCGGGGGCAGAAAAATGACCGCAAAAATTCGCGCGCTTTTGTGCAGTGTAATAGCCGCGCCGCTACAGGAAGCGAATAGACGCCCGGCAGAAGGATAACACCAGTTTATGCTCTCGTTGGATGTCGTAAAGATACAAGGATATCTCGCTTCTCCTCTCCCCTCGTCGCTTACACCTGTAAGTCTGCAAGCGACTCTAGAAAGATAGGACTGAGCTCGAGCTTGTCCTCCCCCTCCTGTCCCAACAGTCGATTGCTTTATCGATAGCCGAAGATGCCTTGGTATTCAGACTTATTCGTGCCAGCTCTATACTCTCACTTTCTCTCTTTCTCTCTCTCTCGCATGCAATATCCCTTGCTATACGTACATATACCCTGTGCACATCCAATGCTTCGCTGCATTATACGCGAGCAGCCAGATTTTTGCTTCTCCAGGTGCGATCCATAACATGTCTCGCTACACACTCGATGAAAAATAGGCTAGATAAATCCCCTTCTTTACACGATTTTTCCTCCTTGATATTGATATTGATATTAATCACCTATTTTCTTATTTTTCATTCTTCATCAACGTATTTGTTTATTCATGGAAAAATGTACGTGACAAATTAAAATATTACATTATCGACTCCGACTTATTCCATATTTTTTTTGAGGTTCGCAAGTTGTCGTTAACTAATTTTCTTTCAGTTAGGGTACCTTCTACTTTTGATATAGAAACTACGATTAAAAGTTTTACGGACGAAGAGCCGAAATCACTTCATTGTTATTTTTATTAACATTTGTATGTAGTGCTCAAATTTTAAGTAACAACTTTTTTTAACTAACTCATTTTTATTTTTTGTATTTACCATTAAGTATAAATGAAAATAAAATAACCAAGAATTTAATAAAAAATAATTCCTTATAGAAAAAAATCTTATCGTTAACTCTCTATTTTTGTGTAAACTCTTTTAATCTTATATAATTAAGCTATTAACCAGAAAAAGTTATTATTTTATGCAACAATGTTTGCATAAGAGCTAAAAAAAGCTCTATATAATTATTGCTATTTGAGTATCGAGTAAATTCAGTATTAATTTTGTTAGAATTTTCTGAAAGTTAGAATGGTATGGCAAGAGAAAACTTTAATTAACCTGCTTTCAAAACTTGGAGTAAACAAATCTCCGCTATTTTGTAAAGTAATTACGCAAAAGTTCTTTCTCATCTGAAACGCACGCGTGCACTGATAACAGCCAAAACTCTAGATAAGACTGTAAACTTTACGTACATGTAATATCGTCTCAAATTTCTCACTGAAAACTCATTAAAATAGTAATTGCAATCGATATTATACATACATGTAAGCAGTAAAACTTTGATCTTTAGTAAATAATTATCTCGAATTTTTATTTTCATACAATGTAAAGCTATAGTACTTATTGATAAATTCATTTTTTATATTAATTCAATTAATATTGTATAAAAATTATTATTAGGCCTTGACGGCATAATGAGCATATTGTAATACTGTTATCGATGAAATAATAATTCAAACACAATAAAATAATAATAAAAATTTTGTTTATTTGAAAAACTATCATTGAAAAAATATTTTTTGTATAGAATTTAATATATTGGTACATTGAATCCTCTAGTTTGCTCGACAAATCGAGTATGCTCAAAATCTCGTCCTACATACATCGTATGTACAAAAGATAGAGTTAGATGTGTCCAACAAAGTGATTTCATCGTTGTATGAGCTCTTTATCCTTGCTTCACTCGGGCACAAACATCCATATGAGGCTGAAATTACTTTCTCGCATTTGTATTGAAATGTACTATTTTGGACCTTCCAGTAATAACTGCTAGCATTGAAATGGAGGTCATCGAAACTACTCGTCAAACTCGTTATAAACTTTTTTAAAATAAGTGAATTCGTGTCATGTTTGATAGTTTTGAGAGAGAGATTTTAGGATTAATATTGATTAGTGGTATGAAATAAGCTGCTGCAATATGTTATACTAGAAAGGAGAGCACATAATTTTACAATTTCAATTGATAGGTGATAAATTTTTTGTTTGAAAGAGTATAGAGATAGCGGTGCGAGATTCGAGCAGCATTAATGAGAGAAAAGTCCAGATAGTTGAAGATCATTTAGAAAAGTTTAATATGTAGATTTTGGTTTATGTCGAAGCGTGGACTGCAAATCCTAAGAAAGTCAATATTTTTAGCAGTAAGACCATAGCAATTCTTTTTAAGTGCTTACAGTTCTTTTTATAAGAGCACTCAAGCAATTGATCCACTTCACGGTGGTATCGGTTAATATACCTTATCGACGTTTCATATGAATAGTTGGCTAAAATTGAACAATTAGAAGCGAGTTTAAATCAATTTTCTCTAGGTATTTTATATCAAATTCATAATTTGGTGTAAAATTTTTTTGGATGAAAAACTATGACATCATCTTTCAATTACATTAATAGAAAAATTGACAAGTGATGTGCCGAAGTAAAACAATATTGATAGCCTTTTACGAGTGCTACGAATCGCCGTTTTACTGCATGTAGCATCGGGTTTTTCTCCTGGTCGGCTTTACCTGACTGTCGGTTCACGATCACGACCCATGATTGATTTTCAATTCACTTTTTTATTTAATACGTCACTTATGTTTAGAATGAAAGGTTCAAACTAGTTCCGCTTTTGATAATCCTAAAAATATTAAATATGTAATAAATTTGGAGCACCGTTTGAATATTGATTTACTAATTATTCATGACTGTACACTTGATATCATGGATATTTATAAGCATTAGATCTTTGATATTTATCTTATATCACGTTCCACTAAATTTTGATAATTTAATTTTTAATTTTTCATAGCCTAGATGCTATTGCGTACTGTTAAATCGAACCTGTTTCATTGAAAGCACTTTGGATAGCAGTTGTCGGGTGTAACTAGGTCGAATAAATCCTCGACGATATGTGTTAAGAAATTCCGACATCGGATCGATATGGTAAAAGTTACTACTTGTCTTTGGCAACAAGAGGTTCAAAGAATTCAAATCAATGCCACAAATGGGGAATACGGCTGTCAGCAATCAACAGTTGTGGCTAATTCGTCGAATTGTATAGTGGTTGAAGGAACGATGATGTGAGCGGCGAGAACGAGCAGTACAAGCAGACAGACATAGACCACGAGGCAACATAGAAACAGCACGACCGTTGGCAAGAACAATGAATGGCTTGGGCAATTAAAGCCTGATGGAATGGAGCTGGCTCTCGGCGTCCATATATCACAGCGATCTCAATTCTCGCCTGCGTAACTTGCTACTTGCAGCCGAGCCGAGGACTCAATTACCAGCCCTTTGCTTTCCTCCTTGCTTTCGTAGAAACTGAGCAAACGTTTGCTTCTCTTATCACTAGTCTCTATCTATTGTCCCTTTGCTGAAGCTTTAATTAAGTTAGTTAGCTTTGACTAGCTTGCACAGCAGATGCAATGCCCCTGCAACAAAATCAAATCACCCTGTTAATAACGCCAAATAATCAAATAAGAATTTGTTCAATGGTCAAGGTAAAGATAAGTAAAAGCTCGTTTGTCAATGCCGTCATTTTCAAGGGATTTGAATTCTAGTCAGATTGCAATTAGTCTGCAAAGAGAGGCGAAAGTTTGCAGGCGCATTGAAAGCGATCCCCGAAATTATAACGCCGGTAGGCGAAGGGATCGACGCCTGCCTGTGCACTGAGAATTATTAGCGCAAACGCGAAAGGTTTATGCAGGCCGATGAGCTCTTGAAAGCCGAATTTCCAAGTGGCACGCTAAGTGGATCACCAAAACAGACACGGCTCGAGCTAGTCCTTGCGTAACTTTCTCGTGCTCTCAACCCTCGAGCGGGTGTTGCTGTAATTATTGACTTTTTGGTCGGCGCGCTTATGAACGCTTTTCCACGATTATGAACTTTCTGCAGCAGTTGATGTCATCTCAACTTGATGCTCTTCAATTCTCTGAGTTAACCCCAAATCTTTTTCGTCTACTGTTCAATCAAGTCTAATAGATAACTCTAATTGTCTGATTATTCGTCGACTATAAAACCAGATTTATAGATTGGCAGGATTAATCGACTGGTTGTCGATCAAAGCTTCCATTATATTGTAAAGCTGTAGCATGTCGCTCAAAGAACCTCCCTGCTTGCGCAACCTTCCTTTTTTCCTTGCCATTTCGCCTCAATAGAGCTCGACATAATGTCGAGCAAGAAAGACGCCTACTTTTTTCGATGCCTCGGCGAACGCTAGGCATAGTCCGCACGCGAAATTTCCATTAAAGCGACCAGCCAAATCAATTTTTTTCAGTGATCCTTTTCCTCATCGCTGCTGCTGCTTTATTATTAAAATGATGAAGCGCCTATTAAGATTGCCCTAGTCCTTTATTGGGACGATGACGACGACGCGGTGATATTTGTACGTTTTTGCTGCGTCGGTACTAATGCCATCATATGTTGTGAATTTCTGACGGTGACGAGGAATTCAATAATTCGAGGAAGGAATAATTTTCAGCGATTTCAGAGTGTGTCATCTTGGAATCAAATATAATATAAGCGCTATAGCTATCGAAACGTCATAAGATGAGAAATATTTTGCTCAAATGTGTCGGAACTGGAATGCACGATAGGCACTCGTAAATTTGCAAACGAGATCATCGCAAGCGTCATCAACAGCGACTTTGATGGCAAACCCAGGAGACTATTCAGCGGACTAACAATCCCTGCGCGACTATGCATAATGAACCGAAGCAGAGTTGCGGCGACGGTAGCGCACTCTGCTGCAAGTGCGTATCGCGAATGGCGCAAACGAGAGGATGAAAAGTATATGCGCTTAGCGTTAACGGCCACTAATTATCGCCGACGGCGCTCTCCGTCGAGAAACTCATTTTACGAAGCGGAAAAAAAAGGAAAGCATGGGCCTCATTAGAAACCGCGAGTAATTACGTCGAAGCTCCAACTGCAAAAGCTACTGCTTCTTTAGATATTACTAAACGACCGCCTTTCGGATGCAGCTTGCAAGATGCTTTTCAAGCTATAGCGTGCATCGCACAAGTAATTCAATATGCATGCGGGATCCACTGACAGCTTCAACGAATAATTGCGAAATGCACAGTGACACTCTGAAAGCCATTTTATTGTTTGCTAAAATGGAGAAGGTTTCGTTTATCCAACGGAGTTTTTACTGAAAAGATCTTTTGAATATTTTGTAGCCATTGCAAGTATGGGTAAATTTACTAGTCAAATCCATATTTCCAGCATTTTGGCGTACTAGCAGTAGTGGAAAACGTGGAAAACGAGGTTGTATTTGATATGGATGGGAGCACGCGTAAGCGGCTTTGAGTGCGCGAATTGCATGGCTGCCTGTATTGTTTGAAGTGAGCTCCACTCGTCTTTCCAAAAGACACCGAAAGCAGACGACAGAGAGAGAGAGAGAGAGAGAGAGAGAGAGAGAGAGAGAGAGAGAGAGAGAGAGAGAGAGAGAGAGAGAGAGAGAGAGAGAGAGAGAGAGAGAGAGAGAGAGAGAGAGAGAGAGAGAGCGCAAGTGCAGCTGCCTGCTGCATGCATTAAATACTTTGGCTACGGTGACTCGTCTGCAGAGCCGATCGATTGGCGTCTCTTCTTGAAAAGCCGCTTGTCGCTGCAAAGTAGATCAAGTACCCTTATGTCGTGCTCCTCACTCGCTCACTCGCTCACTCGGCCCTTTCTTTGTTGAATTGCTTTGCTCTTTGTTATTCTACTTAATGAAATTTCTAAAGCAATCGAGTGAAATATGAGGACTACCTGAAAGTTACCGACCTCAACTTGAAAATGGTAGCACTTATCTACATAAGTTAGGATATACGTTTGCAAATGCCTTCAAAGATCCTCACCAAAATTTCAGGCATTTTAGCTGCTTAGTTTTTATTTGACAGTCATCATAAGTAAATCGTTGTGAAGATTTGACAGAAAATGAAAAAACTTGAGTATTGAGCTGTCACTAAATTTTTTGTTAAAGATAATACGTAAATCAAAGAGGAGTTAGACACTACGGATATGGAAACTCTGCACCATCATTTACACCATTTACTGTGAAATGTTAGACAGCTGAATTCAAACGTGACTGTATCAGCTTGGCTGGTGATGAGTTTTTCGGGCGGCCAAAAACTGCGACAGCCAGCGATAACATCGAAAAAGTTCATCAAACGGTACTGAACGTCCATCGAATTAAGGTTAGAAAAATAAAAGAGGCTCTTGAAATATCAAAAGAACATATTTTCCATATACTGACTGAAGAATCAGGTATGCATAAGCTATCCACGCTTTGGATGCCGCGTTTGCTCGCTTTGAACCGAAAGGGCATTCCAAAGCCTTTTGAAAACAAGTCGGACTTTTTGTATCAATTCATAATTCTAGATCTACAGCTGAACTCTTGAAACGAAGAAACAGTCAAATCAGTGGATTTCAAAAGTCTGAAAAAGTCAAAGACGATGCCATTAGTCGGTAAAGTGATGGCAACTGTTTTTTGAAATGGTCACGGAATTGTTTTTATCAATTATCTCCGAAAAGGTAAAACAATAATAGGAAAATATTACCGCATTGTTGCCTAATAAGTTAAAGCCAGAAAGTACAAGAAAGCGACCGCATTTGAAGAAAAAAAAGTGCTTTTTCATCAGGATTACGCACCTGCTCACACTTCGGTATTGCTATGTCTAAAATCCACCAATTGCATTTCGAAGCGTCAAGTAGCTAGTGTAATTATGGGAAATCCGATAATACTGTAGACTGATGAAATGAGTAAGAAGCAAGCGAAGAACAGTTGTTGGCAGTAACCTGAATTTAATGAAATTTCGCTCTTTCCGTGACGCAAAAGCCCAGAGATGCTGCTTTTCATTTAGTTCAGAGCGAGCTGCTGAATCGACCGATTCCAAGACGCAAGCATTCGACTAAGTTACACATACAGGGTGCATCGAGCAACTTGCAACCATTCCAGTATCGCGCACTCCTTGACCTACTCAGACTTCCCTCTCTTCCTCTTCCTCTCTTTCTGTTTTCGCGCAACGTAAAAAATAGTAATTGAATCTTTAAATTCAATTGAAAGTTTAATGGGTAGATATATACTAACCAACGCTCAAACTCGACAGTTCATACATGAGTGCTTTATTGGAGAGTTAATAATTCGATCGTTTTTCTCAAATGGATACACAGCGAAAAGAAGCAAAATGCGATTTCGCAATTAATTAAAAGTAGAGCACGAATCAGCGAGCAAAGCTGGAAGAATTTGAATGAATGTGATTTCCATCGTTTGCTTTTAATTTGCAAGCCATGTGTAAAGATTTTACATAGCCGTCCTATTGCGACGACTCACGAGGAGACGAGTGCAGAAGCCTCGCAGCGACGACAACCTACTTCGCTTCACGGACTCTTATCAACTCATGGAAGTGCGAGAATATTCAGTAGCAGCTGTACACCCCAGCTATAGTACCTACCACTGCGTACACAGATGGAATGCGTCATCACGTATACTGTGACGCGACATCTGAAGTGAATATCATGTACAGAATTTTTTAATGGGAAATCAATTATTCCAAATAGACTACTCATGAAAATGTATTCACTATGTGCAAATGTGATTTTATGTCTTATTGAGTTGAGATTTTAACTGCTTTTATAACTTTACTGTTGTAACGTATTATGATTAATTGACAAATATGTTAATCAAAAAAGAGCTTTTATTTTCATAAATAGTGTAACAATTTTACTTTAGTTTAAATGTATTTAAAAATAATCGAATGTATGGAGTGTTCTAGAATAATAAAACACATATAGTTTTTAAGAAATTGAACAACAACAAAATTAATTCAATTAATATTTAACATAATTTTTTAGGTATGATACGCTGATTCTTGTCTCTATCTGTTCGATCGACGAATAATTGGAGTTTATTGAAAGTGTAACTACATCTTCGAAATTTAAATGATTTTCGCATTACTCCTCATAACATTCTTTTAATTGATGTAATTTCGGTACATATTGATCTTTATTGTTTACATCAGTTTTGAGAAGTTGATCAATGCGACCTTTGAAGACACATCCAGTATCTAATTGAACTAAATAATGTAAATGTTCGAGCTTTTTGATGATGTCAAGTTTCCACTGCATTTTATTGCTGGAAAAAATCTTCTTTGAACCTGTTCTCCCACGTTTAATTAATTGATGAGTTTTTTTTGCAGGAACAGAGCTTTTTTGAAATTGAGCAAGTTTTAGAGCATCCAATTGAATCTTGTGTTGTCGATTAAGATATAACTTAGTAGGTGATTTGTCATTATTTAACAGTGTTGCTCTAGATACCTAAAAAGTTTTTTGCCGCGAATTTTTTCTTTCATCGTTAATTTTTCATTTATCATTGCCGAAAGACGTTCCTTTAACATTTCCACGTTTCTTTCAGCTGTTTAACGCAGGATGTCTTGGATCGATGCATTTTTGAAAAATACTGCTTCTTGTGCGAAATCTTTAAAATTCTTCACTAGTGAAAATACGTAGTTACGTTATCAGATACCATGACGTCAGGAAAACCATTTCGACTGAAAACGTCTTTAAGTAGATCAATCGTTGAAATAGAAGTTGGCGCTGCGGATACCCCAATCTCAGCCCATTTCGATTTTGCATCAATGATTACGGGAAAATAATGACTTTGCTACGGTCCTGCGTAATCGATGTGATTTCGTTGCAAGTTCTTTTTTCAGTGTATACCATGGATGAAGTGGAGTTTTCAGAGGGCTGTTTTTGTAAGGAATACAAGCTTCACATGATCGAACTAAACGTTTCATATCCTTGTCGTTGCCTTTCCAATATACATACCGGCAAGCAAGCTGTTTCGTTTTTGATACTCCAATGCGTGTTTGATGAAGATCTTGTAAAATCAATGGTTGAAGTGACATTGAAATAACAACTCATTGATCTCGGAATAAGACGTCATTAATAATGATAAATTCGCATGCAGTGTTTGAATTATTCTTCAGCTTTTGAAGTATTTTCGACAAAAAGGAATCGTTGAATCATTGTGTATCAATTCAAATACTATACTTAGCATTGTAATAATTAGAACTGACTTCGCATAACAAATGAACTTCTTCGTTGATCGCTCCATCTGTGTGTGGATTAGTAGAAATTGGTGCTCTCGATAAACAATCCGCATATGCATTATCGATTCCTTTTTCTAAACTAACTTCATAGTCGAATCTCAATAGAAATGTTTCGTAGCGCTGAAGTTTAGTTGATGTAATTCGTCGAAAATTTACGTGTTCATGACAAATTCGCGTCAAAAGTTGATTGTCAGTGATTAGTAAGAAAGTTTTGAGTTTTTTTTCTTTCTATCATGTTGAGATTAATTCTGTTTTGCCGAATTCAAAGCTCGAAATGCAAATTCGATCAGATGCTCTTTACCATCAAACATGTGTGACCAAACCCCCGCGATTTCAGTAGGAGTTATACACAGGCCAATTATGTAGATAACTTTGGATTGCAAAGTATTAAAACTCGATCACTTATAATATAGTTTTTCAAACGTTAAAAATATTTTTCACAATGCTTTGTCCAATTACATTGCGTGTGTATTTTCAAGAATTGACACATAATAATAATAATAATAATTGGCTCTTAATGTTGAAAAATTCAGAATGAAACATGCATAATAAGTAAAAATAAAATTCCATAGCTAGAAATATTCTCACTTCGTCAATTGATGTAGGTTTAATGTAGTTCTAATTTTCTTCAAAGATTTAAAAATCTTGTTATATTTTACGGTGTGATCCAAAAAATCGATGTACTCTTGGAAAAATTTATATTTTCTCAGATTAACGTGTAGATCATTTTTTTAATTTCTCAAGACAGATGATTAAATTCTGTTTGCACTCTTCTATAGTAACTCCATCGAACAGCATCGAAGTATTTCTCAATTTTCGGACTACCTTGAAGTATTTGGTCGAAAATTTGATTGAACTCTGCAGGCGCTGTAGTGATTCCGAAAAAAAGTTGATTAACTCGAAATACGTTTCTGTGAGTTGTCATAGCTCGAATTAAACTTGACGCTTCGTCTACTTATATGTGCAAATAGGCTTTCTATACTCAAAAGTACAAAACTAACAAAAATTACGTAAATTGTTGAAAATATTCTCGATTTTCTTGATTGGATAATGAGCTTTCGTGAGACTTTGATTGACGCCCTACTCGTAATTGACGCACAGGCGTAAGCCTCCATCTGCTTTTGGTATGACCACCAGTGGTGATGCCCAGTCAAATTTATCGACTTTCTCGATGATTTCTGCTGCTAATATATCGATGAAAAACTGATGCGACGTTGTCTCATAGTTTGAGTGTAACTTTATAATTCAGCACGCAACCAATGTTGTCTTCGAAAATCTCTGGAAAAGTAGCAATAATTTGATTGATTTTATCACTAATAACATTTTGAACAATATTCAAAGTTTGGTTTGAAAAATCATTTTCATCGATTTTTATTAAATGGATCTCGAGTTGCCGACTCCAACTACATCTCAACAAAGCTGAATATTTATTCAGCATGATGAAAATTTCATCTTGAAAAGATTTTCCGTTGTATTCGACGTTGACTCGAACTTTTCCATTACGTAGGAAGAAATTTTGTATATAAGAAAGGCATTGATGTAGGAAGTAGTGGTATGTTGATGCCTAATTTGAAAATTTGGTAAAAATATATGATCAAATCCAGAGTCAACCTCAAAACGAATAGGTCGCCCTTCGATCTTAACATTTACATAGAAATGCTCATTTTCTTTTAATTTGCATTGACCATTCTGATAAATATTTTTAATAGTATTAATGCCATATGTGTGATAGAAAACTTTCTCATTCTCTCGAATATAATTTGTCATTGAAGTACTTAATGGTTGAATCTTTTTCTAGTAAAGGTTACCTCGTTTGTACTTTTTTGGTGGTTGTAATTGTTCTGGATGATTCTGTTTTTTTTAATATTGCTGAGATTTCTTCGCGTTCGAAGAAATTTTGTTGATGCCTGAAACTGTCGTTGACGTTAAAATTGATTGTTTTTGTGCCAATTCCTTCGAATCGATTTTTGAAGTTTCGAAGTTTTGAAGTTTCGAAGTTTTGAAGTTTCGAGTACAATATCTTTTGCTACTATATCATTGAAAGATGATTTTTCTGATGGTAATAATTGTTCTCGGATTGAATTATTCTTGATACCACGGATGAATTGAACTCGCAGTCGCAAGGCAACGTAAATTCAGTCGGTTACGTCACTCTTAAGTGTGACCACATATTCTTCAATTGTTTGAGCATCAGTTTAATATTTATAATGAAATTGATGTTGCATAACAAGAATATTTTTTTATGGTTGGAGATGCTTCTCAAGACGTTTAATCAACCTATCGCATTAAAGTTCATTTGTGCTTTTTGGAGCTGCGAAAGCTTTAATCGTATTATAGTATTTCGCTCCAAACGAATTAAGTAAAAGTTTAGCACTGTACTCTTTGTCATCTTTGATGTTTTTCATGTTTAAATAATTGTTGTCGCTTCAATCACTTGGAACGTTGTTAGCGCTCAAGCCGAAAAACCCGGAACATACTAGGTCAAGCTTGCACTCGTCACCGAAAAAAGTCTCAGGTTTCTTATGGCTTTTGCTTGGAAAATTCACAAAATCTAAAATAAAATACGTTGTTTCTTTATCATTGCCGCGAATTTGTTGTAAAGTATTGTAATTAATTGACAAAGATGTTAATCAAAAGAGAGCTTTTATTTTCACAAATAGTGCGATAGATTTTTATATCGGTCTAAATGGAGCTGAAAATAATCGAATGCATGGAGAGTGTTCTAGTATTATTTCATTTACTTTTCGAATAATATATTAAAAATAATATATTTTTAATGACACTATTTCTGTAGTGTTATTTTGAAACTGCAGGAACAGGTGGATTTATCAAATAAGCGATAGGAATATATAGCAACGACGACAGAAAAGAGCGCAAAAAATGGAAAAATTGGTAAAAACTTGGCGAAAGTGTAAGAAGGGAGTGTTGGAGGTGAGAGTCGCTGCATTTGCTGGCGCCAGCAGGTCGACCGCTGGTCGAGCTACGTCTGCCGGCTGGGCCGATCAATCAACTTGCCACGAGTAGGCGCTCGATCCCCTCGCAGCTGTAAGCTCTGCCGGGTTGTTCGTTCACCAGCGGCGCTACGTGACGGTGGCGGCGGCAGTGCTCGAGTGAGTCGCGTGGAAAGCTGTACAAGGCTTCTCATAATGTATAGCAAAAGCTCAGCTGGCAGCGCGCTCTCTGCAGCTATTATACCTATGCCATAGGCCGCCGCACCGCTTCCGCATTTATGCGCAGGATTTATGAGTCGACCAGGGCAGCTCTCTCCTAATAACATCGACTGGCTTGCAGCTTTTGTTCTAGCAGTCTTATTCAAACTCCTCAGCTCTGCGTTATATGCGACAGACGATTGTCTCCCGATTGCCGACCATTCAACGCTATTCAGTTACGCATATTGCCTATTGTCGATATTGAGTCTCCAACGATATTCAGTGCTTGCGTAAATCAGAAGCTTATACAAAGCTTCTCTCACTTATGAAATGGCCAACTAAACTACTATCCTTAGCTTGAATGTGAATATTTCTATTTTTCTTAGTACCAATGCCAAGTTTTTACCCCGACATCTCAAATTTGTCACATAATCATTATCAGCATTCAGATATATTATTTGAAATTTTACGTGATACAGAAATTCACTTCAGGTAAATAAGTGTCGTAAGTTTATCTCCTTTCTGAATAAGGCTAATAAGTTAGCGCGCATTCATAATGAAAGGTTGGAAGAAAGTTCGTTTGAAAATAACAGTGATGCTCAAAACTTTAGGGCAAAGTTTCTTAAATTGAGATAAGAAGAGTATAAGAGATAATGTAAAATATTGATATTTTGTTTTAACAGAGTTGATTCAGAGGGATTTAATGGATTCGCAGCAAGAAAAGCTAACGAAACATAGAAAACAGTTTTATCTTACATTAAATAGTAGCTGTTGAAAAAAAGATAATTGGAATATAAAAGTAATGAAAAGCTCGCTGTGAGCTAATCGGGATCAGAGACGATTTCGCATACGTATGTGTCTTGTCGCAGGATCGATTGGATGATCGAGCGATAATTCAGTGGATGTGTGTATAATAGGGCTGATGAATATATGAAAAAATCATCACGAGTAATTATAATGAAGGAAGTTCTGGAGGCTGGCATTGCACAGTAATACAATGGCCTATTTGAGCTCGATCCTAATCCTCAGCCTCCCCTCTCTTAAGTACGTAAGTTGCTGGTCATAGACCACGTAGCTCCGACATCAGATGGCTCGAGTTTTTAATTCAGAAAAGCTCCAATTTTTTTATTCAGAGAAAGTTTTTACCATTGTAAATGGTCCAAGTTTCCGCAGATTTCAAACGCAAGAAGTTATAATTGCAAAGTTCCTTTTTTTATTACTAATGTGAGAAAGTTTATATAAGCGGTTTAGTATTTTGTTCACTTTTTGAACTTCGGAGGTTGGCAGCACTGTCTCTGGGCATTGATGCGCCTATTGACGATAGTCAATACTTATAATCAATACACAAACGATAAAATTTTTATTCTGTAGCATCGAACCGAACGAGTTTACTGCCGTGTTAATTGATATAATCTATAGATCATTAAAGATGCTCATACAGAGACACTGATTTTTTCAACATCTTCAGAATTCTCTGTAGTTACTATAGCTATAAAATTATTTTATGCGATCTTAATACAAGCTTGTTTAGTGTAGGTGATAACGCGAATATCATGAAGTGCCTCACAGATGAACTCTTTTCAAATAATCTGGTATGGTCCGACTCATCGTTCCAAGGTTTTGCACATATGGATTTAAGTGTTACTGACTGATGACAATGACACGACGAAGGCTACAAAAATGAGTGACTACTCACCCAGCCAGCAAGAATCGTTTCCAAAATCTTGTAAAAACATATTTTTGGAAACAATGCAACTTTTTCTTTAACCGAGAATAACGTTGCAGCAATTTTTCTGAAACGTCCATATGTTGATCTTTGTTTGAAGCCAAATGTTATCAAGATGTTTCCAGAAGCAGTTTTCTGAATGTTGTCACAATTTATTATAACATATGTTTGAAAATCTTTTGGCAACATTTAGGCAACGTTTCTAAAACATTACAAAGAATTTAATTCAATCAATGAAATTGTTGCGGAAACATTTCTATAACATTTTTGGAAACCATGATAGAACGTCATTAAAACATTAATAAAACAAGTACGATTTGCTCTATATAAAAAATTTCAAGTACTTACCAGAGAAAAGTTAATGTTTTAATGACGTTCTATCAATTTTTCCAAAAATATTGCCAATATGTTGTAAAAATGTTTCCGCAACATTTTTGTTGGCTTTTTTTTTAATGTTTTAGAAGAATTGCCTAAATGTTGCTAAAAGATTTTCAAACATATGTTGCAACAACATTCAGAAAATTAGTTTCAGTAATATTTTGGCAACATTTGGCTTCAAACAAAGGCGAACATTTGGACGTTTTGGAAACATTGCTACAACATTTTTGCCGGTTACGAGAAAAGTTGCAATGTTTCCAAAAATATGTTTGGCAGCATTTTGGAAACAATTTTTGTTGGCTAGGTAGTTTCGGGAGGCATCCGATCATAGATATAACTATTGACATTTTTTTCACCTAAATCTGTAAGAAATATCTTCTCTTACAGGGGATTCAAAAGGATCTACTCTGAGATATTGACTGCACTGCTTGCTCAGTGTGACTAAATATCTACAGATTACATATTTATTGATTTGGAAGGAACTTTTCGTGAGTTAACTGGTAGGTAGCGATTGATACGTTAACACTGTTTAAAATGATTCGCCTCACGAAGAAATGTGCTCCTTGGTTTGATCCAAAGTTGAGACCTGTTGTTGATAAGCGTGTTGTAACACGTAGACGTTACAAACGTATTAGGCGTACTGCACTTATAGACGAGTTTTTCGGCCTATTAATGAGATCGATGTGCGTATAGAATTCGAGCGTTACCTTCTTAAACGTTTATCACCCCCTGTTGATGACGAGATATATAGAAAGAAATAGAACATGATATATGGAAGGGAATCGTGGCTTATTGCCATGGATCAGTAAAGTGTAACTTCGCGGTTTTTTGATGGATAATTTGAATGATTACTTTACTGAAATGTCTGTTCCTTGAGAATGTAGAATACGTAATGGATGCTTGTATTGCTATAAGTAAGAATCATATTCTAAAATTCTGTTGATTTTAATGATGTTCGTGCAGTTTTTTCATAAGCATGCGGAGTTAATGGAATTTCTCAGAGATTGTTGGCAAAAGCTTTGCCGCTGATAAATATCTCCTTAGTGAATGAATTTAATTCTTCTTTTGCTCTGGATGTTTTTCCAAATGCCTGGAAACAGACGCAGATTATTGCTCTTTAAAAGAGCAGCATTTTTTCGTTTCTTCTGATTTGGATTTCCATATTTTCGTTTCGGTTACACTAGGCTGCTTTCTATCAAATATATTTGAAAAGCTTAATCATGACCAAATCACGGAGTATTTTAACAAAAATAAACTCCTTGATATCTGCACAATTAGAAAACATCATAGCACGCAGACGGGATGATCAATTTGACAGATATAATTTTTAAGGCGTTGACAGTGCGACGAGCTAGGTAGGGTATCGCTATGTGTACCAGGCCTGCTCTCGTTCGTTTCGGAGCGCAAGGTAATTCAAATGTACGAATTTGTGAGGCAGAAGGAGAGGTACGTTTATTAACAATTAAAACAATTACTCGGATCGCTAGGGCTGTAGTGAAGTACAAATTCCATTTGACTGACGTTCGCGGTAGGATCTCTAGTTTGTGAAGGCACTCGGGAACTGATCGCGACTGGATGCTTCCTAACTGGAAGCCAGGTGGAAAAAGACTTCTCGCGGCACGATTGTTTGCTTCCGTGCTCGCCGTCTTTCGGTTCCAAGTGTGGCGTTATCTAACGCTGGCTCAACGCGCCAAGGAGCAACCGCCACAAAACGACATACATACGACCTTGGACACAAAGAAGCAGACGACGTTACTACTACTTTTTTATTTCAACAAATCGTTTGATACTATCTCATCTTCTAAATTACTACGTAAGCTTTTCTTTTTGTGGCTTTTAGAGCAATCTTTTTGTGGATCAAATTGTATTAAAAGAGCCATATCCGAAAAATTTCTACTAATAAGGAAACCTCCCTCCCCAACTTCAACAATTTTAATAATCTTTTGATATGTTATAATTCATGAAAAAATAAGACAGAGATGTTTTTTTAATGGCGGAAGAACACTCTGAGGGGGGTAAAACTGCCCTTAAAAAGGTAGAATTTTAAATGAAAAAAATAAGGGTTGTGTCTTTTATGATCGAAATTGCATTCGTTAGTTCTGTATTTACATGAGAAGTAATATGAAATTTATTTCATCGTAAATTATTAATAATAAGCTGAGATGTATTAGGAATTCCATTTTTGGGGATGAACTTTGAGGGCGGTTTTTCCCCTCAAAAGGTTTTTCCGCCGATAAAGAAACACATGTGTGTCTTATTTTTTCATGAACTATAACTATATTATATCAAAAGATTATTGAATGCGATTTTGGTTAGTCGGAGACAATTCTAGGAATACAACAGGACTCCGTTCTGAGTTTCCTACTTTTTTATGTGATCATATAAAATGACTTGTGGAATGTGCTATATATAAACGAACAAAACCCTAAACGCATTTTCCATACGGACGACCTACAGATTTATCTGCACGTTAAAATGGACAAGCTCCCGATAAGTAGTAGGATTGTCCACGATGGTGTAGCTTTTCGACTGGGCTGGAGACTCTGAATTGCGCCGCAACGCAAATCAAGGCTATTATCGCTGGTTCCAAAAAGAATATCAATGCCACTCACGTTATGAGCCTACAAGGTATAGAGGGACGAGGAAGAAGTGTTCGTTCCCTTCAGTGACGAAGTTAATGGTTTGGGTATATCTTATACTTTGGGCTCCAAACGAGACTGGCCTTAAGAAAGGTCAACTGAATTCTTTACAGAGTGCGCTTCATCAGACCTTGTACCATTTCGCCGGAGGTTGGTAGAATCCTTAATTTAATCTCATCTAAACTATTGAATTTGGTATTCCTAGGATGAACACAATGGCTGGATCTAGATCTTTTCAAGTTGCAGGAACTCACCTCTAGAACCCTCTGTCTTCTGTCGTTTAGTTAATTTCAATCAAGCTACTACTCGGAACTCTTAAATTTTATTTTCATAACGGAGAGAAATTTTCTCTTTAAACAAACTGTCATTGTTCCCTGATCAAATTACCAGTATATTAGATAACTATTTTGTTATTTAACAATGTGTAATATATATTGTTATTATTTTTACCGTTGGTAAATAAAAAAGGTTACAATCAAAATGCAATCAATCAATCTCTCTCGCTCACTCCCGTTCGCTCACTCGAGCATGCATCTCTCGTGCGCTCTTTGTCGTGAACACCACGCGATCGATCTACCTCTCACATATATATGAATGCTCGCTCCCTCCTATACTCGGACTGGGTGTAATATATTTAAACCTGGCTTTTTCGGACGTTCATTAACCACCGCCACTTCAGCTAGTTGAAATATTGATATTTCTAACCACCACGATATTTCAAGCCCCATTCCCAGGTGTAATGAAATGGCATATCTTGTTTTACAAATCCCGTAAAATCGGCTCTGTAATGAAAAATGTACTTTACTATCTTACATTTACTTTTACGTTGCAATTTTTATGTACCAATCGGTGTTGAACAGGTCAGCGTACATAGATGGAATTGAATCTAGTAAATACTAATGTGAGTACTGTTCGAAATTTGTTATTTCATGAAAAAAATATTCGAAATGTTTGAAGAAAAACACGTGAAACGTATTGTACTTCTTTCTTCAGGAATTTTTATAAAAATGCTATACATATGTACATTCTTTTTAAACAAATGTTTACGCATGTGATGGTTTTGCAAAATATGAATTGAAAATATTGCATTTTTAGGATGAAAACTTTTTTTCGTGAAAAAAGTGCACGTTGTCCATTTGTTTGTGAAGAAATCGAATAAAAAATTCGTGAAAGGGTATTATATAATTGAATCAGCCGAAGACGTTTTCGCTTGTCATGGTGGCCCTTTAATTATGAAGAGTGAGCTGGGGATTGCAGTAGGAAGAATAAGAAGAGCAGAGGTAAGATCTCATCTAGTCGAAGGACTTTGAGGGCAGGACAGGAGACAATTACATCGAGTTTGTTGACTTTACGAGGCTCGCGCGCGGCCGCGTCTAGCTCCGGGGGAGATTTCTAAGAAAACGCGCGCCACTAAATCACGTCGCTGGGGCTCTGTGATCCGTAAGTTCAGTGGCGATGCACCCGACGCTAGCCGAAATGGGATCGACCACCGGCGCGCCTTGCTGCGCGCGACTACGCCACTTTACTCTCGTTTCCTCTAGCTTTATAACTCTTCTTTTCTTGCCTCTATTTTTTCTTCCCCGTCGAGCTCCGTTCTTCTTCATTAGCCCGCGCATGCTACTGTCCGGCTACAACTCGCCTGCTTCCTCGATATATTCCATTTTCTTCAGCTTACTTATTTATCTTCTCATCTTCTTCGCAGGGAAACCGACATGTTACACGTTTGAAAGACGACACTCTTTATTGTTCGCGTGCTGTCGATAACAGGAGACTGGTTCTCGCATCGAGTAGCCTTCGGCTTAACAGGCTCGATTATAGTATTCGGATTTCCTAGAAAAGCGAAAAATCACGCGCGCTAAATTCGATTGCAGAAAGACATCAGAGCACGTGCGATCAAGCTCTCCACTGTAATCATGTTAACGGTACAAAACACAATTCCCACAGAACGTACGTGTAGCAGCTCTCGCGCTTGCTAATGATTATTGGTTGGTTCACCGAGTGCACAGCAAGTGATTTCATGTACGAGAGTCGTGCCGGTGATAGTAAGAGGATTCAAGAAAGAGGGTGCGCGAGAGAGTAGCCAAAGGAGTATAAAGGGCAGCTGGGCAAGCTTGTAATGTGGCGTCGTTAAATTGAGTGAAATGGAGTGCGCTGCAACGCGAGGAGGCCCTGCAAGCAAGCAGTGCAGCAAAATGACGGCTCGTCGCCCCGGCAACGCTTCTTTCAATTTTTCTTTTCTTTTCTTCACGGAGTTATGGGGCTGCGATCAGCGCAGACATCGATAGACGATCGGCAAACCGATGATCGAGGGCACCAAAATCTGGTGCTTTCGATCGGAAACGTGACGTTCCCTCGACCTCGAGGATGTTGGCCGCATGTATAAGCCGCGCGTATACGAGAGCTCTGCGAGGTAGTCTTGAAAGGCTTATGGAATAGCTGGCTTCGCTCCATTTTTTCTAGATCAAAGGCTTTCGCTTGCACACAAATCAGCAATACGAGCAGCTGTTACTTGGTCTCGTGCACTTTTTCAAGTCTAGTCAGCGCGTTAGGAAACGATTGGCAAATATTTAACGACATCAAGGCTTGGATCACGCCTGCTGTGTGCGTGCGCGTGTATTCGTATCGACTCTGCCGTCAGTATGAACTCTCTCATCGCATTGGGAATTATATTTGGCCAGATGATAAACGACGCGTTCACTGTTTGCCGTCGTATTGGCACTGAAACCCCTTCTCATAATTATCGCAGAGTAATTACCGTTTCCGAGATTGAATATTTTCACAAAGGCATACTTGTTTTCTTTCATTTTTCACTTCATAATTCCTGATAATAAATCGATTAAGATATGTTAATTGTTATAATGTTCCCTCGTAATTGTTTTACAATTGGAAACATATTTCCTGAAACGTTACTATGTCCAATGACACGCTAGAATAAAATATTGATTTCGTTAAACAATTGTTTGTCTGACAACACACACTGACGAATGGAATTAAATATTTGCCTCATCTGTTGGTATCAAAACTCGAGGATACGAATCGTGATAAGTTTTGAGTTTTTGCAAAAGCTCAAGCAATCCGAGATCTCAACTCAAGCTTCTCGAACTCACTTACAATTACATATTTATTATGAAATAACTGAAAGGTTTAACATCTATCATGGAATGTCATAGGTTCCACAAAAATAGTTTCGACAGTTTCGAACTTCTTTTGTTGCGTCCGATCGTTTTGATGAGAATCTGTTGTATGATTGATTTCAGGTGGAGAGAAGGATCTAGCGTTACGAAAGTGGAGGTTCGAGGCGAGTAATCGACGAAAAAAGAGCGGTGACGAAACAGGGGCTGGCGACAGTCGGATATAAAAACGAGAAGGCGAAAGGAAGGAGACTGGCGGACGCCGGGCTAAGCGGAGGTAGTAGCGGAGGCGCGAAGCAGCAAGGGCAGACGGCCCTATGTTGTGCGGTGAGCTGGTGAACGGGGGGCTCGCGAGCGTAGGTGCGGTTACCGTACCCTGCGGACTGCTCGGCCTCGGGCTGCCCGGCTACCTCAGGGCCGGACCCCAAGGCGCCCCCTCGCCTTATCTCGCCCTCCTCGCTGAGTTGCTAGCCGAGAGAGCTCATCTATTCGCCCGCATGGATCTCGACGACAACCGCGAACTCGAGCTTCAGCTCTCGCAAGATGACATCGACGAAGATGTACTCCTCGGTAAGTGAATTCAATTAATCAACTATTTTAGTCAATCGACCCAAGCGATCGATTAACTGACTGCCTTCTTGTTTCATTTGAAAATCAATTAAATTCATTGTGTTCGATCAATTGTTCGCCAAGGAGACGCCGAGGCAGTTATAAATAATTGAAATGGCCGTTGGAACGAAATATTTTACGTGGAGCGACACAATATTAAAAGTAAACACATCCTGCTCGTTGGGAAAAGCAAATATTGGGAGTTGCAAAATTGTGTTAACTGACTCTACTACGTGTCGGTTGGCCTGAACTAATTATTCGTACCGAAATAGAACTACAGCTCTTCACTTTTTTCACGGTAAATAGTACAACAGCGAGTGCTCGGGTCAAAAGACTCCAAATGAATTAAAGTACTATTCTGGTAAATGTCAGATGCATGTTATGCTGAACTCGCTAAAAATAGGTGAATGAGCATGGATATCATGTTTGCGTAAAAGCAATGCGCGATACGAGACACGATAACTGACCTAAATATTATCTTATGAAGTGTAACATCGGTGAATAAGTATTTCTATTTAACAATAGCTACGAAAATATGTTTAGTAATCTCGTGAAATAGGCACTTGGTATCTAAATCAAATGTTTGTAGGAAAAGTTTGTAAAAAATAGTTGTTCAATAATTGTTTTAAAATAACATCCAAAATTATGTAATACATGCTTCAACGGATTTCTTCATGGCATCTAAAGCATAAGGGATACATAATAATGAGTACCACAACATGGCCAATTATTGAATTATAATAAATATTGATACAAGGTCAGTGTTGCGAAGCTGAAAGAAAATATAATATTTTTTATCAACGACAATTTGAATATAGGCAGATAGATCAACTAGTACATGCCTTCAAAGCTGCCCACAGCCTAAGCCCAAATGCAACAAAATTCATTATAGTTACGATAACTTGTTGGTGCAAAGATTTTCTTCATCTGACTTATAGGGCCCATTAAACAACGTGTACTACAATAATAAAAATGATATCTACCAATATATATATATTAACTCAATTATTTTACAATTCATAATGATTGCCTAGCTATTGAAACAAGATTTTCAAGTATATAAAGTACTCGATAATATGTCAATCCTCTATATTAAGAAACAGTGCAAATGAGTTGAGTATCGATAGTAAAATTGTAGTTATGAAGCATATAATGAAACCTTGTATTCTAGTTGTTTCACTAAGTTTCATTATGTCAGCAATCTGGTTAATAAATTGAAATTGTTATTTACTAAAATATAAAACTATAAAAAACTATTGCTAACTTCATAATCTCATCGCAAAATCCACTTCGGACTTGCGTTTGAAATTAGAAATATTATAATTATTAGTAGTATAAAATATTGCATGAATACGAGTAAATAAAAATAACAATAACTATCTAACATGTTCAATGTCAATGTGTATATACATTTGTGTGAGATTTATTGCTTTGATAATAAAAATTTAGAAAGAAACTTGACGCACTTGTTTTATTGAAAATACGTAGGGATGCAAGTCTTTGACAAACAAGAAAAGGGAACGAGTCGATAGTCGTATGCAGTAAGCCGAATAAAAAAGTGCTCGTTTAGCTGGGTTTCATTGGGGATGCAAGCCTATACGAGAATCGGGGTAACGGCCTTGTTGCATAAATTTGAGCCCGCGTCGGTAACGAGCAAAAGGGACGGACAGATAGAGATGATGAGTTGCGGTTGGCGCGTTGCGATGCAGCTGTAAAAATAATATCACAGAGATGGACGAGGCATTGTGAGTTGGCGCTGTCTTCCCCTCCACTTTGCCCCGGCGAGAGAGAGCCACCCGTGTATATTCCTATACGTACTCGCAGCCGCGTACACATTGTTCGCCGCCCAACTGCTGCTGCTGCTGCTGCTGCTGCTAGCGCCATTCCGTTGTCGACGTTTTCACGAGTGTACGCGAGCCCTCCGGCTTTCTCCTTTTTCTTTTTTGCTTTTTCCATTTTGCCATTTTCACTGGCGATATGATGGCGAGCGTTGAGCAAACAACGACGATAAACAACGAAAAAACAAATTTCAAAATGTTTGTGATGTGTCACTTTTCTTCATTTTTCAATTAATTTTAACGAAATATTTGAGGAGAAAGAGAAAGACTATTTATAAAAAATCTATATATCTCAATTTAACGCTGAAAAATATAGCTAATTCCGTAAGGAGGACATGTATTTTTATTTTCGTGTGTCAGGAATTTCCTCGTTTGATAGCCACTCGCCAAGCCAAATAAATTTTCATCTAAAAAGCTCAATCAGCGTATTTTCCTAATTTGACTGTTTAATGTTGAAGCCTGATTTTCAAACTCAATTACGCTGCGGCACGTCGTTCATACATGTATGAGCACGATCGCACGACTTCATTGTTGCGAGTTTTCCAAAAGCCGAAAACAACATCGTAAATGGAGCGGTGTTTGCGAAATAACCAAGCAAGCAGACCGGGCTGGGTGCTGTTTGTGCCTGAGTTGCGTTCTTGCATCTCAATGCCGTGTGTTTTCAATGGTGGAAAAATATTTTCCGAGAGGATTATTCTTAATATTCACTGCGTGGCTCATCGCACTGGAAAAACAGTTGTCAATAAAATTCGCTCATGCATTTTCATTAGAGGGACTTCTCAAATGTAAATAACGCGGTGCTGGAACACGCGTGTGCCTCGATATGCAACCAGCTTGCGGAATAAACTGCCAGCGAAACAATGAGAAACGGAGTTAGTGCGTAAACTCGCGCAAGTTAATGGACCTTAATTGGGCACGCGCGAGCCACGCTCGCACGCGAGTGAGGCAAAAACAAAAGTCGCAAGGCGAGCGGGCCTAGTTAATTCTCGGAGACGGGCTTTTGTTCTTTTGCTCGCGTGCAGGCTCTTGCGCCTGCGCGCGTTATGCATTCGAAGGGAGCACTTGCTCTAAATCTTGATAAACGGCACGCGGCGTTGTTAACGGGCTACGTTATTTTGCAAGTGAGGGCGAGAAAGGGGGCAAAAAGCGCTGAAGAACAAGAAAGAAGGCGCGCTTGGATCGGATCCAGAGTAACCGGCGCGGCGTGGCAAGCCCCAGGGTCCTTTCGACGGACAATCTTTATTTGGGAAGATAGCGGCAGATGCTGACGTTGACAATATTTTTTATTTCACCAAGCCCCTCGCTTCCATTGTCAGAGCTTCCGCCGGAACGCGCTTATTTCGATACCTGTGCCCCCTTTTTAACGAGGATTTCAATGTGCAGCTTCGTTAATTTCAATGCCTTTTCATTGTGTTTTCACTTCTTCCACTGTTCATTTATAAGATTGGTCAGATGTACAAAAAGAGTGTCTTTTAAATTGATCGTATTTCAGTAATGTGCTTTGTAAGCACATTAAGTTATCGCTTGTCATGTTGCCAAGATTCAAGAGCTGATATTTTGTTTGTCAGCGAGCGCTACTTGATCAATATTCATGTCACTGAATAATTGAGTAGCTTGAATTCGCATCGTACATTAGGTACGTTGTTCGTAACATTCCGATCTCTGAGACAATAATCAGTCGAATGTTATCGTAACCAAAGCGAATATTTGATGTAGGAGAAATAGGTTTTCCGAGTGGTATACACGGCGAAGCGAATCGCGATCGATCGCGGCCGAATCGAGCGGAGCAGCCCAGAAGAGATAACTGTCGAACGAAAGGCCAAAAATATGATGGTTTAGCGAAAGTTACCGTGCCACGTTATTAGAGCAAGGTACTAATGCCAATTTTTGAAAGGAGCTGTAGAGGGAATGCGAGCCGGGCGGGCCGGTAACGCAATAACGTTTCAATTGGAGGCCGGATATTGCCGCAGGCTAGTCGACCGATTTCCCTTCGGTCGGACTCGAGGCTCCCTCCTTCGCCATTCTCCGCGAATTTCCTTCATTAAGCCCGAAAGACTCCATCAAAGTTGGATTCCCCATCTCGCCTGCTAGAGCTTCTGCAGTTTTATCTCTGGCGCGCGAGGTCCGGCTGCCTAACGTCGCGGCCGGATAAGTTGGCGCAACTTTCTCGCGATCCGCATAACTTATAGCGCCTCTAATGAATCATGACTGTGCTAATCTTTCCTTTCCTTCTTCATTGTCGTTTGTCACGGCGCGCGCTATACGTATAGTAATTGAACTGTGATCGATGCGCGGATTGCTTATTCAAACGACCACAGGCGTCATTTGCAGTAGTTCCGCAATATTCAGAGTAATGAAATATTTACTCGCCCAAATAAAGCCGAAATAAAGATGCATCGACTGCAGCCAGCCTGTAGCTACAAGTAATGTCGATAATATCGAGCGATGTGCGCTCGCGCAGGCAAGCAGATTTCACGTCGCTGAAAATACGCGCAACAATAAAGAACACATCAATGAACCGGACAATAAGCCCCGCTCTCATCCGACCGCGTAAAACTATTGCTGGAAAAAAACCAACGCACGGACTCGCCGCACAATGGCGCTCGAATTATACGACCCGGGGTATTACGGTAGAGCGGAAGCCGAGCATTATTGTCTACTCCCCTACCCTTTCGCTCACCCACATATCACGTCGCGAGTTTATTTTGCCGCGTGAAAATATAATCCTCGCGAGCGCACAAAAAAAGACATAGAGAGAAAAAAGAAAGAAGAGCTCCGAGGAGTCGAGCGCGCGTGAAAGGGACGTGCGGAAAAACAGCTAGGAGGCGGACTGAGACTCACACATGGAATTAAGCTCGGAGGCCTGGCTTCGCGCGCTCCCACTCTGCTCGAGGCTTTAATTAATGCGACATACTTTTCAGCGCTGCGTTTGAAAAGTACCGTAATCCAAGCTGTGCGGTACCAGGCTGTTAAGCTCCCAATCCCCCCCTTTTTTCTGGGCCCCCCATTTCCAGTATCAAAGCTAATGCTTCGCGCTACAGATGCTCAAGTCAATATGCATTATTAGAAATATCATTTAATTAGAGGTCGTAAGAATTTCTCACCAGTTTCTTAGCATTGTAAAGAAAAGACCGAAATTGTAGACCTGTCTCTTCATATTCAATACAAAGTTTCTACCTTTGGTATAATTATTCTAATGCTAAGACGAAATTCTAATGCTAATCTACTTTGTATTTTTAATTGAAAACATTTGTGTGAACGATAGTTGCAAGACAATTTCGTAATGTTTCGGATGTAAGAATATTTTCACGTTTTAAAGTAGAAATCAAGTCTACATAGAAAAAATTGTTATCAAAGAATTACGTTCATCACAGTTGAATTATTAACATGAGAGAATTTATAAAATTAGGTTGAAATACATTTAAATACTCGCGAGATACTCGTAAAATCAGACCGAAATCAAAATATACGAGCTTCACATAACCGCTGATATTTAAAACTATACAATAATGTTAATCAGTTCTTGGGATTTTCTTCTACGATTATAATTAATGAACCACGAATATTAAATGTTACGGTAACTCGACCGATATTTATTCGAGCACGAGATAAATGGAAATTATAATAAAGCTCAACAGAAATGCCAATAGGAGCGAGATAACGAGTGAATATGTAAAATAAAAGCTATTGCGACTACAAATCAATAAAGGAAAGCGCGATGGAATGCACTATTAAATAAGGAAGCGGATGAATGAAGCGAAAGAAAAGGGAAAGAAAAAAAGAAAAGGGTTGGCTGGCAGAAAGGGCATTGTACGCGAGAGTGAGAGAAAGGGAGGGAGGGAGTTTGCGCGCGGGAACGCGAACGTGGGAAAGAGAAAAACAGGAGGAGCAGCGGCTGCTAGTGCGCTTCGCTGGAATAAATAGATATTCGATCGAATAACTCAGGGCGCGTTAAGGGCGCTAAAGTCAGCTCTTGCACACGGTCGCGGCAGCGTATGGCGCGCTTGGAAATTGATTTTTCACGATGGCGCGCGGAACGAGACGCCCGATCGAGTTTCACACTGTTCGCCATCTCGTGCCGCTCTGCCGCTGCGCAGATAGATTGGCAAAAAGACAAAGAGATGAATAAGCGAGAGCGCCCGAATAGCCGCCCATTAACTTCTCTCTCTCTCTCTCTCTCTCTCTCTCTCTCTCTCTCTCTCTCTCTCTCTCTTTCGCATCAGCCTCTAATGGGATTCCCAAAGTTCACGGCTAAGTGCGCGATTCTCGGGCTTTCGAAAATCCGAGAGGGCCGTCGCTCGTCAGCAGATTAGTCGCCTCAATGATCTCGTTGCCAGCCGGAAATATAGAGTTCTTTGCTCGATGCAGACTCGTACTTATGTAGCTTCCCGTTGTGAGCACCTTTCTATTGATGCATCTACTGTAAATATTGACGGGAAATCTCTCGACACGAAGGTACTGCTTTGCTGTAGCTGTCACTCGACAAAATAGATTGGTATATTATCAAATTTCACACGTCGAATCCCGCAGCTGAAAAATCGCTCGACGATCTTGTTTACTACAACGTACTTCAGAAAAATTCTTACCGTTCGAATGTCCCTATTAATATTTGTTATCAGTATCAACATTTCAAAAATGCAGATTAAATTGGCTTCGATCGGAAAAAACTTAATAAATTATTCAGGAATCAAAAAGCGATTTGAAAAATTAATACAGTTTTCGAAAAAAATTCGAATCAGTGATATGCTTAAAAACATCAGACAGCCACATTCAGCCAATAGCTTCCATATTCTTGTTTACATTAAAAACAAATGTTAAAAAGATCACTTATTTTCTTAAAAACATTTAAACTATCATCTCTTTCATAACGTTATAAGAGCATAATTTTAATTGTAGACGTATAAAAGGTAGTGTCTTGAAAATATGACATTGTAATGTTGTCCGACTAAACTCGAATTGTACTACTTAGGCTAATGTAAATGTCTATGAGAAATTGGCATTTTGAGCAGCAATCAATTGATTTTTTACTTGTTTGGCAATAAAGGAGCTGTCAAAATGGCGTGCAATGATTTACGCATTGGTTCTGGATGGTTGTAATGCGATAAATGGCCAACGTAGAACAAGAGGAGCTAGCAGCCAATAGTAGGGAGATGAACGGCTAGTGCGCGTCGTTTAATGCCCCAGCCCAATCGTAAATCCTTGGCGTCGCGTCACGATTCGCGGCTCTACTTCGCATCCAACATATTCGGCGCCAGCGACATTTGATAAATAAAACCTTTCGTTTGATAATTATTGGTCAGTCTAGCCTGATTTTATCTTTGACAATTTGCCTTATACGAAACACCTTGTTAATTATTTGATCAATAATCTTACTAGTTTCACTAATGAACGTTGCATCCAATGCGAAAAAGATTTTTATTTTACAACATTTCATTCGAGTGACGTATATTTTAATTAAAATTGAACGCGAAAGAATGAAAATCCATTTCCAAGGGCCCTTTCATTAATTAAAATTCGCAATATCTATTTTGCTCGAGTTTTATTTTTCAATACTCATTATAAGAATCCTATAATGAAATAGCATTGTATAGAAACTTGTTTAATTTTAATATCTCGATGTCGCCGAAGTATTATTAATTTTAAAAAAATTAACGATAACAATCAACTAATGCTCAAGATGAATATACATTTTTTCATAAGTCCAACTTCATCTGAGTGATGAAAAAAGTTAGAGTTGACGCCAAGTTATTTTGGCATGGATATTTTAGGTGGCAATCGATTGGCAATAATATTAGCTCGGAGTTAGTTAGCCGTTTTTTCAATCGGAAGCAATTCAATGTTCACTCTTGGCGAATTGATTGCTTTCCCCTGGGCGTGTAAAGACCAATTTTTTTGTGTCTATACACATGCACTTGGAAAAACGAATAAGTAAACGACGTCGACGACGACGAAACGAGCTGAGCGAGCGCAGCGTCGGGGTAAAAGCTGAGCGAACTAGCGAGCAAATAACTTGCGCTGTTCGTGCTTGGAGTTTGCGTTGTTCACGTGCGAGCGGCCTGCTTTTTACTCGCGCGCGCGCGACAGAGAGAAAGTTGGCTGGCAAATTTTTCAGCGGACTGATTGGACGTGCGATGGCCTCCGGCTCGGCGGTCCGCGGAATTCCATTTCTCGACGAATCGCGAGACACTGTCTGCTGGC
This sequence comes from Phymastichus coffea, assembly GCF_024137745.1. Classification (NCBI taxonomy): domain Eukaryota; kingdom Metazoa; phylum Arthropoda; class Insecta; order Hymenoptera; family Eulophidae; genus Phymastichus; species Phymastichus coffea. Next base: position 69,800 of record NW_026706877.1, on the reverse strand, counting down.
TCTTTACTGCTCACTGGCTTTCTTTCGACATTTGGCCTGGACTTTTGTGCGCCGCTAAGCACTCGGACTTAATTGCGGACAGGAATTTCAAGCGGCAGTATTGGCAACATCCAACCGGCTATTTATATTAACCGTTATAATCGTTTCTCCCGACGTGTTTTTCTACACGTGCAAGCGCTGCAGCAGCTAATTCGTTGCACAATTATATTATTAATTCTCTGCGGGGATGAAAATAAATGTGCTTTCAAAACAAGCAGGACGATGTACATAATCAACGAACGTCAGAAGCTTTTCTCTCTCGATTGGTAGCTAGCGTTAATTCCGCGTTGATTCTCAGCCCTGCAGCTGGTTATAAATATCGCTGACATTCATTATGCCTTACGCGTCAAAGGAATTATCGACAAAGAGGCGTGCAGTAGCGCGACTCTCATTTTTCTCCGTTTCTAGTGTTCTCTCTCTCTCTCTCTCTGTCTCTCTCTCTCTCTCTCTCTCTCTCTCTCTCTCTCTCTCTCGACAATTTCCAGGCGCGCGTCGCTGGAAAAAAGCAACAGCCGCAATGCTCCGACGAATGCCGGCGCGCAATCACTGTCCGTCATGCGAGAGCCGAAGAAAGTCAATAGCGATATCGGTGAGCGCCGCGAGACTTTTTAATAAAATTCACTGGCGCTCGTGTGGGAGCAGAAGAACGACAAGCGGCTAGTCGGGAATTCGACGCTGGAACGCCATGCCAGCCGCTCTTCAAAGGCTACATATTTCCCGATGGAGCGATGCACTGTACGCGCGAGCTGTCGGTGAGAACCGCTGTCGCGGTGACGTGATGCGCCCGACGCGAGATTGGTCGCCGAGAACGGCGCACGTCACGTGACACACGTGCGGATAGCCGCCCCTCGCACTAAACAGACATACACGGCCTGTCGCTCGTACCGAGGAATTTGGTTGATCCAGCTGAGCCTCCAAACGTTTTTCACGATATCGATGGCCGATCGAGCACTGCAATCAAGTAATATTAAACGTTACTTTCTGTTGTGACAGCTTCTTTCATTCCGTCGCTTCTCTCGTCAAATTATTAATCCTATACAGATCAACGCAAATGCCATTCCAAAATAACAATACGAATAGGTTTATCACTCTAATATATTAAATATATTGCGCTCCATATGCCTTGCAGATGTATATGAATAAAAAGCAAGTGTCGGCATCGCTTATAGCAGACAGCATAAGCAGAACGGTAGGACTGCGTATAGCGGCCAAAGCTTTAAAAATTAAAGCATCAGGCTAAATGAAAAAATTACCGCAGTTAAATGGAATGAAAGCACAATCGAGACAGCATGGGAATGAAGCGGCGAGGGGGGATGGGGTGCGGAAAAATAGCGAAGGTGGTAGATGGCAGAGCGGCGGAGGTGCCGAAGTGGGGTGGGAAGGGCAACAGCAGACGTGGGTGAATGTATAGGAGCTGCTTAGGGCAGGGAGAGAGAAAAGACGAGAGAGCGAGAGAGCGAGAGAGAGAGAGAGAGAGCGAGCGGGAGCGAGATGGCGTGCGCGCGCGCGCTGAGGGAGAAGCGAGGTGGCGGTGGCGGCGGTGGCGGCGAGTGCGCGGCGAGGAGGGTAGGGGTCGTAAAAAGGAGGGGGCGTCGCGATGCCCGCCAGTCACTGCGACGCCAGCCAACGTCTCGCGTAGCGCTTCGACCAGGCAGCGTTCAACCGACAAAAGAGAATACCCATCATCTCTCTTACTCTTGCATCTTGCCCTAACTCAGTCGATCAATCGATACTGGCGCACACGTGCGTACAATACTGACACAGATCGCGCGAAGCCTCGCACGGCCACGAGGAGCCAAGTGCTATTCCGACAACAGCCGATTATACCGTGCTCGATAGTTTCTCAGTTTGCTACCGATCGGCGGACAGTAGTAGTGTGAGGCGAGCACACCGACATGAGTTAAAGCGTGCCAGGAGCAGCTCGAGCAGTTGATTCTAGGTGAAAAGCAGCTGCTGCTGAGAAGCGGCGAGCTCAACAGAATGGTGCTGCACGGGATGAACCGTAAGTGTCTCTAGAATGCAATGTATCCTATTTTTGCGGCTACTGCGTACTTGAACGCGCCCTCCCGGCGTCCGTAGTCCCGCGGGAGAGTTGTCGTTTCTGGAGCTGAACTCGCGCCACGTCTCAATTGAACGTCGGCGAGCCTCGCTTAATGAGCCGAATTTGGGTCAGGGTTCCCTTTGAGGAGAATTTCAAACTTAGCTGGAAGGCCGGAGTTGTGTTTTGTCTCTTTTTTGTTCGCTACCTTTTCCGCCATTTGATCGATCTACAGGCTAATTTTATCAATGACTCGTTGCGCGCACGTTCGCCGACTGTTCTCGTACATCGACGTGTATGCCCCATTTCGTTTTCTAGAAAATACTTTGCCTCTTTCTCCGCCTTTTATATTGACCTTTCGACTGAACAGATCAAGGAAATACACACGTTTTGAAATCCGTCGGGACATATCGTTAAACTTTGTTAGAAGTCTATTAGCGTGGTGGTAAATTTCACGTGTAAACCACAAATCGTTGCGTTTTCAGAACCCAGTCGATTGAAATTGACACACCGTCTACAAAAAATTATATTACAGGCTCAAAGGTCGCGAATAGAACTCACGCTCGGACAACTGTCGTTCACACACTAATCACGCCGAGCGTATCTTATCGGGGAACTGACGGCGCTCGTTTCACGTCGAAAGGAACCGCTGTGATATACAACAAACAACGTCTTGCGAACGCGACACACGAGCCTGACCACACGCTGGCGAAAAATTCTCGAGAGCCAAATCACTGTGTGTCACGCGTTAACGTACACCCGGGACACGCGAATTTTCCCCTTGCCAGAAAGAGCGTAGCAAGCGCACTCGTATGGAACAGGCCAGGTGTGAGCTGTTTGCTCGGCACGTGAACCAAACCACTTCGGATACGATTCACAGGAGGCCTTTGGCACTCTTGGCATATCCTGTGCAATGCGGCAATTATCCGCTGTCGATATGCCTGACAAAATAGTGAGCGTGCGTTCGCGAATCGTGCGAGGATTGCGAATACCGCGAGGCTGTCTGTTTGCCTTGGCTGTTGACGCTCTCGCTCGTTTCGTGCGCGCCGATAGGGCGCCAAATCAAATGTATTTGTGTGTTTAATTCATCGTAATTCTCAGGTATTCCGTAATAGCATTGTCCGTTGGCGCTAAACGTTTGCGAGAGGAATATCAGAGAACGGCGTTTGCGAAACGACTGAGAAAATTTCCGATTGTAAACTGCTTTTGGACGGTTGTGGGGATGCAATTAGAATCGCGACTGCCTGCGGCCTGGTCGATCGGCAGTTTGGTTGGCTGGAAAATGTATTTTACCGCGAATGCGACGATTCCTTTTAGTGAAAGGGACGATTGGCGCAGTCGCTAGGCGTGCAGTTGCCATTGACAAAGCGACGGCAGCGGCACGGCGGCGGTGGCGGCAGCAGACCGATCGCTCGCCTCCGGGAAACGGGAAATAAGGAAAAGCTGGATCGGAGCCAAGTGGCCGTTGCTGCTGCTGCTGCTGCTGCTGCTGTACCCGGCTGTCACTTCGCAATTACCCAAGCGGCTCGATCGACTAAAGGAGCGCTTTCTGTTCGACTGTTTGCGCGCCGGGCTGCATCAGCTAATTGATGCGCTGCGCGTTCAATTTGGCGAGAAAGGCCGAGCAGCAAACGATCGACCAGTTGAACGAGGCCGATAAAGGATACCGAATTCCTGGCCATTTCCTCTTCTGGCTGCTCTCTGTACGTGTGTATTGCGCTGAAAGGATTTTCCTATCCTCGCGTCAAACTTTACGCGTGCCACTGTGGTAGTCCCGCGCTAGCTTGGACACGTTTTCAACCTTCTTCCTCCCTCTCTTTTTCACCCTCGCTCTCGTTCTCTCTGTCTCTCGTTTGCCCACTGTGAAATTGCTTTCGCTACACCTTCCATTCACTCACTGCCACCGTCACTTTTATAAACTCTGACGGCTTTCATCATGTTTTTCAACGGCCTTCGTGATTGCGAGTCTAAAGGTTTCATTGAATACTGCCCACATCATTGACTATGAATTTTCCTTGTACGCTTTGCGTTTCTACTCGATCATTCATATTTAACCTATTTTATTTTCCTTTTCCGACTATGATATTGTTTCTTGTCCACTTAATAGCATAAAAAGTGACACGCCTATAAGTCATTTGAAGAAAACTTAAGTCGTTTTATTGTCTTGTTGGATGGAAACCAGTGTAGTAAAAAGTGGAAGATAATAAGCAAGGAAGGCAGATTATTTGACTAACGGAGTCCAGTATAGAGAACATTATAGGCAATTTCATTGAAAGTTTTCATCGTAAATTTTTCCTAAAGTAAGATTAGAAAACAAGATTACCCTCTCATGCAATTTACAGTTTTCAAACGTTCTTCTAGATGTTTTAACTCTTGCAGTACCAAAAGTTTGAACGTTGAACGCTCTCAAAAGATATTGGCTTTCTGAATAAAAAATTCAAAGACGCTATGTTGCAAGGCAAAGAAAACTCAATTGAACGCGTCGTAACCTGCCGCTGGAAAAACTTTGAGCAGCTTGCTTTCAACGTTCATGACGATAAAATTGTAGAAAGTAAAAATTCCAGGCGTACACTGAACGTTGAATGGTAGGCTAAGCATCAAAGTGGCTATATAGCAGGTCGGTGCTGTCGGTCACTTGGCGAGCGATTCCGAATGCAATCGCACTTGACCGCTACAGAACAAACAGCGTACAGTACCGACCAGCGGGCGCGTGTGTGGTGTGTGTGTACACAGAGGAGCGAGGCAAGTGCTCATGCGTGTATATTCCAACAAGAAGCGAATTCGAGCGAATTAACCAATCGGTCGACTGACTCGCAGATTGCCTTGAGCGCAGATAGTGTTGAAACAGCGCAGCAATCAATGTGCTTTTTTTCTTTTTCTGACTGTTTGTCTACGGTGAACCCGATAGTAAAGCGCGTTTTTTCCCATTGGCCCAACGTGAAACAAAGAAGCGACCCGCAAGAAACGGTAAACAGCGAGTCGTGTTTTCTTTTCGATTTATTTGCCAGTGGTGAGTAGGTCGAGGCCCTAAATTAAAAGTTTTCCGACAACACCGCGCGCGAAAAAGCAGGCTTGATTGAAGTGAACGCGAGTAGAGAGCCTGTAGCGAGTGCTGTGTTTGCGGCGACACTGTTTGAATAAGCAGATTACTGTTGGATTTGCCACCACGTCAGATTAGGTTTCGTTGTAGTTCTATTATTTTTTTCATACATTATTCTTGCGATACTATGTAAATACTATTTTCTGGCATGAGTACAATTTATTTCTGAAATAGATCCTTTCATCGAGCAGTAAAAAAAGCGCTTCTCGCCTAACAGGACTGAATATTCAGCAATGGAAAAGTCACGAAGTGGAAAGTTTGCCGATAGTATCGTGAAACTTTAATGTACCAGCCGCGTTGAAAATCCTTGCGTGAACTTATTGAAAGATAACTTGTTTCTGAACGAAAGAAATATCGCACCCCTAAAAAAATGTTTGAAAATGTAGATCCAGTTTATGAAAATTTGTCGAGATCGAAGATTTGTCATAGTTCTTTTTCATGTGAGACAAAGCTCAAAGAAGAAGAAACGAGAACCGCGTGTTGATATTCCGTGTAGGCGTCCTTTGGAAGCCGTGAGGTATATATTCCAGATTTGTGGTTACACTGCAGTTCAAACTTGGATGTTCTCTTCCTCTCTATTACCTCCCCAAAATTTTGACTCGTCCATGACCCATTGCCGCGGCCGCGTAATCGACGTTGCACCTCGCACACTTCCTTCCTTCCGATGTCGAGCATATGCTTACGTTCCATTTGGCTTCTCGCGACGTAAGCAAAGCTTGTTCTCGCTCTCTGATGTAACGCTTTTACTTCTTGCAAGTACTCTATTGCGCTAGATTATTACGCGTTGTACTTTAAATGGCACCCTATAATCACTTTAACTTTGCTCGTTCATTCCAATATCGCTTTCTCTCGTCGGCTACTTCAGCTTTTAAATTGGTCATTTGGGTGCCAAAATCAAATAAATAGCAAATTTCTGCTAAGGTAGATAAGAAGCGGAGCAAATCAGTCGTAGAATAACTTTTTAAGATTTCAATTTTGTCGACAAATCGCATAAATCTCTGGTTAATTCTACCAATTCCATAATCGAAATCTTCCCCGAACGCAAACTCAAACAGAGAAACGATCTCACTTATAATATTATACCCGAACCCCTCGGATTGTAAAACTTTGCCTTTTCCGTGTATCCTAGAAATATATAAAGCTCTAAAAATTAGCAGAAATTTTTGAATGAGAAAGTCTCCCGAAAAATTCAACTAGAAAAAGGCTTCTCTTTTTCTTAGCTTGACACTGCCTATACCTATTCTTCAGACTCACTGATGAATAACGTAATTTCAAAAAGAAAATATAGTTCGCCGTTTTTTTACGGATTCTAAAATACTCGAGAATAGATGTTCAAAGTTTTCTATAGCTATAGGTATGCATAAAGAAGAAAATACAATGTGGAGAAAAAAAGAAGTAGGTTAAGCACGTCGTGTGCCCTAAATAGAATTACGGGATAGCGCGAGAAAAATTCGAAAGGATAATCGTGTTCAACTGAGCTGACGCATTTCAGTGGAATTTTTGTTATATCCGTCGGATTTATCAGCGTGGATTTACAACTTCCCAAAAATGAGAGACTATGAGACTAACAAACTGCGTCGATGAACAACAGGTTTGAATTGTAGCAAACGTAGAGTATCGCGAGATGAAATCGCTCGCACCAGTACACATCGAGCAGAATTTTCTAGACTACTAACCGGATAGAGCTGGAATGATGGGCGGGAAAAATTCATAAAAAGAAAGGAAGATGGCTGAGAGACTCCGACGACATATTGCCGCTCGTACCGTATGCATTATATATGGAAACAGAGAGCAGAAAGAAAGAAAGGAAACGTCTCGGCGGGCAAACTGTTCTATTAATTGCGCTGGATACGGAAAAACTTACACAATGACCGAGTAACGTGGCATTTCGATACATGTCGGAGAATAATCTATGCACTGATAGTGGTTAGCCATACATAACAATTGGAAATAAAAATTTGATATTTCAGAATTTTTCGCAATTAGCTTTTTTAACTCTGTTTCGCGCGGATATCAAAACATCAATTTCGATCCTTCCAACGGGTTCAACCAGAATTGATGGTTCCAACACCGTCGTCATACAATTTATTTATTTTTCATTTGAAGTATAAGTCAAACTAAAACGAACTTTTTATACATCTTTCGAGCTGCAAAAAGGTAAAAAGCACATGTATAATTTGGTTTTCGTAGAGTAGGTTAACTTAATTAGCAAAAGTTTAAGAAAGCAATCCAGGGTAAAGTAAGATAAGCCCTTTTACGAAACAAGTTATGCATTTGCTATCTTTTGCACTCAAATATTGTCATCCTGAATAAACTTATCAGCCTTTATATAATTGTATTCAAAATTAAGGCTTATCATTATAGTAAGTAATCTTTACATTTTGTTCGATTCATCTGAGCAAAGCATTCATTTTTTTAATTTATAGAGATAAACAATTTCTTATCGTCAAATCTTTGATTACGCAGATAGAAACAAATAATATCATTTTTCTTTGCTAGCCCTGAGAATCCACTAATTTACCTATGTGAGAAAAACTCTTAAGTTCTGTTATTCACGAATAAAAACAAACGTGTCACATAATTCCCTGTGAATTATATGTACATATATTTTTTTATATTAATGAGCCAATTTCGTGACAAGTTGAATAACTCATAAGGTATGATGAGCGGTATATAGGATCAGTATGGAAAGAACGAAAGCGATGTGCGCGGGTCTAGAACAAAAATCACAGCAGTATACATAAAGAATCCAGTCGTGTAGACGCAAGCGCCGAAGTAGCCTTGATGCGAAACCGATAATGTCGCGCAAACGCAAACGCCATCAAACTAGGAGATGACCTTCGAGTTGCTCGAGCTTCCTCTCTCTTTTTCGCCACTCTCGCACTTTATTTCTGCGTGTCACAGCTAGTTGGCGTTTCGTCTTTGCCGAAGCATTCGATGCAAGCCGGACTTTGCGCCTTTCACCAAACCCACGACGTTTATGAGATAAAGGGCCGTGGCGATGCACATTGCTTCCGTCGACGTTGATAATTCAACGAAACTCGTTCAAGTTACACTCGACGATTGCAATTTCGCCGCAAGCGATCTGGAATCGCTTCCGAGACATTCCTTATCGCGCAGAATTCGCAGTTGGCCTTGAACAATGAAGCGGTGGCAGGCGAAAAATTGGAAATTCCGAAGGAAAAAGAACGGAGGCGAGAAAGTGTAGGTAAATGATGTGGGAGCCGGGGCGCCGTACTGCTGCAGGGTTAGTCGGAGGAAAATGTAAGGCGCGACCGGCTGTAAAATTTTATGCAGGCAAATTCTTCCAGCTCGTTGGCGAACAATGCGGTGATGCGTCGAGGAATATAGCGAACCGCAGGCGGGAAAAGGGGTATTAATCCCGGAAGAAAAGCCGCGAGACAGGAGCGTTCGCACGATCTTATTCGAGATGCATCTCAAGTAGCTCGTTCATCTCGCGCCTTCTCCGACTCTCTCTCTCTCTCTCTCTCTCTCTCTCTCTCTCTCTCTCTCTCTCTCTCTCTCTCTCTCTTTCTACCGCGTCGGCGGCGGCGTACGAGTTTTCCCCGTTAATTTACGGCTGCGCGGCTGGCTCTCGAGGGTTACGGCTGCAAGACGGACAACCGGCAGCTGCCTGCCGTGTACTGCCTACTACGTTAGCCGCTCGAGAGCTGTTGGCTGTTTGTTGTGGCCAGCGACAAGAGCGCCGCTGAAAATCATGCACGCTGTAGCTCCTGTCGCTTCCAGCCGGTCACGTACTCGACTGTACTTCTCCGCAATACGCTCCGAATCGTTAACTTTGTTTGCTGGCTTTGCCATTCTTGAATAATTGCCGAATGACATCGGCGCTCCGAATGCGCGATAATTTTCACGACTACCTACAAATTCAAGTGGAAGTAATCAAGTTCGGTCAGGCGCTGATTTGGCTGACTGTCAAATGTTAAACAGGAAGTGATAAATTAAAGACAAACACGCAACAGACAATTTGGATGGGCGATAGACTGGAATTTCGAGCAATCGAGCGTTGAACAGTTGCGATAGGAGGGTGATGGTTGGATAGAGGCAGTAGCGGGGCCCCTTGTGTTCGACGCACAGCCCTTTACTGGCTGTCAGTCTCTCTCGTTCGAATTCTCTCGGTTTCTCACTGTTGGACATGTCGAGCGCTCGCCTACGCGAATTCCACAAGAATTTGATTTGGTCTGACGCGCTTCGGGGCGCGTAACGCGTCTGCCAGCGCAGCCAACGCAGTAACGCAGCTACCTGCCTGCCTGCCTGCCTGCCTGCCTGCCTGTCCAGCATATTCTACTACGTCAAGGCAATTCCAGCGAACTGCATAGTTTTTGCCTGGCGCACTCCCTGATCGGATCCGATCTTTATAACTGTATGCCTTATCACGGCCTTCGATGCGAACGCTCAAAAGGTTTATTCTCAGCTCAGCGCTGCTCCAGAGTCACGTCGAGTGTTATTTTACTCTTTTCCATACACGAGCGAGGTTTTCCATCGATTGCCCGTGTATTCCATATAGAACGATTCGGCTTTTCGTGTGTTCGATATCAATACCCTGCCGCGCGCACCTCTCTCCCTTTTTCCCGACCTCCAGCGTTCATGTTAACGCACAAAGGCAGCTAGGCTAGCTCGCGCCTCTTTGTTTGTATTCAGCCTGGAAACTCGCGGAAACTCGCGCGCGTAAAATCTGTTAAAGCCCAACCGTCAGAAAGCTTTAGCAAATCCATTCTATTCCTTTCAAACTCAAATAGCACTTTAATTCCATTTGTACTTTTAAGCTAAGTGGATTTGCGGCTGCGAATCGAATTTAAAAAAAAAAAGAAAAACGAACGTTACAGAAGACGCTTTCCACTTAATCAAATCGCACCGCTGAGAGTGTTTGAATAATCGATTTCGCTTTTAATGTTATTGATCTAGACGTTCTCAAAAAAGCACACTTCTTGTAAAAAACATGCGACTGGTGCGCTAAAGCGGGTACCACCTCGTCAATCAATAGAACGTTTTCTTGGCTAGCTAGGGGCGCACTGTCACGTAGCCGACTCGGCCGACGTAACTAATATCATGAGAAATACTGTTATTACTATACTAATATTTCGCGTAGAGTTTTGCCTAAGCTACGTAGGGCTCGGGAGAGAGAGAGAGAGAGAGAGAGAGAGAGAGAGAGAGAGGGCACCGGAGGACTTTAAACGAATACTAGGCTCGTATTTCACGTCGGCTCTTATTTGCTCGGCGGCCAGCAAACTTCTTCGGCATCAGCGGTCGGAGATAGTGGCAGTGGTGGTGCGGGCGTCGCGTCTCGTTACGCGTCCCATAATTGGCAAGTAGCTGACTTTTCCTTAGACTCAACTATCGTCGCCACCGCCGGAATTCCATTTCACTTTTCCAAATATCAAACAAGTCTCGTAACTCGATTGCTACGGGCTGTGTCAAAAGTTATACATGGCAAATTACTGTTCATAAATCAATTGGTTAATATTCCATACTCCGTTGTGGATTATTTTTGTTTTATGGATTGCGTAACTTTGACTCTAATGTAACTCATTTTAGCATATTTTATTATTTAACGATTCCCCATTATTTGTATTCAACTCTAATAAAAAAAACAATTTTCCTTCACTAGCCATCGCTTAATTACATTAGCGTGTCGCAAAACCTCTATTCACTGCCCGAATATTCGTAATATCTGAATTAAACTGAGCAATAAAAGATCAACCGTCGTATATTTCACTGCTCGGTGTGGAGTATTTACTGATGTTTAAATAGTTCGGAATCGAGTCCATTAGTTTTAACAACCTTCGCAGCCCTCCTTTAATCACGTTTCAGATGAACCCGCGCTTGACATTAATTAACGAAATTATTCAGAGCACCGCTTGAAGTTTTGCTTTACACAGAAACTCGCACCTATATAGCGACTATATCATTAATATAAGATTTCAATATCGGATATCACGCTTGCCGTCAAGAGAACTAACAGAGTAATCCTACATCGAATTTGATCGTTAAACTTTGTAAGCCATATGCTAAATGTTCTATTGACAAGCAGTGAAAGTTTGAATAAGCATAAATTTTTAATGCAAACTTCTGACATGATAAATTGAAAATTTTCTTTACAACGCAAGGCTTGAAGCTTAAGATGATGATATAGGCAGTCACGATAATCGGCAGAACAAACTCCATATCGCAGTCGAATAAAAAAGGAAATCACGCATAGAAGAAAAAAAAGAAAAAGATGGTATGATTTGAAAAAAAATAGTGTTAAAAGGTACTAAACCAGAGTAGCTGAGAAGGAAAAGAGGATGTCGAAAGGCGTCAAACACACAGTACGAGATAGAGAGCACAAGAGGCGGAGACGATAATAGAGTATAAAGAATAAAAGGAGAGAAAATAGAGACGGAACGAGAAAGATAAAATTGAAATTGTTAGGTTATTAGAAGGGTCCTCTGTTGGATTCTCTAGCCTCGTCTTTCTCGTCGTTGCTGTACGGGCGTAGCCGGATTACAAGATTGGAAAGGGAACTTATTTGGGATGAAAGACTATCCCTCTTGAGAAAACTTCATTACTGATAAAGTCGAGGCAGGAAAAGCCTCTCCTGCGTCATCCCTTCCTCCGGTCTCATGCGCGTTTTTGCATTCGTCCGCGCTAGCTCACCACTGCTTTCTCACTTCTCTTTTATACTCTACGCGTCCGTAACCATGCCTCCCTCTTCTTTCTGTCGTCAGTAACTCTCCTTCGGGTTATTTTTTTCAGCCAATGCTTTTTTCTCCTCTTACAGGTACTCCAAGTACTCTCTCTTCCCCCTTCATTTTCTCCGCCGACAAGCATGTCCCTCGGTCCACTCGAGAAAACTTAACTTTTCATCCTTTATCGGCAATCGAGAATATTTTCTGCCGAGGAGATGGGATTGCCTCTCTGGGCGCTTATTCGCTGCGCCGACGTGCAGTCACGCGCGGCCACTCCCCCGTAAATCTTTGACTTTGTTAAGCGAACAAATCGAAAAAACTCATTCTTCTTTCAGGTTTCAGTTTTAATCAACCTTACACAAGCAGATTTTAAAGTTGTAACCTGTGTGTACGCCCGATATATACTCGTATTTCAATTAGCTTCAACGTTCTTTACGGTTCTTGACCTCTTTTATAATCTCATTTTGCTTTTATTACGCAAGGATCTCATTAGTCTTCATTTGAAAACAATTTAATTTGGAGTCGAGCTTCTCTGGTAAATCGAACAATACCATCGTGAAAGACAACTATCAACACCCTGACTTTTCTTTCAAATCTAATATAAATTACGACAATTGAACTGTCTAGACAGCTGATTATGAATAGTCGACGAGTCAATGACGGTAAGTTTAGCATCGAGATGTGCAGCAATCGTGAGGAAAGTCAATATTAAGATTTTGGACTGTTACTCGATTCTGCCAATAGTTGACGGGTGCTGATCCTGTTCGGAAAATATACGAGCGCAGGAGCAGGGTACGTCGCGAGAGACGAAAAACTCTTGGAGGCGAAAAACGGGCGGCTCGGTGATATACAGCTTTGCTTACAACGCCTGACTGAGCTCGCGTTTCCTTAAGCGCAAAGTACGACACGTTTTGTACGACACGGCGGAGATGGGCGAATGCGCATACTTCATGCACGCCCGTACTTTGTACTCTTTTATGTCCTGCGTCAGGGCTCTCTCCTATAAACCGGCAACTGCAGAGACCGCCTCGTACGTTTCCGTGTTTATCTGAATCTTTTGCGCGCCGCCTCGCTTTCTTTTCACCTTCTATCCTTCCGCCATTTTTTGCTTTATTCGCCTCGGCCAAAGTTTCTCCCTCGGAAATTTTCGATGTCACTAGAAATGTTTACGGCTAGCCGAGCCAACTTTCCACACCGAGTATAAAATTCTTTATTCGAGTAATCTCGGAAAGGTACGTGTAACTGCGGAATGGATGAGTACAGGAGAAGCAGACAATCTTCGGCGAACGAAGTGTAGAACAGCTCGGAGTTTGCTCGCTTTCATCTAAAATAACTATTTCAGCTACAACAATCGTATGGCGCATTTCAATGGGTTTTATTTCCGTCGTGGAAAGTACGTTCTCGCTTGAAACGTATATTATTACTCACCTGTCCGAGAAAGCCCCCTCCCCCCCACCAAAGATGAGTTCAAACCGTTTCTCGCAACTCGTGTTATTCCGCCGTGTAGCTCGCGAGCTCATATTCTCAGTGACTCGCGTGATAAAGTGCACGAGAAAGTTGGCATGCAGGTGATCTCGCGCGCGAGCGTACGCCTTTGTCGAGAGATAACTGCAAAGTGAAATTAGCCGCGAGTACGCTCGCTCTCGGCTTGGCGAACGGGCCAAGTTTTCGCGTCGGGAAATTGGTTTTTATGCCTTTATGTGGGCGTCCCCTTGCTCCCGGAGTGCAAAACCATTCACCCCAGACGCGAAACGCGAAATCGCCTCAATTTTAATACTTGGACGCTGTTTTGTGTGGTGGGTTTTATACATAGCCGGCAAAAACTACCCCGAAATGTACTCTAATTTTTATGAGCGATGCTCCTCCAATAAAATATATCTTAAGCAACGCATGGTATAAAACTTGTACTATTTATGATCGTTTTTACAATCAGTACACACTGGCTTATCTCGACAAATATTTCATTCCTTCAGTCAAAGGAAACTCGAAGAAGATATAACGATCGTTCATCGAAATATATCAGCGATCCTCAAGAGTTTGTTGCTCACGTTTCCACATCTTAATTTTCCGGAATAAACAAATGAGTACTAGCAGCCACGTAAGGATCTGGGAATATTGAGTGGTCAAGGAGGGAAACGGGAGCGAAAGACCAATGTAATTTTCCCGGTGTCGTAGATTTCCGTGTCAGCCTTCCTATAAAAGTGGGCAGCTTCATTCTTCGGTGGGCGCGGGTGTGCACATGCCGCAAATGTGGAAACTCCCGAGTAGTTATTATCTTCGAGTATACCACTTGTATACGAGGTAGTCGTGAAGGGAAGCTTAGTCGATGTTATCCCGAGTGAGACAAAAGATTAGGATTGGGCTGCTGCGAAAAGGGGGCGAAGGTATCGAGACTCCATACGAGACAAACGGAAATGAAGTGCCGGGGGCCGCGCGCGTACCAAAGAGAGAGAGAGAGGGGGTGGGGAGGGGGGGAGGTGAAGCCGGCAGCCGATACTACCCAATGCGAATGAGGTGGCGCATCGAGAGAAGCAACGTCAACTCCCGGAAATGAAGACATTGCGACGGTGTAATTGCCCGCGCGATACAGATGGAGGACTACCCGAAACTGACTGAAAATGAGCAAGAAGTTGCTTGTTCACAAGCTCACTGCCCACGAATTTTAAGGCAACCTGTGCACAGGCTTATCGATTGTTTTTCAAAAGAATCTTACTGCCTGGCCGACGTAAATCGACAAAGAATGTTCGACATGTGATTGGATTCCCCTGGCATTCGTCTTTTTTGTCTCAGCCGCTGGCATGGCCCATGGCTTCTTTTCTCTGGCTCTGTACTCTCTTACTCAGCTATGTTTGCTGTGCCTGCTCCTAAAGTACTCCCCTTTATTTCATTAACCCCTTACTTCATCGGCTCACCGAGAGCTGCTACAGCTGCACTGTTTTCATTTCTCTCTTTCTCTCTTATTCTCTCTACCCATTGCTTTCTTTCGTTCCTTTTCCACCCAAGTTCTCTTCTATTATACTGCTGAACCCGTGCATTTTCTCCCTCCAAATCGACTATCTTGGGTGTATTTATCCTCTTGTTGCCTATTTCCTTGAATAATACGTTCTATTATGCATTCTTTCTCTGTTTCACTTTACTTTCCTACTCGAGTAATAGCTTCTTCCGCCCCCCCCTCTTTAAGTAACTGAAATGGAGCTCTCTTATTTCAAGTAATATAATCGCATTCTCCGAAAATTGATTTATCTAATCAAATTTCATTTATTCCATTCGCGCACCGATAACTGATTCATGTAGTTAAAGAAAGTATTTACTTTGCTAGTAGGTATGTGGATTTTTCATTTCCGTTGCTTTTATCATTTCCTCTCATTTTTTATTTTTTATTCTGTACTTTATTTCACTTCTCGCGCGCAAAGCTTCACACCTTAACTCATATACTTTACATTTCTTTTTCAACGGATAAACGCGCCTACTCAGCTTCAGGCATTTTCTTGGTTTTACACCTAAACATGCCTCGTAATAATTACCTACAAAGTAATTTAAGAGCTCACGCTTGCAGCTCAGTTACCAGCTTAACATGCATTTTATCTTACGTATACAATATTTCATATCTTTTTTTTATGCAAATATGTCTTTTATTGCTTGTTTTATTTACGTAATTCCTCTTGGAAAATAATTATAGCTTTTGTCTGACTGTTTGGGTCCTAGTTTCAAATGAAGTTAATAAAATGAAGAAAAGCGCCGATGAGTTCAGTTAGATATTAAATTTCTTAAAGTTGCGAATTTATCGAACCACGTATGTGGCCATGAGGGAGTCGAACGGTATGAGGGAAAGAAGCCAAGAATGAAGAATGAACGCGGAAAAGAGCGCTGAAGGGTGAAGAGGGTCGATAATGCGTTTCTTTTCTGGTAGTGCGGCCGAATGAGTAGAGCCTAGAGAAGCCAATGATAAACGGCTTTATCATCTCCAATAAAAACCACTCGAGAGACGGAGAGAGAAAGAGAGTGCGACTCTTGAAAATGGCCACGTATATAGCCGCCAGCCGTATCAGGCCCACCAAAGCCTTCATCATCAATACGAATTAGTTGCGAGGGATGAGCAGAAGCATGTTGAAGAATTGCGGTACGAAGATGGAATGTCTACGTCGTTCTTGCTGCCTTTTTCCTTTATTTCGTCGACTAGTATTTTTTCTAAATTTTCAATTTCCTCGTTTATTTGATTTGGAGTCGTACGAATGAAAATCTCCGCCCGTACTCGTCAGATCCGCCATACTACTTTTCAAAATAAAAAATAACAATTTAAAATTAAAAATTAATGGAGTTAAAAATTCTTGTTTACCTAATTCATTTAGCAGTTTAAAATTTATTCCAGTAGAATTCCCAATTTCATCTTTAACAATTTTAAATTGCGAAACCTATTGCCAATAAGAGAAATGCGAATAATTCCACTGATTGAATCCGTATGTGAGAGAAAATTGGAACAAGTGGGGTACGATAGCAAAAGAACAGAGCAATGAATAAATGAATAAACGAAGCTGTCGCATACGTTTGTTGAGTTTCGCGCATGTTATCAAAACAAAAAGCTTGTGACAATGTCATCGTTGGTATTTCCCAGAGGAGGAAAATTGTGCATGGTTTAATCAACGAATAAAAAGAACGCATGAAACATCAGCTGACGTATACGGGTAGATTATCACATTAAAGCGGCTCAAGGTAAAATATTTGTTACGAATAGCAAGCGTCTGTCGCAACGTATTGGACGATATGACTGTCAATCATTATATTAATTTTTTTTGGAATGAATCGCGTTGCATAAATCAGGCTGGATTAACATCAGGAATATAAAAAGCCAATTTGGATTTGATTTTTCATAAGTACTTTCATTGTACAAATCATATAAGTAGAAAGCTGAAATTGCGATGGCGTTGTTTATAAAAAAAAACAGGGATACAGTTTAGGAAACAAGTTGATGCTTGTTTAGGAAACAACAGAAAGAGTAGCATACAGGCTTAAGCGAGTTCGGTTAAGCAGCTCGTTTGCAGGGCTGTGTTAAAGGAATGCATTGCTTGTGTGCGATAGACCGACAACCGACTGAGAGTCTAGGTGGACATAGTACTTTTGTACAAGTAGGTATGTGGAAGAAGACAGAATAGCAAATCGCTTAGCTTACTATCAAAAGCGTCACGCATCTTGCGGTACTTTGTTGGACCGAGAGAAATTTGATGGGGTGCAAAGGCACATCAAATTTGTGCACATTCCTGTATTCGATACTCGCGAGGGACCTCGCCTCATTTTAAAAGCTGTATTTGGAAATATGAGTTTCTAAAGGAGATTTCGTGCTGGTTGCTCATGTAAGTCGAAATATAATGTTTCAGCGGAAAACGAGAAAAGCAAATGAAGCAGCAGAGCAAGTAAATGTCGAAGAAAGCTATACTCGGCGGTAGAATCTGTTGGTTTGCGGTTGGCGCGCTCCACTTGAAGCCGCTAAAGTGTTGAGCGTCTGGCGCGAGTGCGACGGTATGCGTGGTACGATCTCGTTACGCTCGCGCCGCGCTCACGTGCACACCGTCCCTCCCCGCCGGAGCTAGTTTTTGTAGCGCCAAGAAAAATAAAATGCCAATGCGAAGAGTTGCTGCTGTGCAAAAGTGTTGCAGTGTCGAAAGCTTCCTCGCCCCCGCGCTCGTTATTTCTTCCGTACATAGCCGTAGAGCGCACGAGGCTCGAGCAACGTCGGGGCTTTGTCCATTAGATTGAAGGATAATTTGATTTTCAACCGATCGCGGCGCTCGCTCTCGACTGGCGGCTTATTCTTGTTTGGCTTGGAATGAATTTCGTTAGACGTTTCGCTTGGGATTCTGGCGAGGGTAAAGCGCGTCTCGCTGCTTGATTATACACAGCATCGCGACCGAGCGCGTTCGCAAAGCCTCCAAAATCTCTTTGTAAGCAGTTCCTTTGACGGTTCGCTTTAATATTTACTCGTTAAAGCTGCATTTGTCTTCATTTTAATTACGCTACTCGCTGTTCATACGTTGCGTTAAACAATTATTGAATGACTGATGCAGGTTTACCGGATTATCTCACGTGCTTTGTCGACCGATGCATTCATGAGCACAATGTACTTGGCAGCGAAGCCAGCGAATTCACGTTTGTGTATTACAGTGAAGTGAATATAAAGAACGTATTCGCGAGAGAGAACTTTGGGTGTTTAGGCGAAGCAGAGGTAAAAGTTCAAACTTGCAAATCATTTTTCTCGTTCTTCGCATAAAAGCCCGCTCGTGATGCCTTGAACGTGTTTGCAATATGCCGTGGCGCGTGTTCTACTCGTATTGTACCACTGGTTGTTTATTTGGTCCACATAGACACTTACACAACTGATATTTCTGGCAGTGCGCGTCTACATTTATCTTCGATATATCGATACGTGGCTAAAATCTGAAGCTTTTTGTCGCTAGAAGCTTCACTCTTTCGTCGTCTTATTAGCTTGTTTAATCGCACTTTTTGCCTCTATCTCTCCTCTTTTATTACGAAGCTTCTCTCGCATTATTAGTTACTTGTATGACGGTACGCGAGACGATGCTTAATTCGTGACAGCGCCGTGAAGTCGCGTACACGACGCACCTAGCTGCTTTTACGAGGCGTACTTCATCTCGCGTCTTACGCTTCTTTACACTTGCCCATCTCCGCTGGCCTATTAGCGCCGCCCGTTGCTCAAGTAGTAACGAACGTCGAGCTTGAATCAACAGAGTGGAACGATCCCTTTGAAACTTCCTCATTGATGTTTTCTTTCCTCTCTTGTGGATACATACTTGTAGAGCTTGCTGCTTCAAAGTCGCGGCTTTTTTTTTCTTCGATGCATATCGATCAAAGGAGGCTACTCCACCTCTTCAGCGCGTTTATCCAAGAATCTTCGAGTCGAGTCTTGACGACCTACCGTTAATAGCTTATTCCCTTCGCTGGCTGCTCGTAAATAACGAAAGAAAACATGACAAAGAATAGGCTGAAAAAGAGCTTTACACGTTAAAGAGCCTCTCGAAGCCGTATTTGTGTGCTACGGCTTGTAAGAGCAAAAAAATAAAGAAGTTTGTTTGGTATACGCGCGGCTGAATCCGACTTACGAGACCGAATTATCAGACCCTCGTCTGCAGATAAGCCATTAATGGCAAGCTCTCCGTCACAATCTAAATGCGAATCTAACGAGGCCACTACTATTACGCTCGAGCGCAACACGCTTCTCGCAAAAAGTCACTGCCACATCAACTGCGTCTATACGGCTTCTTAGTTTGACTCGATTTATTTATATTTTATGAGCCGCTTCTTTCACTCGGTTAGTAATCGATTTTTTATAGACTATCGTCAATACCGCTTTGCCATTTTTTTACGTATCGCTGATTCTATACAATTCTTCGCCATTCTTAATATCGGTGGTAGGACAACCATCCGCAACGGATGTAGGGCTGACAACATTTTAGCTCTTTTACTTTGATTTTTTCAAGCAACGTTGTTAAAGTGATCTGATCGCTTGATGCATTCTATTCGCCAAAAAATAAGATAAGTGTATGAGTGAAATCACAGGTACGAGTCAAGTTTTTAAAACAAACTGCGTATCTTATTACCAGAATTTTTTTTTCAATTGTCGCACGCTGAACAATCTCGAAGCTGTCGGTTCGTGAAGCGTAAAGTCTCTCTCTGGCTAGAGGCAAACAGCAAAGTTGCCGCGACGTTATAGCAAACTTTGCGAGCTGAAAGTGGCGATCGGGGTGAGAATATCGGAGCTACGTGCACTTTTGTCAACTAGCCGTTTGGATTTTGGCTTCTTCGAGAAAGGGAATCCAGACGCTGAGACGAGTGGAAAAATTGATTTAGCTAGACGGAGCGCATGCGAGTTGGCGGCAAATTGCAGCGATTCAGCGTTTCCGCCGAGCTTCCGATGAAACTTGGCGGAGGAAAAGGGGGACGGTACAAATTTATGGCCTGTAATTAGCGCGGGCTACACTTCTCCGTTCGCCAAATTTATTTCGGTTTATTGGCAAACTGATTAACGCCTCGCCCATAATAAAGCTGAATGTCACTGCGAACTCTCTCTCTCTCTCTCTCTCTCTCTCTCTCTCTCTCTCTGCGTTGCACAGAGTCGTGCGACCGCGATGGTTATCGGAAACTGATTAGCGATTTTCGAATGTTTGCTCTGGCCAATGTCGGTCGAATTTACGAAGCGCCGAGTATTGTACGAATGCCGAAAGCCCATTTTGACCATTGTTGGCCATTCTCTACGATATTGTATTTACAGCTGGTGTCTGCCTACGCTGACGAAACTCGGCACTGAAATATCAATAATTCCGTAAGCGCGCGCGCACGTTATTCGCTCACGAGAAAGACAACAGTTTTGAATTCAAATGCTAATATTTTAGCGAGAGAGCCGAAGCATAAATCCTGCGAGGCCGAACAAGTGGGCACACTCCCACGCAGAAGCCAGCGAAAAAGCCATTAAGCAGGCGAAACACGCAGCCAGCCATAGAGCTGCGCGCGCAAGCCCGTTGCAATTTCTTAATGAGACATTGTCGCCGGCGTCGTAGTCGTCATGGGCGAAGGCAAGAGCCAGCTAATAAGTGCAATTTTCATGCGGGACCAGATCGTCGCCGGCGATATCAGTGCACGCGGAGAGCCTTTTATTCGCGGAGTCACGTTCGCTCCGGCGCGAGGCCGACAATCGATGCCGAGCGAGCGCGCGCATGTCAATGTTTCATGTTCGAAAAAGAGCACCGCGCCGAGCCGCGCCGCGCGAGCGTTATCCTTGAACTATATCGATTGGCCAGAAACTGAGCTGCTACTGCTGCTGCTACTGCTGCTGCTGCTGCGCTGCTGTTACCGTGAACGTGCAGGGTAACCCAACGCGCTGCTGAAAGAC
Source organism: Phymastichus coffea (assembly GCF_024137745.1). NCBI lineage: Eukaryota > Metazoa > Arthropoda > Insecta > Hymenoptera > Eulophidae > Phymastichus > Phymastichus coffea. Next base: position 49,038 of record NW_026706877.1, on the reverse strand, counting down.
ACGGAATGAATGCGAGCGCCGCGGAACTTGCACAATTGCAGACATGCCGAGTGCGTGCTTTACCGGACGATGGATGGACCTTACCGACGAATGCGCACGTATTTTATGTAATGACCTCGCGCTGCTTGGTAATCTGAATGTGTATAAGATACCGAGATAAATATTCAAAATTATTTGTCGTACTAAATTAGTGCAAGTATGCGTACACAATCAACTTGTTATTGGTATAAATTTAATCTTTTAAATGAAGCTTATTTGTATGGGTACGAACGTCGTTGTTTGTATTCGTATTGTCTGTCTGGGTAACATAATTATTCTTAAAGATAAAACAAGTTCTGACAGCGTGAGTAATCACTTTATAACGTGCCACAATTAGTTTTCTACGTTTGTTGATATTCTGCTTTGAAAGTTATATTTCTCAATGTATATTCTTATCATAAAATAACGTAAGTACACTGCTCTTTCTGTACTGGCTACTGTATGAGTTAGTGGGTTCCCGGATTGAATGAAAGATGTGGTGGTGTTAGTACGTTTTCTGTGAGACCGAGCTTTTCTTTGAGTCTCTTAAACGGTAATGAGCGAGTGTCCAATTAAATTATAGCAATTTAATTCAGAAACTCTTAGTGATAGACACTCTCATATACTTCCATCATTTAAAAAATTAAAAAGTATCGTTACCTTCAGCTAATTGTTGTATTCCTTATTTCAAATACCTTTTTTCAAATCAGTATTTGAAAGAAAGGAAAAATTATCATAGAAATCGACTAAGAGAAAGTTTTGTAAATGACAGCTAACAAAAGGAACTTTTGGAAACCATAAAACAGCGCAAAGGCAAATTCAGCGGAAAAAAATGAAAAAAAGCGTGGAACAGTCGAGGAGCGCAAAGCCGAGTTGGAAGTGGAAACGGTCGTTTGCGAGTCGGAAAATAAAGGTGGATGGGGGCTGGATTGCGTGTGGCGCCAGCAAGTCTGCACGATCAGTTCCGCAGCCGCGTATATAACTCAACCGACGGCGGCAGTGGCGGCGGCGGCGCGGCGGCGCCGCAGGTTCATCGGCTTCCAAACAAGCAAAACTCTCGTTTCATTGGTCGCGATTAATAAACCACATCGATTTGACTACCTCCCTCTCCTTCGCTTGGTACAGCTATTCGCGTAGCCAAGAGATGCCCCGCGTTCTACGCCTCTTTCTCCATTATTTCACCGTTTTACTGCTTACTTTGCGTAATTGCTTTGTAAAAGCAGCGAGGAATGCGGGGCTCGTTAACTTTGTGAAAGGCCTTTGTGCTGCAATTGAACGAGGAGTCGCCTCGAATATCGCCCGAGCTTTTCTCTGCAAGCTTACAGTTGTCATTGTTATTTCAGCTCATTTTCTGTTTTGTAAGTTTTGTTCAACCTTACAAAAAACCAAACACTATTTGGTATAATAAGCATGTCAATTATTGTACCTCAACATTTTCATCTTGTTTTTATTTATAACATTCTGACAATGTTCGTACTACGCTGTGTGACTCATTTACTACTGGATCATCTGTCAAGTAACAGCAAGTATTTCGGTCATACTTTTGGTTTAATTTTGAAAACATATCATTAAGAATTAAATCACTTAGCATAGAGTAAAAGATGTTTTTCAGTCAGTCATTCATTTAAATTGAAAATAATTGAAAGAAGAAACCAACAAATTGTTTAAATAAACTTTTCTGAAAAACATGATATTTAACGTAATAATTAATCATTCAAATGTAAGCAAGGCCGTTTTACCCATACTGAGGAATATTTAACATGTAACAAATACGGATTTCGCGTGTGGCCGTGAAAATTCATATACCTAGGAGTCATGTCGCTGATACGTTGGAAGGGAAAGAAAAAGAGGCATTGTAACGTCGAAAAGTTGGCTCCGCACGCTTAGTCTTCCCTGCCTTCGAGAAATCGACAGGGATGACTCATCAAGGGCGGTGGCAGTACACGCTTTCCCATTTTATTTTCTCTCTGCTACTGGCTTATTGTAACGTGTCTCGCAGATACCTATGTGCTCGCTCCGACTATCCATTATACGCACTATGTATACGCAATTATTACGCTGAATAGTGAGTTTGTCCGTCAATTACGTTTCACTATTTGATTTAGCCTCATCGATTTTTTTCACACTCATTTTCAATAAGTAACCTATACGATGCTCGAATATTCTATCGCGATCATTTTTACAATCGGAAAACTTGCTTTTATTATAGTACCATAAAGTTTTGATAATGTTGAGAACACAACTATTCTAAAAGTAAAAAACATGAATAGAAAAAAGTCAATTTCCGAGGGACGTCGTACAATGCACATATTCGCAAATGCTGTACCGAAAAGGTCATTCATCTTTTTCTTTCCCTGTCTGCTTGTCCATCTTTCACTCTCTCTCTCTCTCCCCCTCTCTCCCTCTCTCACTCTCTTGCACCTTCTTTATTTTCCATTTTGTTTTTCTCGCTATCCTACTTGCCTCTATTTCTTCGGAAAATTTTTTCTCCTTTCCTTTTAAGGATTCGCACTTGTTCCAACGTCGAAAGCATGTCCAAACTTTGAAACTTTTTCTCGAGTCCTCTGGGACTCAGCCTTTTTTTTCTCTCGCCCACGCGCTTGCCTCATTTTATTGTGCAGCTCTTCGGATTGTCGCTCCCGAGCTGTGCACTAAAATGGAAAGTTTCTTAAAGTGGCTTAAAGCATAAAATGTCGCAAAGGACAGGCCAATAAGACGTTCGAGTTTTCGGCCTTTCTGGCTGAATCGTTTTGGGAGTAGGGATGGCTATTTTGTCGCAGTTTTATTTAAGGTTTATATCCACGGTGCCTTTCAGTGGGAGTGTCGTTTGACCTTTGCAAATCACGGCAATTAGTCCAAATTGCATGGTTACTTAAATAATAAAAAATATAATTCAAGTAATTCAATTATATATAAAATAAAAATGTATACAACAATCCGATTTCTCAATCCATTTATGAAAATGCTTTGTAGGTCGTGTAAGTAGTGATTCTCGGATTTAGTCAGACACGATCACAAATTTGTATCTTTCCGTGAGTCCACCGCAAAAATAACGTGAGGTTATTCAATAAATTATTTGCTGATGCTTGTTGCAGAGAATGGACTGCTTTCGTTCGAAAATCCAAATTACCATCTGGATCCAGCACGATTGGATGACGCGCTTAACAGCAACGAGAATGGCAGTTCTCTATACGAGGAGTTGTATCAGGAATTAGTCAGCGGAGTGAGGGGCAATGCTGCCAACGAGATGACACGAGTCCAAGGTAGGCGTACTTACGCCAACCTTGACATCGGTAGCATGGGCGTTGACGTAACCCAGGGTCCGCTTACTCAAGATCCCACAGTCTCTGACAACAGCGAAAATCACAATCACGGGTAAGTTCGGTTTTCTTTTACGTCCCATTTGTCATACTCTGCGTCACGGTTATATATCGCCAGATATTGACTTTTCCTCAGGGTTCTTTAATTGAGTCTGTCTGTAAGCGAGCTAACCAAATGACCATTCTCCAGCCACACGAACATTTAACAATTACGGAAATACTGCTTAAATGTAAAATGTAATGTTTACATAGTGTTTCGTGCAATTATTTACGTGTACGAAAGTTGGAGAGTGAGAGTGAGAGGAGCAATAACCTAGTTTAAGAAGCAATTTCGTATGTCTCTCAACAAACCGCGTAACGTTGGTACATGTCTGATTGTTTATGGGAGCCGACCTTCCAAGAAGCTACTATTCGTAGGTAGGCAGACCCGCTGTCGTGTGGAGTCGTATTTACATGGTAGTTTCAAGTTTCCTGGAAGGCAATCGCGTAGTCTCTAGCACATAAAGCAATTGCGAAAGTGCTAGAAATCGAATTTTCAGGTCGACGTGATGCGAAGCATTGTGTATCGCGAGAGAGAGAGAGAGAGAGAGAGAGAGAGAGAGAGAGAGAGCACGACTGCGAGGCCATTACGAGCTCTAGTGATAACTTCGTTATAGCGGATGCGGAGAAAGCGCCCAAAGTCACGTCGTTTACCTCGTTTTCATACTGCTTTCCTGAACGTGCCGCTAGCCCTCTACATTCCCCAGAGCTGATGCGATTTCAGCCTACGATAATGCTTCGTGCAACACTTCAGTGTTTTCCTCGAGCAATTTTTATCACGCCATAGAACTGCTGTGCTATTATTCTTTCCACTGCTGTGTACGCATCCCGACTGCTAAGTTTAGCCAGAGGATTGATGTTGGGTTCCTCGTTTCATTTGAATTTGATTTAAAGTACTGATCGCATATTTCATTACTCGAATTTCGCACACGTAAATTTATTGAAATGTCAAAGCTTTCTAAAACTCATTTAATACATTATATTTATGGATTTCCATATGATGAATTTAATACCGAGCTAAAATATAAAGTATAAAGATATCATAAACGATAAAAAAAGAATAAATGTGCGAGCCAATCCGTCAGCAGCGTAATAAGCCTGTTAACGATCGTGTCTGCTTGCAAGCTGAGTCATTATACATGTGTAAGTCGAGCATGTGAACGCTGGCCGCAACTCATGTTGGAAGCGCCTGTTCCACGACCAGCGAGCCATGCAGTTATACGTCCAGTCCTTTGGCCCCTGCCAGCCAGCCGCAGCGCCCGCGAGAGAGGCCACGCGATCGATGTTACTTACACTAAGTTGGCGGAATTCCTCGCGGAATATTTCATAAGATGCTTGCTGCACTCGAGCATCGCTAATCAAACTCATCGCCGCTGAAATGTGGCTTTCTAGAATTTCTCTATGTTTATAACGCGATTAAAAGCTCGGCTAAAAATTATTTTCTCGGCTGAAAGTTTCGCTGACTTTTTACCTTATTATTTTTTTAGATCGACCAGACGAGTCGTTTGTAAATATACCACGAGCGCTGTGCTGTTTGACTCGACGATCAATATTTGTTTATCCGGTTCGTTTGTTCATTTATTATATGCAAAGTCTTTATTACTTGTCAATTAGTGGGTATGATGAAAAGTAATCGGAGCTACGTTTGCGCACGACCGCGTATAACATTCGTGGTGGAAAGATGAGGCTAGTCGCCGAGGTGTAGAAAGCCAACATGACGAGAGACAGAACTTCATCATTTTGTAATCGGACTTGGTGATAATTATAAATGCGCAAGGCTTGCTTTGAACGCGCTCGATTCGTGACTGGAATATGTCGCGGTCTTTTACGGTCTTCCAAAACTCTAAGCTCTTTCGACGCTCTTTCACGTGTATGCTAGCCGGATCAAGTTTTTTCTGGACTTGGCTCGATTGTTTCTCACGTTCGCCTACCCGTTTACGCTTCAGAGACTTCGATCGATGGAAGCAGCTCTACGAGTGACTCTGAATATGAGAACTTGCAATTGAACATGTTATTTTCTATCGAGTTTAACTGATTATGCACGTTTAGTTGTAAAATGTGCCTAATTAGTCCTTCTAATCATGGCGTATTAGCAACATTTAATTCTATTATCGAAAAGTCTTGCTTCGTTAGAAAGTCGAGAAGCTATTAATTACTTAGTCGATTGTCTCCGAGATTGTGAACAAAGTTTGGCGTCGTGGAAATAAAAAGCAAATCAGCGAGGAATACTTGTCGCGAAACTTTGTTGAGAAAGACGCAGCCACGCGTGAGTAACGGCCTCTCGTAAAGCCGTTGGCGAGCTTTCATAAACGTATTAAAGTCGAAGTAATCGTCGAGCAGCGAGTAAGTGCACAGAAAAAAAAGCAGCAGCAAAAAAGGTAAAACTAAAGAGTGCACAGATAAGGTTCTCGTGCTTTCTCGATCAGGGAAATTTATATGCTCGCGTTGTTGTTATCACGGTATGCGTACAAGGTGCCCTCGCTTTTCGAGTCGAGTCACTTATGTTTCGATTTTACGAGGCTCGTACGCGTGTATATGGCTTAAGCTTGGCTTTAATATTTTGCGGTAAAGGCTCGCGAGCGCGTCGGCGCTTTTACGAGGTGTAAAGTCCTGCTAAGTAGTGCGCGCCGGGATTAGTCCGACGCGAGGCCCGATACACTATGGCGTTACACTGCCACGAGCACTTTGAGGGGATTTCTTGTGAAAGATGCGACTGCGATCGAGCTTTCATATTTCGCATTCTTTATAGTTAATGTGGAAGGTTGAGCTTGCGATAAATACGTGATTGTATCTTGCAAACTCCCTAGGCATTTGTTTTTATAATCGTGTCAAGTCATTTCCACGTGTTTTTCGCTTTTCGAATTTATTTTTCACAGGCCACAAAGATTCGATCTCTGGATCACTAATGGAAAAGAAAACCCGTAAGTGCCAAACGTTCATGCTTTTTTTAAAAAAATTAAGTTCAAAGCCCTTCAGCGTGTCCCCAAGCGTGAATGCGAACACCGTAGCGGCGCGCAAAAGTCCATAAATAATTCTGCAGCTGAAAAATTTATCTAACGCTGTACACTTGTATACCACGGGTGATCGACGCTGCTGTGCTAAAGTAAGTCACGGACAAAAAGGTCATAAGGTGAATATATTTCCAAAATAGTGTCTCGCGAAAAATGTCAAACGCCTTTTCTACAAAATGCAGGCTCGAAACTGAAGACGCAAGCCCCATTTGAAAGTTGTCATCTGAACGTCGTAAATGGTTGAGCAGCAGCCATATGAGAAACAAATGCCGAATAAGAAAAGATCGGAGATAGAGGTATTGGTCGGGGATAGCAGTGCGAGTAGATATATATACTGCAGGAAGACTGGAGGTCACAGGCCTTTGACCTGAGTAGCAGTGCAGTGCTGGTGCTGCGATTATTCAGCGATTCCAGCCGACTGCGGATCTCCATGCGCTCACGCTCTCTCTCTCTCTCTCTCCGATCTCTGGGACACTGATTGCCTCTGGGACTGGACGCGCACCTCGAGATACCGGTACCTTGTTTCGCCAGCGGCGACACCCGTCCGCGCCTCTCTGCTCTACTCTGTTCTACTCTGTGCCTGCCGGATTGTCGGTGTCCTCGTCGTAGACGCGATGCGCTCGGAATATCATCACTTTATTTACCAAGATTCACATTCAGTGCATCCTACTTTTTATTTAATCAGCGATTACATCATCGAGATCAATGGGTAATTAAGACGAGGATATCTTGATGACTCTAAGGCTAACGTGACCTTTGAGCCTTACGGCTACATTATAAACGTGCAGTGATCCCAAGAAATGAGTATCTTAACTCGGATCTTGCCAACTTTCCTACTAGTGCATTCACCTTTCTTTCTCTCTTTGCTCTTATATGATGTTTCTTTTCTCTGCAGTGCAGTGTAGCTTAAAAATACCATCAGACGGAAAGAAGCGTTTTCTTTTTCGCTAGAATGTTTGAACGAGAATCCAACTACGAAACGTTAAACAATAACATATTTTATTGAATATTAATTGAAAAACTATGCGAAAGCCAGTTCATATAGTGAATCCGTGTATAACTGCATCAGCTCCTAAAATCATAGAGTACGTACGAAGGCACAGCGCGGATGCGTGTGCATGATATGATGGGCTTACTCGACTGGGACAGCTCTCGCGAGCATCCATTGTCTGGTGACGGATTTAAAGAAATTCGAGTGCACCCGGAGGCTGATCATTTGCAAGTGACTTTCCTGAAGATCTAGAGCCGCTCGTGAATGCGGTTTATTCGGATGGAAGAGGTACGACCCCGCCGGGGATTAATTAAATCGCGCCCGCATAGATTTTCCAACTAATTGGATTGTGAATAGAAAAGCCAACTTATCAATGTTCAAATTTGTTTTACCAATCCGCGCATTTTTTCAAATCAACGATTTGTATGTTTTTAAGGAATTTGCAAAATACATTCGTCTGGAATAATTGGTAAAGTTAGCTGACGATTGTTTATAGTATTATTTGTGTTGCGCAAAAGCGCGAAAATATAGTACGATTCTTCGAATTGAAGAGAAAAAAAGAATAAGCCATAGAGATATGAGAAGTGTATTTCGAGGAGAAGAAAAGAAAATAGAAAAAATAATCGTGAGATTCTATCTGATCGGTGTCCCTGAAAGGTATATAGCCGGCCATTGGTTTATTATCTTCGTAGACACTTCTTGTCGCACTAATAACTCGCGGCATTGATAGTAAGTACAAATATACACACAACAACGCTCGGCAGACCCTCGTCTTCTATTGCTAGCGTTCATTCGATGTCGGCCATTCCTCGTAGCCCGCGACGAAAGAGATTTATCTTCTGGGGCTCTTTGTTTTTCAGCCTGCGAGCTCCGACCCGACAGACGATTTGTTCGTTCATTTAAACGGATTCTAGAGAAGAACGACGATCAGTTCTATTTATCACCGACTCCGAATTGAATAACTTGGAGAATCAACATTCGTGCTGCGATCTGAGAAGGCGTACGTGAAATGAAATCTGTATTGGCGCCTGGCTTGATCCAGTTGCGGCAAAACAACTCGTTGAGAGCTAGCGCGTGCATGTCGAAAAACGTTGACCTGTACTACTTAGCCGTTGCAGCAACTCAAAAATATGACTCCGCTGGCAAGCCGTTATTTGATATTTCAACAGATAAGTAATATCGCTGGTTATCTTTTGAGCGTAATAACATAAGCTGCCTCGTTACAATAACCGAAATATGGGAGATCATTTGGCTGAAATAACCGGTGTTCGTGGTACGTCTTCTATAATTCGAGGAGCTCCGAAATCATTGAAGAAGGCAAACAAATCGAGTAAAATGAAAACGTGACTCGGACAAAATACAAGAGCTAGGACTGCTAAAGCGAAACACGTATACACTTCAAATTCTGCGGGCGATAGGGGAGGAGTGGGCGACAGCAACAAAGAGCGGCGAGCGACCAAGAATAGCCCGAGCGAGTTTCAGTTGCGAGGAAAAAGTCCGATGTCCGCTATCTTGCCCTCGCGGCGGCTTAGCTCGCCTGTAGAATGCAGCCGCTATTCCCTTATTCTTTCCCTCGACACGTTTGCCTCTCCCTATATATTGATTGGTCTGCGGCATTCAGTATTGGATACTCGTCGTAATCTTCCCGCCAGGCTCTCTCTCTCTCTCTCTCTACTGGACGCTCGGCTCGGCCTCTTACAACACATATTGCCCGTACTCGCGCTTTCGGCTTTCCATCCCGGGCACGCGTAACAAGCTGCCGGCCCCGACGACCTCTTGGTGGATTTTCCTCTGTGCTATTGTCATATGTTACCAGGCCGGATTTTATCTCTTATATCAAATCTCATTTTTCCCTGGCTCGGTCCCCCTCTAAGAAACATCTACGAAATATTTGTCGTAGTCGAGTAAAATTAATGGAGAACTGAAAAATCTACGTAATGTGGGCATTGTATTGACCAGCTGTATTTGTGAAGTTATATAACGCGGAGCTTCAGAACAGGAGAAAACAAAGGAATGATTCTGCCCGTGTCAACGTGGCAGTTTCAATTTGACAAAGTAGCGTGTTTGTTAGAAATGCTTATACGGAGTGTCGTCCCACTGTTCATTATTTCATTCTTGTGACGAAAGAACGCTCTTTGAATTAGTGAAGCCGCGACTGTAGTGTACGGCTTTTCTTTGTGTTAGCTGCGCGCTCCAGTCTTTTGTGGTGCGCAACAGCGCGAGAAACATCGAGGAACGGTGAGCCGGCTACTCGCCTATGAATGTCAACTGCGTTTGCGCAGCGCTATTTTAACGCAAAGCTTTTGTTGTCGCGATTCATGCCTTTTAATCAATGACTGCATACTTGAGGGCGCTCTCTTTCAAGATAAAAACTGCTATTCATTTTGTTCGAGGATTACTTTCATGAATTTGACATTGTTTTTTAAAAGCTCTCAAAGCTCTCGCTAGAATTGATTTCCGGCGCTATTTCACGAATGCTCGCGTAGAAGTTTGATCGATCCTTAAAAATCAGCTATGAAACTAATAAAATATTGAGCTCGTAGGCGGCGATGAGAAATCGGTCGACATGCATCGAAATAAGCACCGAAAAAAGTGGCATGGAACGCAAACATTTGACGTTTGAATTGCAAATTGGAATTTTCGATGAGAATTTGAAAGAGGCGCGAGGCACGAGCCGAGAGCGTTGCATGCAAAGGATCGATACGAAGGCAGCCCGTGACCGTTTTAGAGTACAGCCACCCATCGATCAGCGGCTTCCGCGCAACAGCAGTGGCAGTAGCAGCCACGGGGTGGTCGATGGAGAAAAGCCAACGGCGTCGCCGCGCGCTCGTCGGCGTGCACGCACGCACGCTACGCTATTACTTGCGCGCGCGCTGCAACACACGCTCGTGGCTTACATTAGGCCGCCGCCGGCTGTGCCTCTGTAGGGGCAGATTCCGAAAGTCTCACTGTTGCGCGCACGCACACAGGCAGCCAGTCGCCCTTCTCGGCCGCGCGCACTTGTGCTCCCCCGCAGCGTCTGGCTTAATTCCAAAGCGAGCTGTATCCCCGACCCTTTTTAGCGCTGCTCCGGCATTATCGCATTCCGTGACTTTGGCGACTTGTGGGCGTTCCTCGTCCTGGGCTTATCCTCCTCCGGCATCGCATCGAATCGCTATGAATTTTCTTTTCGTTATCCCCTCCCCCTCTCGTCATCCTCTCGTCATAATACGCCACTTTTCTATATCTCGTTAGATCTTTATCTCGATATTCGTTACCTTGTTCTATTCCGTAGCTTTTCATTCGGATCAGTGGTGATAATCAATTTCGGTCAGACGCTTTCGCAACGTCGGCTTTTCATTTTCTCACCGGTCGGTAGAGCTCGCGCTGCAATATCGAGGGCACTGCAGAAAGTATTCACGGATCTGCAAAGGTTGCCTTACGTAGGCTCGGTATATCCTTGATCTACGATCGTTGCCAATGCAAATCGAGCGTCGCCAGCAGTAGCAGCACTCGCGGATCTCTCTGCCTCGTCTGAAACGCCCACGCCGAAAACGTGTGCGGCGTCCGAAATTTGGGCGCTGAAAAATGAGCCCGACAGCCGATTGGCCCCGAAAGCGGGGCAATCGACGCGCGCTCGGGAAAAGCAATGCGAGCCGCTGGATCGGAAGTCGGTGGTGCGAATGGGCAATTGAAAAGGTGTCGAATCTGCGCGTCTAATCCGCGGGGCTACATCGGCTCGCGTTTGGCGGGGAACGGAAGGAGGGAGAGAAGGAGATGGGGCGTCTGGGCGAGGGAGCGAATGACGTAAGCGCGCGAGAGGGAGCCGAGGTCGAGGCTCGCGTTTCGCGTTCGCGCAGCCGGCTCAGTCAGCGACAGGCAGTGCGCGCGCGCGCGCGACACGTTTTCCACTCGCGGCTCTTTCCCCGTTTTCCTCGGTGCTTTTTGTTCTCGCTCTCTTTTGCTCCGTCCTTCCTTCTCCCGAGCCCCGTTGTAGTGGCATCCGAGTCAGTTTGCCCCATGTCAGCATTGTGCGCGACAACGAGACGCTGACTATTATCTACAGCCAGGGGCACAAGTAGGAACAAGTGCGGCCCGCGAGGACGGGGCTGGGTATTCGATGAACAACAATTCGGGCGGCCTGGCAGTGGAAGTCGAGCTGATGGCGCGTAATCTGACCGCGCCGCCTCATTTCAAAGCACCCGGTAGCTGACTGTGAGTTTCTCGCTCGATTTCCCACTCTTCCGAGAAATATGTACATATATATATATATATATATATATATATATATATGTATACATATATGTGTGTGTATCGCGGCTTTCCATTTATTTTTCTTTTACCGGCTTTTCATTTCGCTCTCTGCGCCAGCGATAAAGCGGCTTATCTTGGAGCAGAGAACAAGAAGCGTTAGCCGGGCTTTGCCTTTCTTCCGCCTTCGTGCGAGTCGACGATTCTCAGGAGAGATATTATGCGCAACGTGCCGCAGCGAGCTCGCCAGAGACTTGCTGCTTGTGTGCAATGATCGATCGTTGCTCACGCATGGGGACAGTTGCGTGTGCAACTGCGCCAGTTACAGCGCTCCGATGACATGTCGCACAGCCTTTGCTCGGTCTCTTCCGACCGATCCGAGTCGCGGACGTTGAGTCCTCTATAAAGCTATAATTGAAATCGTCGTTGTACGAAAGCTCCGCGCGAGTTTTCGATCGATACTTCACGCGAGAAGGTGAATTATGACGCGTAAACACAGAGCTATCGCAGCAGCGGCAAGCAGTAGTAATTTCAAATAAGCGTCCTTGGATGCGTTCGGCGCGCAGCGCAATCAATCGAGCCACGGTAAAATGGCTCTCGGACTGCCAATTCGGTTTGGAATGCTAAAAGTTGAAAGGCGCAGGTGTGCAGCAGCGTTAGACGACAGGCAGAGAAGTGCTGCGCTGGCTTCTCTCGCTCGCTCGCGTGCACACGCGAGAATTGAGGTTAGGTGCGCTTGGGCACGCGCGCAGCCCCGCGCGCCTACTGCTTCAGCTTGAATTTCAAAAAGGCATATTATTGCGGCCAGCAAGAAGGTAGCCGAGATAGAGGGGCTCGGCGAAAGGAAGAAACGAGTCGATCCGCGTGCCACGGTACGCTCAGCTTTTCGCGCGCGAGAGAGATCATTGGGCTGCTCATAGCGAGCAAGGCAGATCGATAGCGCTGGCGGCGAGTCCATGTGGGTGGTGCGCCAGTGTATATAGACGCCAGCGCACTTGCTTCGATGAGCTACGCGACGGTACATAGCACCCTGTCAGTCTCAGCTGCTATAACGCTCTCGGCTTGCGACGATCGATCCGCGCGTCATTAACGATAATTACGATGACGGTGACTATTTTCTCGTTCGTCGATGCTTCTGAATATGTTACACCTTTCCCAACGTTCCCGTATTATCTCTAGTATCCATCTGATCTATTCTGGAGGTCCATGTAAAACTTCAATTACTCATTCCGCTCGCCAAACGCATTGAATCGATGATCGGTAAATCAGCACTTGATTCTTATCTAGAATGATTCATTAAGAAAAATAGAACGGAAAAATAGAACGGTCGTGACGATATATACAGAGCGAGAATGGGCAAGCAGCAATAGTAAATGGAGTTTCGCTGATACTGTATGTGCATATACGGACACAGATACGTATACATAGAGGTACAGAGTACAGCGGAGTAATCTCATTTCAAGAAACGTTTCTGAACCCTCTTGGTTCTTTAGATACTTTCTTGAGCATTGGAGTGAGTAAGAGAGAGAGACAGGCAGAAGGAACACCAACTTACATGCACTACTGTAGGATCCTCAGTATCATAGATATGTAGCACAGCCAAGCCTTCTTGTCCGGGGGCATAAGCACCTCTCCTCGAGTTACTTCCCGGTGTATCGCTCCGCTTATACCCCCTGCACTTGTTAGTCGCAGGCAATCTCCTTCGACTTATCCTACCCAATTCCTCGCTTTCCAGTTCTACTGCTGATAAATTTAAACGTATTTATGGATTTGTCGTCACTACAGTCGAACGAAAGTATGACGAAACATTTCATTGACAATTCCAAGCAGAATAATAACGTATCGCGGATTTTAGCGAAGATAATATTGAAAAGAGTCGCGTTTTACGGAAGGAAAAAAAGATGCGTCAGGTGTCTGTTGAAGTGTAGGTATGGGACCGGAAAAAGCAAGCAAGAGAAAAGATAGATTAGGCAGGGATAAGAGTTTTCGTGACATTTCGGGTGTGCGCGAGAAGGTGAGGCGAGTCTATTTTTCAGGTCGAGCGGTGCTGAGAGAGCGCAACGGTAATGCGGCGCGACACGTGCCGCGCTGGATGCTCTGGCAGCGCGCGGAACGTTGAGAAATTACGACGGCTTTTAGGGCGCACGCCCCGTCCCCACACACGTATGCAGCTCGATCGCCATTTATCCTCCGAATGGAATCCTCCCGTAGTTACTCTCTCTCTCTGTACTTTCTTCTTTCCGTCCCCGTCGCATAGTCGTGCTTGTACGTACTCGTTCAACTACGTGTGTTACGTATTCTTGCTCTATAAAGCATATGCTCCGTGTGCCCATTTCGTTTTTAGTTTTTTTGTATCGCCATTTGCCACCCACCTAGTTTTTCATTCTACGTTCCTTTCTTCTTACCGCACCACAGCTATGAAAATCTCTGTAACAAGTTTTATGTATTATACTTCGAGCATTTCTCGAAAACTTGGTATTTATTTGTTAAACGAATTCCAACAGTCCATCGTCACTTTTTTTGATATAACGTAAAATTTCATATTTTCCTACGCGGTAATAACGTCGATCTAAGGTCTATTGCATTTCCTATTCACTCAGAGTGCAGCTACAATATCAGAGCATCCACTAAAACGAATGTCGAATCAGGAAATCGAATAGTTCGCTGTCAGTACCGAATAATGTACGATTATAGAAAAGACAAGGGACTTACAGAGAAGAATATATATAAAAGAGAAATGTCGTGTTATATTTCTTTGGATATTACTTTAAAAGAATCCACTCAGAGAGTTTTTTAAATTTAGTAGTGTAGATAACGTAACAATCGTAAACATTTTTACGAAGTAAAATAGTTTGCATGTAATAACGTGGAGTAGAATCCGCATGGTGCAGAAAAAATGTCATTGTGAGCTAGCTCGCGTATACGTAGTCGAGCAACGAGAAAAAATATACGAAATAACAACACATGTCCGAAGTATAAAATCAACATAGAGCGCGCAGGCGGTTTCCTTTCTGTACCCTGGGCTACGGCCGGAGAGTATAACGGAGGCAACGAATGGTACGAAGACGCAGAAGATGCAAAAAGACGAATTTGAGCGCAGAGGCAGCGTGTATGGACTAGTCGTTGGCAGCTAATCGTATTTTATCGCACAAGTTAGATGAAAATCTCGCGAAGCGACATTCAAGAGGCAGTGGATCTCTGGGACTGTATATTTGTGCTGGATAACGAGCGGCCGGAAAGAAAAAGGTCTGCGATGCAGGAGCTGGCGACCGGCGAAGAATGGCGAGTTTCACGAGCCTCGTAAAATCTGGCGAGTTCATTTCAAACGCATGACCATATTTTTTCATTTTATTAGGAGAGCTTTACTTGCTCTGCTTTTCGTTGCACGTGCCAAGCAAGATACATGTCCCACGTGTCACTTTATCATTTAAACAATTATATTTCGCCGCTGCTCAACTTGTTTCATCGGTAATTTCAACGGTACAAATTGATTAGGCGCCTCTGCCAAAAAATATTATAGGGCAAAGTAGAAAGAGATTACAGTATAGCGTGGTTTTTTCACAGCAATGAATGTCAGTCGAAAGAATACCGAAAGTTCGCGAAATGCTCTCGCGATCTTGGATTCGAGCAGCATAAAAATAGCGCGGCCGAAGGGTAAAGGGCTTGGCTGTATACAAAGCGCGTGCCTCGAGCTGTCGCGGGGCTGTGAGCGCGGGCGTGTAGGTGCACACACAATACAAAACAAGCGAGTACACCGAGTATAGTAGTGGTGTGTATTGATCAGGCTCCGGTGCAGAGGCAAGGCGCCGGCGTAAGACTCTTGTTTTTCTCTCTTCGCCACACTCGCCGCCACCGGCGCTCGACGTGCGAATGCTTTCATTTCTCGCAGCTTGATAAGGAACGGCGCGCGCTCCTCGATTCCAAATAAATACCTAATGTGCTGGCGCGTATCAGCCAATTCCGACGTTCTCTCTCTCTCTCTCTCCCTCTGCCTTTCTCTTCTTTCTCTTCAATTTCCGCTTCGCTATACCCACTCGTCTTTACCGTTGGACTTTCTTTCTGCTCCTCTTCGTTTTTATTTTAACTTTGATTATTTGTACGCTGCTCGACTCACTAAATAGCCTGGAGAATATCGGACAAATATTTCGCTGCCAATTGAGTTTTATAGCGTTTGTTCCCAATCCTTACTGCAAAACAAATAAAATTTAACGTTCCCAGAGCTATCTACTTAGCTTATAACGACCATTCGTTTTTAAATTTAAATAGCAATATCAAGCAGAAACGCTGTAAGTTTTATCAAGTTGAAATCAAATCGAAATGTCAGACTGGTGCTCGGCCAAGAGAGAGGGGGAGTGCTGCACTTCGAATGGAGCGGCAACGAAACTTGAATAATGGCTTTGGAAATGGAATCATTGAAAGCGCGTGGCGAGTATTGGGAGTTTTAACTCTCTGCAAGGAAGACCAGAACGAGCAATTATGGCAAATTTGCATCGTCGATAAAACGTTTCAGCGGGTCAATGAATTAGTGCCCACCAATAATGAGAATTACTAGACGCGAGATCGATCGTTAAGGGGACCAGAGGGTGTTTCGTAGTGAAAAATTAACACTTTGTTTATTGCCGCGTAGAAATCATTCTACTGAAGATATCGATGTAGGACTTTTTTCAGCTGAAAGTATTCTATATAAGCTTTCATTTTCTTTGTTATAAGTTCCAGAATAATCATTGTACACCTAATATGGACACAACAAAGACCAAGCTCTATTTTTCAAAAAATGGGGCTTTGCCACGCCTTTCTGAACGCCAGAGTGAACAAAAATCGTTTTGTGAGAGCTCATTTTTTTGTTATGAACCGGACTACAGAATGAGCGGAGCACTTTTATAAAAAAGATAATTCTTCCTATTTTTTTGAGCCAATATATGAAATTTTAATTTTTCAAAAAAATTTTTTTTGCAAATTATCCTCAAAAAATAGGAAGAATTATCTTTTTTAGAAAAGTGCTCCGCTCATTCTGTAGTCCGGTTCATAACAAAAAAAATGAGCTCTCACAAAACGATTTTTGTCCACTCTGGCGTTCAGAAAGGCGTGGCAAAGCCCCATTTTTTGAAAAATAGAGCTTGGTCTTTGTTGTGTCCATATTAGGTGTACAATGATTATTCTGGAACTTATAACAAAGAAAATGAAAGCTTATATAGAATACTTTCAGCTGAAAAAAGTCCTACATCGATATCTTCAGTAGAATGATTTCTACGCGGCAATAAACAAAGTGTTAATTTTTCACTACGAAACACCCTCTGGTCCCCTTAACTCGAGCAAGATTTCGCCGCTGGAAAATGAGAAAGGGAGTAGTTCGTCGTTCAATACATAAAATCTGATTTATTCATAAAGCTCCTCCTATACCTTTGCAAGCTCTCGAGTTTCTTCAGCGCGCACGCGGTTCTCTCTCTTCGACTTTTATTGCTTACCGGAATTTGTTGTCCCTTTTTCTGAGTGTCCCCGGAGATGCGCCGCTTCCGCGGCAACGAAGTGAATTTCAATGCGTTGATCTTCGTCAATATCCCGCGACTCATGTTTTTTCAATTAATGTCTTTATTTGCAATTGCCACCACATTGTTATCCGCAAATTCCTTAATCGAGTCGACAGTTTTATCGATGACCATTTGAGTGTTGCTGCAATGCTTTAAAATCTGAAAACGAGCAGAGTCCATGTACACGCTGTTAAGTTAGCCAACACAAGGTAAAGTTTGTAAAAATACGCAGTACAGTAGCAAAGAAGCGAAGTTTAACGAGTTCTTTGGGCGCACTTTGGGAGCTTCTCACCACGGCTTTTTTCCGCGCGGGTTCAAGCGCAAAGCTAAACAAAAAGTCGTTGCCGGCTCGTAGAGGGGGGAAGAGAGAGAGAGAGAGAGAGCTACGGGCTGCGTGAGCGGAATTAGCTTGGGTTTGCTGTCCCCGAAATTAGTTGCAAGTAGAAAGAGACGGCAGCGGCCACAATTAAAGCCTCGTGTTACGCGTAGCCACGATGAGCTCTTTTGCGGTCGGCACGATTTTTCGTCAGGTAAACTTGTAATCGGGGCTCTTTACATGTTTGTCTTGGCATGTCGTTGGCAATCCTTCAAAATTTATTAGCTTATTATAGATACTCGTTTCCTTGAATGAAGAATCTACTGTCAAAAATGTATTAGAAGACAGACTAGGGGAAATTCAATGCTTGCGCATTATTTACGCCTGAGCCGCATCCTGCGGCAGATTCATAATTGATGCTACGCACGTACTTTCAATCTACATGTATGAAAATTTATGTTAAAACGTACGCGAATCCCAAATAGATATATACTACGCGCATTGACATTACTGTTCCAAGATACATACATCAAATATGCAAAGCGAATGTCTGTAGGTACAAGCTGTCGCGCAAAGATTGCGCAGTCCGACAGAGAGAGAGAAAGAGAGAGAGAGAGAGAGAGCACGAAGCGAGGTGCAGTCAACGAGTCAGGCGGGAGTCGTTTTTATAATGTACGTATATGCATCGTCGGTCAATGAAAGGAACTGGCGCAAGCTAAAGTATTGCGCGACAGCGTGCCGCGCGAATACGAGTGGCTAGAGAGAAGAGCGGTGCTCAGGATTGCCTCGGTCCTCGGTCGTTCGTTACTTCGAAATGCGCGCGGCGGCGCAAACAACGTGCTCGGCTATCCGGCTATCGGCGGTCGCCGATGCGTCGTCGGGCGCGAAGGCTATCGATCGACAGCGGGCATCCAGTTGAGCGCGTACCGCGTGCGACCAGCGACGATCCCAATTGCGGAAGTCGCGCGAAGCTGGACGGCCATCAAACTTTAATCGTTCGCGGGCGGACTACTCGCGGCAGCAGACTGCTTGCAAACCAGCCGGCTGGGCTTAATCGCGCGCGCAAGAGCTCTTATTAAGTTTACATCAGGGTTGGCGCTCGCGGCGAGCTTCATGTTTCCCGGGAGTGAAATCGCTAATCGTCGTAAACGTACGTCCGGACCTCGCCCTCGTACTCATCTCGCGCCCTGCTTCGGCAGACCTTTCGATACATAATGCAGCGTTCTCGTGCGCGCGTCGTGGTACCGGCGCGTAGCTTCGAGTACGAGGACAACGCCGACGACGTACTACGCAAGCCTGTCAGACTTTCGTTCGTTACTTTATAATTTAGTTTCTGTGCGCTTATCAAAGTCTTGGTTGTGAGTCAGTGCGATTCGCAGTTGCTACGGGGTTTCTAGAGCAAGCATCGTAGAACTCATTGTCCGTGCAACCGAATTATTCGGTGTATCGCGCAAACTGGCTGTGGCACTGTATTTCCAGGTACTTCTGATAATAAAGAGGAAAGACGGCAAAAAAAGGTAATGGCTACGAGCGCACAGCAATGTTAATTACGGATAGTGGAGAAGATAAAAGGAAAAATAACAAATAAAATTGCCAGCGGAAAGCAAGAGACAGAAAGCAAAGGAAAAAGAATAGATGACCCTTTAATTACTTTACCATCGGTGCGAGATCCAATCGTTAATTAAAACTGCTTAAAACTAAGATCAATAGCCACCAATAGCTTTAGCACGAGCCTTTAATTTTATAAGCTTGGAAATAACAGAAGGCACGGGAAGCCTGAAGACAAGACAAAGCAAAGTTACGAGCGATTAACTTGAAATCCGCGATCTGTTCCACTGGTGATTTTCACGGCAAATTTCGCTTAGAAGCTGCGCGACGATTGTTTTCGAATGATCGGCTGAATTAATCGAGCTGTTTGCTTTGCCTTCCAATCATTATTATAGTTGGCGAGGAATCGCGAAATTGCCTCTGTTGAGTCAAATCTGTCCGTTTCGTCGAACGTTTATTTTTTTGACACCTTCATAATTACTCTTATCATTTTCATCATAATCATATCATTCCATCATGCTCTTATCGTATTCATCTGACATTATTCATGTGAGAGTGAGTAAAATGTGTGTACGTATAACCAGAACAAAAATGTCATTTGTCAGCGTCGAAAACTTTAGCTCATAGCGTCTTCGTTAATTGACGTGTTATTCGTTGAGACTTGAAAATTAGGGTCACGGGAACACTGAAAAGCTTGCCAAGTATTTTTGATTCATTAAAATTTCGCAAAGAACGCAGTTGCCGAGGCTAAAGCATTTACGAAAGAAAATTCATGTTGTAAAGAAGTGCAATCGAGGTGATAGAATAACGATCGAACACGCAATGAGCAAGATTTTCGAAGCAGTATATTCTCGGGAGGAAAAGGAGTCGAGAAGATAGTCAGTCATTAACGATGAGTGTGTGCGACAATGGCCGCAGGTACGGTGCTGGCGAGGCGTGCGGGAGCTTCGCCGAATCGAGCCTCATCGACGACAGCCTCAACGGCAATCCCCGGGGTGACGAGGCCTCCGCTGCCGATGACGGCGATGCCGCCTCAACTCTCACTAAGTATGTCTCTCTACATGCGTGATTCATATCTCAGTATGGTATTAGTATACAGGCGGCAGCATTGGCTCGCTAATATTGCACCCAGTCGATGTTCGTGTATTACATCACTTTGTCCCCGCACCCCCATCATTGTGTGACTGAGCTTCCGTCATGTTCACTTGTTTATTCATACATTGTCATCATCATAAGTTTTGCCGTGGCGCGTGCGATCACCCGCGAATCTCAATTACTGACTTGTTAAGAGAATACGTCGATCCATGGTCGCTGCAACGTTAGGCGCTGTAATTAACGATACTCATATAACTGCAATAAACTTGAGAAGCTTGCTTTAAACGTGCCAGCATCTAGCCCCATATGCCCGCACGCAATCTAGTCCTATATGTATATGTTTACTACAGCTTGCTTAGTCTTCTTATTTTGTACACTGTCTCCCTTGTCTCTCTCTCTCTCTCTCTCTCTCTCTCTCTCTCTCTCTCTCTCTCTCTCTCTCTCTCTCTCTCTCTCTCCTTCCGCTTTGTGCATACACGCTTAGCAGCAGCTCGTTCACGCTTCGGTACGATGGCAATTGACGTTGTATACGGAAAACTCGACCGACTAGTGCAGGACCATAACTGTATTGTTCGCTAAACCTACATCCATTATTCTCTCAGTCAGAACTGCAAGCCTAAGTCGCATTCCAACTAGTGCGAAGCACGTTCGTTGCCCACGACGCGGGCCGTGCACGTATTAATTACCGTCAGATTACCAAAGTTATCGTACATTCTCAGGTGCGAATTTTGTAAATGAGCGCGTTTGAAAATCGTATCCCTGCATATTACTGCGTACGCGTATTGAGCTTCTTTAATTAGAAATGGTTCATTAGCCGAGCACTTATACGTCGACACTCGCTTTGAGGTTGCCAGTACGAGCTATAAGTTACGGAGCGCGCGACCCAAGGCTTCTTCGCGGCTTCCGTTTCCACTCATACTCGGTTGCGAAATTTCTTCATTGCAATGCCTGCGTACGTTCGCGTTAACCGCACCACGCGATAATTGTCTTTTAACGATCCACACAGAAAGTATAATTCAACTGTTTGCTGTCGTCATTTATGCGCTCGCGAGCAGTGCCATTATAGGAGCACATCGCGGCAGCGTTGAGAGTGTAGGAAAAGCAATCTAATAAAGCAATTAGAGAGTAAAAAATTGTCTGTAAACTCCTTCGAATATCACGACAACAGGCGAGGGGTAAAGTGCTGCGAGAGTGGGTGGCAATCTTGTGGGCCGCGCGGCAATAAAAGTGTCGCAGGGTTCCGTTCGTCCACTTAATCCCGTACTTGGTGCGAACGAAACGAGCCCATAACTCGCGTCTCGTCGCGAAGTAACTTTGAGCCGCTGTTAAAAGAAAAGCCAACGAGAAAACGATATGACGTCGCATGTCCGCTTGTGTGTTTTCGAGCAGTTATTGCGAGAAGCCCGAGAGCCTGACGACAGAGATGGGCGGCGTGCCTCACGTCGAAGGTGTGAACAACGAGCTGTACGCCAACGTGCCGGTCAAGCGACGACAACCCAAGGACAAGCAGCTGAAGCTTCAGAACCACCTCGACAAGCCCAACAAGGACAACTCGATCGACTCCGAAGACAAAGACGAGAACCTACCGCCCGGCTGGGAGAAGCACGAGGGTGCGTATCCGATCGATCGATCGGTCTTTTAACGAAAAGTTTTCAAACGAACGCTCAATTTCAGACAAAGACGGACCGTACTATTGGCACATCAAAACCGGCACGATCCAGCGGGAGCCACCAGAGGCCCGTTTTCTAAAAATCGAGTCTCGTCGAAGCTTCGTCAAGGATAACGATAGCGTAAGTCTCATTGCAAATAACTGGCAGCGCTATTAATTTCACTGCACGCATCATTCTGAAATGTCGCTAAATGCGCCGGCTGCAGATCAACAACTTCAACTCGCTGGGCGGCCTGGTGAATACCGTCACCCGAAGCAACACAAGCTACGCCTTAGACCAAGAGCTCGAGAGCAAAAGGAAAGAGGAGTTAGCTCTAAAGTAAGTATGTCGTCCCTTCCTGTCGTCCACTTTGCCGGGGAATCCGCATAGTTTTGCACTCTTTGGCAATGCAAATCCGTAAGTGAAAATAAGCCGTGACTGTGCAACGTCTCTTCTCTCTTGTTCGCGCGAACAGACGAAGGAGTTATCCGGCGCGAGCCGACTCGGAGGACAGAAACAAGCCAATCAGATTCGCGGTCAGATCGCTCGGCTGGACGGAAATAGCCGAGGAGGACCTCACTCCCGAAAGGAGCAGCAAAGCTGTTAACAAGTGCATCGTCGACTTGTCCCTCGGTAGAAACGATCTGCTCGACGTCGTCGGTCGATGGGGAGACGTAAGTTCATCATTGATTCACAACAATCTCTGTGCAAATCACCTACGCTGATTTTGTCTCTTCCATGAATTATCGATCAATGTCGAATGGCCGTAGCCCGATAACGCCTATTCGTTTCCAGGGCAAAGATTTATTTATGGATCTGGATGAAGGAGCCCTGAAGCTCATTGATCCGGAAAATCTCACGGTTCTCAATACTCAACCAATTCATACTCTACGAGTCTGGGGAGTTGGGAGAGATCACGGACGGTAAGATGAAATAATTAGATCCTCTCGCGATTAATTAAAGCCCGAGCGACTGATTTCTCTTTGTCTGGATTGACACTGGAGAAAAATTGACATTGGAGAAATTGGAGAGTGACATTTAATTAACTACTTTGTACGCACGCTATCGATGCCGCTGTCCAACATGGATACTTACTCATCGCAGAGAGAGGTAATTACTCCGCAGCTACATAGAATGTATTAATTAACTTGGTGAATCGAGCAAAGCGCTCCGCGTCCATTGCGATGCACACAGAATGCTTGAATAATCAATAACGATTGCACAGGGACTTTGCGTACGTGGCGAGGGACCGAACGACGCGGAAACACATGTGCCACGTGTTCCGCTGCGACATACCGGCTCGTACGATCGCCAACACGCTGCGCGACATCTGCAAGAAAATCATGATCGAACGCTCCCTCCACCAGAATCTGGCCAAGCCCCTGGACGTGAACGGGCGGACGAGCCTCGCCACCAGGCCCACTAATCTGCCCACCGAACACAGACGACTGCACAGAAACGGCCAAACCCTCGTCAGTGAGTATAGCGCTCCACCTAGCTCCTAGCTCGAGAAAGCCTCCGACAGACCGAAAGACCACGCGACGACTGTTTTCAGCGCAATCCTTCCCGACGCCGATGGAGGAGCCGAAGAAGGTGCTGCGAGCACAGTACCTGGGCTCGATGCAAGTGAGCCAGGCGACGGGCATGGAGGTACTGAACGACGCCATCGACCAGCTGATCGGCAACGTGCCCATCAATCAGTGGCGGAACGTGAACGTGGCCATTGCGCCTAGCATGATTTCCATACTCACGCCTAACGTAATAGCACGAGCGCTGCGACGGGGACTCGGCAAGCTCCGCGCGCAAGCTCAGTCGGAACGATGACCTTGTTTCAGGACGACAAGCTGATAGCCGAGTGCAGAGTGCGTTACCTGTCGTTCCTCGGCATCGGCCAGAACGTCAAGCAGTGCGCCTTCATCATGCACACCGCCCAGGACCTCTTCATCGCACACGTGTTCAACTGCGAGCCCAGCAGCGGCGCGCTCTGCAAAACGATCGAGGCCGCTTGCAAGGTAGCGCGGGCATTTCCAGTGACCGTCCACGCGAGCGCGACGAGCAGCTTCAAATAACGCGTCACGCTTTCAGCTGAGGTACCAAAAGTGTCTGGACGCTCATCCGCCTGGCTTCAGAAACGTCGGCAGCGCCAACACGCCGGGAAACGGCCGGGGCTTGGGCGCCACCCTCAAGTCGTTCGTCGGCACGCTGACCGGCCGCAAGAACAAGCAGAACGAGTCCTGAAACGAGGCTCTCTCGCTGCAGGTGTGTAATACCGATCGTCGTCAGTGTGCTAAGCCGATTGCTACTAAGCTTAGGCCGAGCAGCGTACGGCCGCCGTGCATCGCCAACGCAACTCGACTCTGCTCATCAGGACGAGAGAGCCCGTCGGACACTCCACGGTTTAGCCGGCATTTTGTCGATAGGTCAGACACATGATTAGTTAACGACATCGCTTGACCATCCTCGCCGTACACCCGCTCCCTCCCGACCCTCGTCGACTTTGCACTTTAACACTTTTCACCGTGTCCGTCCGTTGCCACGCCAACACTCTTTCACGCGCATTCAGTAGTACATTAGAGCACCAAAATACAGTTCTGTGTTAACCTATATATACGTATATGAAACAACTTTTTGGCAATCGGTTCGATGCGTGCAGGTGCGGTTCATTCGCGGCAAGTTTCATTTATTAACGAATCAAGCTTTCGCAAACAAATCGAGCAGACGCGCTTCCGCAATAGCTCAACTGACAAGCCACAACGCTGCGCTGTTATTCGCGTGGACAAAAGGCCTTTGCGACGATTTGTTTACGCCCAATCATAGCTGGAGTGCAAACTCACTTTGTGTCTATGTTATAACACGCAATCAATATCACGACACTGACAATTGATAAAGACACCTTCTTGAAATTCGAAAGGCTGAAAATCGCTCAGTGGAAGCGATGACAGAGCTAGAAGATGGGCCGAACGTTGAATTGGTGCAGTCTCGTGGTATTCATTGACTAGGCACAATTCAAAACAGTGTGAATGGTCGGTGGGAGAAGACTGAGAACTGCTAGACGAGCATTGCACGAAGGTTATTAACGATGAGGACGCGTGTGCACTGAGCAGGAACTCTGGTCATCACTGCCTGCGGAGCGAGAGGTCATCCGACACAGACACCTGCAGTCGCCGCTGACCCTGAAATACTTCGGAGGATCGCCGCCGACTGCCTCGCTCAAATCGCTGCTCTCGCCATCGCTCGATTCCAGACGAATCCAGCTGGCCCGCTGGGAGAGCGACCACTCCTAAGTGAAAGCCGACCCGAAGAAAGCTCGAGCGTGGGCCAACAAGGGCACGGGCTATCCGTTTACATTCTCATGCATTATCCTTTCTTTGCTCGTCTCGTTAGTTGATATTTCAAGCAGCCGGTCATGCATTTACGTGTCTAATGCTAGTTAACGCGTAGCTAGAGCTTAAGCGTACACGGTGTTGTGTGTTTCATTCTCGACGGAATAAACGTAAAAAAGCAAGAAGCTACGCGCGTTGCGATCTGACCCGCCCCCGGATAGAGCGGTTACTGCGTAACTACGAGCGCCATTCGTCAGTTTCACGAGATTCTAGTTTCTGTACATACGTTCGACTGCACGCGCAAGAGTTACGAAAAACAACACTGTTGATGGTCTCTATCGCTATGTGCTTCGGGACAGTTGCCATACGAATTGACGTATTTTGCGAGGCAAACAAGAACGGGGGTAATGTACTGTCCAGCTGATAGGTAATTTATTTTTTATGCCGACTACAACTGTATGTGTGAAAGACGTTAGAAAATATTTAAGAGAGCTAAATATTACTTTCACGAGGGTCAAGCGAAGCTTGCAAAACAAAAGAAAGTCTACCTACGAAGGTAGAGAATGAGAGAGAAAAATAGGACTACGATTATACAACAAAACCAAAAACCCTACCGAAGATCTTGAATGTTATCTCGACTTTTTCTCGACTTTTTTCAAGCATGTATAATGCTGCACTAAACACACGTCATATGTGTAAATATATAATAGATAGCTATGCTAGCGTAAGCAAATAGCGATGAAAAATGAACAATACGAATAGAAGCACGGAAGAATCACAATTCTTCACGTCTCCGATAAGCTGCATACAATAAGATAAAAAAACAAACGTATAGACGAAAGAGCTCACAAATGCATCCAGCGGATGCGCGCTAGTGCAGAGATTTTCATCGAGGCGCGGTCTATGCCCGATCCAATGAACAAGTAAAAATAAAGACCGAATAGATTGTAACATACGCATAGCCACGATAATGATATAACAGTTTTACACAATGAAAAGTAACACACACGGAAATATTATATGATTAACAGGCTAGCAGGCAACAACTTGAGCTTTGTTAAATTGATATGCTTGTTTTAACAGCTAAGAATCAAATTTTTTCATCAATTTGAGCTTCTTTTATAAAACAGCTTTCAAATACGTTGATTTGCGTTGACAGTACATTTTCGGCTGCGTAATTCTATGAAACACACGCGAATAACTCTTATCTAGACTGGTATTCGAAGGGCTACTTATATGATTACCACAATCTTTGTGGAATCGTGATATTAAGTATACCTACATATACATAGTTAGAATGTGAAAGCACTTGATGTTAATGTTGAATCACATGACAAGCGTTCCTATAGTTTTTTGCAGATTTTATGCACGAGAGAGTAATAACCACATAGATACCATATTATTGTCGATCTCGTCGGAATATATTAAAATTAAAACAAATTACATATAATCTGCGCAGGACGTCGAATTTACAATAAAGAATGAACAAACATTCGCGGGACCCAGGATGACTATTCTATAACGTAGGGTAGGGTTAAGAAAAAAGTAACAAAAGAAATTAAGTAAATAATTCGAATGTTAAAGATCGAAGTGTGTATCGGTTAAAAAGTGCGTGAACGGGTGGGGAATATTAGAATAAGATTTATTCCTCCACAAAGTATATTGATTTATTGTTTGACCACGCTCAAGCAAAATTTAAGCTTCGATAATGTATGTGCAAAAAATAATAAAAGAGTAAGCATGTATTAGAAATAAGCAAAGAATACAACAACAAACATACCTACTCTCTTGAAATCATTGACGCTAACGACACAGGTAAACTTTTTGACCCTTTGAAAGCTGCTTCAGTGTGTAAATATATTAATTATCTATTTGCCGGATGTAAGCTTTAATGATCAGCATGTAAATAAGTATGATATATTGAAATCAATATAACAATCATATGAATATTATTTGTGTGCAACATAATACAATATTATTGCAAGCAGCAATATTTTGCAAGAAATGAAGTCACAATTTTACTCTAAAAATTATAAATTGCTCACAAATATAATTCACATTTTCACAGTAAATAACGTTACAAAACTGTATTATCATTTTCGTTATCGAAAATCATAAGTATTTACACGTTGTCGAAATATTTTCAATATTTTAACGACAATATTTTAAAGCTATTTGGGTAGGTTTATTTTTTATGGTTTGAAATGAATAAAAAGTTATAAGATCTCTAATCATCAGAACAATTTTTTGGAGTGCATAGTAAAAACTAGTGGATTAATAATCTAAAAGGTAATAGGAAAAACATAGAAGTATTTTATAATTTAACTTTATTGAAATATTTTGACATGTTCTAGTATAATTTGTTTTTATAAATCTTTTTATCATATTAAACCAGTAGTAATAATTTTATTCTTTAGTGTAAATATTGAAAGGTAATGGTACGTGAATTAATGTCAAATATTTTATAAAGTCAAGATGAATGACTCGGATAGACGGTACTAGTTTTATTTGTATTGTAAAATGGAGAAAGAGAAATTTTCAAGTGGGAGCAGAGAAGAAATTGTGTGTATATATATATGTATATGTATATATATACATATATATAAAATATGCTGTTGAACGTTGCACTTTCGATATAACCTCGGATATAATCCATCTGCAAATAAAGTGATACTCACTCTCTACCACAAAATAGTACACATACAGTTTATAAAATAAAGATTATATAAAAGCTTCAAGGTTCGCGTGCAAATTAATATTATGATATGGTAAAAAAAATTGTTTTTATACAATTCTTATATTTAAAAAAAGCTTTCAGTGATCCGCTTGGTTTGTGCGTGAATAGCGTATTGTAATCGAAACGTGGTAAACAAACAGAGCTTTATCTGTAGAAGAAAAACTATCGCAGCACAAAATGCAATGCTTCGAAATAATTGTGCGCTTTGAAATGAAAAATATTCAATCGCATAGTGTGTTGATTCTCGTAATTAGTAGAATTAATCGTATATTCCACAAAACAAAAATATATGTTATTAAATAATGTAATTAAAATTGTCTACGGGGTGAATCAACTTTTCGCTTTGTTTGAAAATGATAATTTAGTATAAGTACTGATTGAAAAAAGAAGTTTAATTTTGCATAAAAATTGTTTACACGTGCTATTATATATTAATCATACCCATACTGATTGCCATCGATACATTTGACTGCTATCACGTAAAACAATTAACACTCAGTCCCACTTATGATTGTTGAAATGATGTACTTGTTGAATATATTATATACTGTCATTGTCAAGAAGCTAAGAAATGTACTGCTGAAATATTGCTTTTTCGTTTACTGTATTCGCCTGTCTAAAAACCATTTACTATTGGTTTGATCATTCATTGAATCGTCTACGTATCCGATGAGCACTGACGTGACGATAAAAAAAGTCAATGCATCAAGCAAACATTGCCAGCAGGCGAGCTTTTTATGTGTTAACGTTAACGATGATAGTTAATATTAACATTTTATGATAATAATGACGGGTTTGCAGCATTATAGAAAATTATTGCTGTAAAAATACTCTCCATTGGATAGGAGTTACATGACTTACTAATCAAGTGATAATGTGAGAGGATACGTTGATGATTTTACGTTTTGACGCGCACCAATACACTATGATATCCAAGGACGCAAAAAAGTTTTACGGGGACAAGTATTGATAGCATAAATAATTCATACAAATAACAGCGTAAGCGTTCGTTTATATGCGTAGTAGAAAAAACGATTAACAGTCGATAAGAATTCATAAGAGATCAAGTATTATTGTATGAAGTAAATGAACATCATTATACAATCTAACTACACCTGCCTCTTGTGAATAAAAATCTATTCGTTTCTTTTCATTACTTCTTAATATTATTTCAAGTTCCTTTCATTTCAGTAATTCCTTTTTCCATTACAAATAATTTTTTAAAGCCTAAGAAAAAGAATAAAAAATGTTAAATGAGTAACAAATCCGTAATAGATTACTGTTGCACCATTCATTCTATTCCTGGCAGATTGCAGTCTTTGTGTAATTATAGGACAGCACGTGATTTATATAAATTAAGTTTGTCTTAAAAATACCTAGTTTGTTTTAAATACTCAAATAATATTTATACATACACAATATAAACATTATTTCAATTAATTCAAACGGATAACGATGATTTTCAGTATTCCAACGTTCGTTGTTTTAAATAGTTAGGAAAAAATGAACGAGTTAGGAGGATTTAAAAAAAGACATCTACATATGTATATTAATAATATTAATTTTATATTATAATATATATTAACTATTACAATGATAAACTGTAATTATCATATCGGTCAATAATACAATCATTACCGCTATGCATGATAGTACTTCATAAGGTTCTTAATTTTGCATTCACTTTATTTTCGTTTACATATAATGTCTTATGTCGCTCTCAATAATCTCTGTATCAACATTTTTAGCATGTATAATTTAATTTTTTTCTCAAATTTATCATGATTTCTAATATATTTTTCTCTTCAATTGATTGACGTGCAAATATGCAAAGAGAAAAATGAAACACAATCCAAGTGCCTTTGATTGTTTCTTCGAATAATTTTCTCCATATCTAGAAAACTAATAAGCATAACAAGCATGAAAAAATCATAAAATATTTTAAATCATTTTATAAAATCAATATTGAACAATAATTCATAAAATTCATTTTGTATTGTACAATTTTACTGTTGTCACAGAATTCTCAAAAGAAAATTCTTAATTTGATTAAAAGAAAATAATAGTAGCATTCTCACAACACAAATACCTCAATCAATAGCAGATCACGATACAAAACAAAAGGCACTCGCCGTAGATAGAACTTTCTTAAAGGGAGGAAAAGGATGAATCCAACCCACGTACGTAGTAAATTATTTACTTCATTTTTTCTCTGTACAAAGAATGCTTAAGACGTTACATCGTACATCCGCACTTAGTTCGTCCTTAAATCGTTAATTTAATATCAATGATATCGATAAAAGCTAAACGACAGAACAATAAAAAATAAAATATATAGTCAATTTACGAACAGCGACAAGTCACATTATTTTCATTTTTCAGCATTTACAACATCGTCTTGATTTTTTGTTTTATTTATTTAAAAATCGCTGTATTCTTTGACTGCCTCTTTGCTTAATTACTGCTTGGTTCTCCTCTTCTACGCATCTTCCTATTAATCGAAATTACGAAAGAGGAGGAGCAAAGTGATAAAAGACAATGGACAATAGCAGAGTTTAAAGATAAAACGCATTAAAAGCATTTTCACGGTTTCAGTTTGCAAGCACAAGCATTCAAAGCCAAATTGATCGAATTATACTAACATTACTACGACCGTTACTCTTCCAACACACATAGCGCTGTTACATGTTTTTTCCTTCTTTTTTCATATAATATTTATCGTATAATTGATTTTTTATTTGCGTGTATTTCAATCGATCGTTTCGTCATCTCTAGCGCTGCCGGTCGCAACGCGCTAAAAATATTGTGGCTAGATCAGCCCTTAACGTTCGTTCTGTGTTTATCTCGATTGTTTCCTAGGCCGCTTATGAAAATAGAGTAGTAGAAGAAAAAAGGCGTAAGCTGTATCGTATTCTTGTCTAGGTTCAACATTTTTAAAAAACTCACGAAAAGTCGGCCTTCATTAGTTCTGTTACTATTACGTATTTTCTACGGCGCATTCTACGGCATTTTTCCTTACAAATTCAATTTTATATCAAACAAAGATTAGTAAGTCGTATTAAACATAAGTCCCTTTTTAGCATTTATATATGAATGAAGTAGCGATTTTTAATAATAGACAATAGTAACGAAATCGCTAATTCGCAGTAATTGTAAAATGGCAGTCTTGAGTTCCAGAAAAATGCTGTATCGCACGCCGCCATTTTTCTTGCATCTCTAGAGTTAATTTCTTCATCTTCAAGCTTTACACATTTATCGCTTTGCTTGAGGAGTTGCATTTGTTTATTTTTCTTTCACTTGAAATGAGCTTTTTTTCTTATTGGCAGTGGCTGAAAAATGATAATTTCCATTAGATCCAAATCGATATAATCATGCACATTAAAATTTATGAGCTCATTCTTGAAAAAGTATTATTCTCCAATTCAATAAAAACTATGAAATTTTCAATTCATTTTCCAAAATGTTTTCAAACAAACTTAAAAATATCATAAAAACTACGTAATTGCAAATAAAATAGCGCAGCAAATGCTCTATTCTAAATTTCAAAATTTTACTTTGTATGATCTAATTGCAGTACTAATTAATTGAGTGAATCGATTTTTTGATTTGAAGTTATAAGCTGTTCGATTCACTCATACTATTGAATATCAAAAAGAATATTTATGAAATACTTTTTAATTGAGAGTCTTTTCAAGAGCTCATGTCCTGCTTCAGTGTCCGATACCAAAGAGTAAGTCCATTTAGAAACTTGATGAAAATACGCACCTGAGCATCAACTACCTACGCCTCGACTGACTTCTTCTTTTCTTTTTTCTTTTTCAGGAAGGATGGAGTCCGCAGGCCTTTCTTTTTCTTCTTTTCTTTTTTAGGTGACTCCTCACTAACGCTTACGTCCTGCGACATGGAACCACCCTTAACATGGAAGGTCCCAACCGTAACCATAAACCTCTTTTCATGCACATGCTTGCGTTTATTTATATTTTTTGAAGAAAGCCAATAAATTTGATATTGCACTCGGTTGCAAATTAATTCGTTCATTATCAAACATATCTTTATAACTAGATAATCAAAAAGAAGTCTAATCATAACATTTTAGTTGTAATGTTTTACAACACAATACTAACTCTGTAATATTATTAACGACAATATTCACCTTTATTGACTTGCGTCCGTAGTTAGAATAATATTGAAAATTGTTACATGCAGCGAATTAGCAGGTAAGCTCAAGTTCAAGTAGAAAAATTCTAGTAACGACCATTCTATCGAATGGATTATTAGAATTTCACAATATATTGAAAATTACTTGTTAATTTAAGTTATTTATTATATGTTGAACGGAGAATCTGCGTTACTTGTATAGTTGAATATTATTTTTATAGTAGAGATTCCAACATAAAACTTGAAAAAAAAAAAAGATAAACTATACTAAATATTCGAATATAAAATGATTCAAACACTAGATAGCATAATCTTATAAGTATATAATGTAATCATGGTTTGTTAACTGAAAAAATGTACTATTAAATATTTAATATTTTATAGTGTAAGTGTGCACATCTGTTTTTCTTTTATCGAAAGATTCAAGCCAAAGAAATGCGGTATCTTATTAATAAGGACGCATTTTATTCTATAGAACAGTCGGTATAAATATTCAAATAATTGAAGTAATCCACGTGAAAACCGAAATTGAAAGTTTATTAATAAGATAAAACATCATTAACAAACTATATAACCAGAAATATTGATATATGTGTACGAAAATATTGATAGCAGAAATTTAGTATAGCTTTTCTTTTTAGCAATTCGAAACTTGAAAAAATATATCCGTAATATACCTCTTTGCTACTATGCGAGAACGTGCTGTGGTGCGCATCCGAATGGTCGCCGTTGATGGTATTCTCTCCTGAAAAATATATTTTTAATTAGAATTATTTCTTTCACGACAAAAGGTTGAATTAACAATGTTGGTATGCTATGTCTTGATTTGAAGGTATTATGGATGTTAAGTAGCAATATAGCTTACCTTATATATGAGATATAACGAGTTCTTTTTTTATAGAAGAAAAGTGAATGCATTATGAAACGTTGCATGCTTTGAGGAAGACCAAACACCAAAAATTATTCTATTAGTAAGAAAAGTTCTTGATTTTATGTATGTATTTTAGTTAAAAATTATAGTTTCAATATCAAATTTAGAATGTAATAATTTTTATGACTAAAAATTTCTTTAGTTCATAGAAATCAAGAATTTTTCTTATGTGTGAAAATAGCGTGCAAAAAGTTAATAGTGTTTGAAAACAAAAATGGTTTAAATTAAATGAAAAGATGATGTAACAATGATAGCCTTAATTATTTGAAAGTCAAAATCTCATTTGAAAATTGTTTATTGAATAAAATAAATCAAAAGTTATATAGGTGTATTATACGAACTAAGTTGACTTCTCAAATGGTACAATAAATAAACTCTTTAATATACTTTTTCTTTAATCGTTTATTGTATGATAAGTGATACCATAATCTGTTGTAAATGGAAAAGTGTATTTCTCTAATTCTTACGTAATATTTATTAAACCTCTAATTTTCTTTTAAATTAAGATATTGAAATTTTTAGAAATAACCTTTGGTTCTTATAAACTAATGCTAAATAAGAAAATCTCTAGTTATTGTTTCCGATTTTATCACAATTTCAATCTATATTTATTAATATCTAAATAATATTTTTGCGATCACAGTTATCGGAATGTAATACGTATTGCTTGTATATTTTAATCAAATTAAATTTCTGCAATCCTGCTGCAGAGTACTTGTAATTCTTCTTCGTTAGGTCTAGCTCAACTTATGAATTGACTGAAGATTCATATTATGAAGGCGGAGCATTTGGCAAATCAGCAGTTACATAAATGTCACTTGAATCGTTGCTACTGTCAGAACAAGCCCTTTCCAATTTTATGAACTCATTTGTGTCGTAAGAGTAAGTCATATATTCCAATACAACTTCTTCTTTATTAATATCGATCGAACTAGTGCTAGAAATGTCAACAACATTTTTCGTTATATTACCATTGCAAGTTTCAAAAATATTAAACTCAGAACTATACATAATGGCTGTCGCAGAAACATTGTTATTCACCGATACCTCAGCGCTGTACGTTTTCTCACAACCACTATTGTCTTTATTCGACACGTTACTCGTCGAATCAGTGATCTCTGCCTCGTTATCAGCGTTTATAGACGCCGAATTCAAGCAAGAATGGAATTCTGTCGTTCTTGAATCATTTGACTCTTCTAAATCATCATCATATGATAAATTTAGATCTGGCTCTTGAATTATTAGAGGCAGACTTTCAAATGACTTTGTAACATTAAATGTTTCTGTTAAGATATTAGTTGATTTAGTGTTTAAAACATATTCTAATTCGGGTTCCTCAGATATCGTGGATAAACGCTCGCTGTTTGTATTTGTAAGATATTCGAATGTATCTCCCTCTTTATAACAAGAGGAGCATTCATCGACTTTTTCGAATTGATGATGGGAATCTATTCTATTATCAATCTCATCATCATCTTCTTCAATAAAAGACGTTGATTGTTCTTCAATAACAGACATTGATTGATTTTCAATACCAGCTATCATAGCTATCGCATCATTTTGAATGAGTTGGCGTAACTCATCAATTTTTTCTTCAGAATCTTGATCTAAATTTTTATTTGAAATTTCCGCAAGGCGCTCTAAAGCATAAACTTCATCTGATTTTATTTCGCTATTGTGCCACATGGCATCAATTTTTTCGGGACTATTTATAAAGTCTTCTTCGAATTCACTCGCACTTGCATCCAAGTCGAAATTGTCATTTATGTAATCAGAATGAATCTGCCCGCATTCATCAAAACATTCAATTATGCAAAAACTTACTTCTTTCGAATGAACCTTTACTGTTTCTCCGCTATCAGATTGATTAATGGTCAGAGATTCAGGAGAATCTGAAGAAAATTGTGTGTACAGTTGGTCATTAGACGATTGACTGTTTTTTAATATACTGGTTTGTTTTTCTTTGCTATTATCTGATTTGGTATCATTATCAGTTGATTCCGAAGTGATTTCTTGCTCAGCAAAATTTTGAGATTCCGTCGAAGGAGAAGAGGTCGATGATGATACATTATCTGAGCTTTGCTGACTTTTACAATCAGTCGTAACATTGTGTTGAACGCGTTCGTGAATTTCAGGGTCTTTATCTGGTAAAGATTGTTCTTCAGAAGAGCTGTTGTTTCTGGTTCTAATTGGTGTTGAACACTTCAAGCTTTTTTCGTCTGTCACATCGTAATCATCTTTAAGACTTTTTAGTTCAATATTCATTGACTCTTTAACTTTTTTATCAGTTACGGTTTTCTTAAACTTTGAATCAAATTTACCTAAACTATGCTTATCTACTACATGATGGATGAATTCATGAATGACATAGAGGTTTTCGTCTAAATTCTCTACCGTGCTCAAATCTTCATTACTTTTACTAACCTTGGCAGTTGACGTAGTCGAAGTTTCGTTGTAAGACAAATTATTAACAAGATCTTTCGCTAAATTTCTGGTAAAATTTATAGATGAAATCTTTTCTTTTATAAATCGGTTTAGTTCTTCCTTATTAGAGTAGCGACTACTCGAATCACGTGTCAAATTTAAGCATTCAATATCAAATATGATTTCATCCACAAAATTAGCAGCGCTTATATGTATTTCCGCGTCATTTAATTCTTGAATGATTTGATCAACCGACGTGCTCATATCCCTATGAAAGGTCTCATCATTAGATTTTTGTAAATCTTGATACGTAGACTTCGATAACTCCCGTTGATCCAATCCTGGATACGAAATATTAGACAAAAATGAGTTTTTTGACAATTCACTTGTTTCATATGTGTTTTCTTTTTTTTTATCAGTAGAAGTAAGATTAATCCAATTAACGTCACCATTATTTTTCTCATTTTTGATATCCTCACGGTCTTCAATATCTTCTAAAAGATCCTCTGTTATGGTTGTGTCTTGACTGGAACAGCCTATATCATTTTGTGGTGTAATGCTATAGATGAGACTCATATTTTGAGAATCAAGGTTATACTTTAGTGAATTTTCAGTATCAGCTAGCATATCAACAAAAACTTTGGAAGTGGGTTTTATATTAGCATCAATACTACTAACTACTTCAGAAATACTATCATTCCGAGTAATTCTTTTCATTACCAATTCATCATCACTGAAAAAGCTACTTCTTGGAGTTGACACAGGACTAAAATCTCCACTACTTTTGTCAGTTTCTGAGAATGTAAAATCTAAATTTGATTTAAATTTTCTTAATTTACGAGGTCGTTCAATCTCATCATCATAACAGTTCGTGCTGTCACTAGTCCACGCATTACCATTACTGTCAGAACTTTCTCGATTTGAACTACGAAAAATATTGTCACATACTACATTAGTTTTTACTATTGCGTTAATATTTTCAAATGATTCCTTCGACAAATGATTATCCATGTCACTTTGATTTTCCAAAAATAATTTTAAATTAACATCCAATGGATTTTTCTCAAAAGTATCATCTTCTAGTGGTGTTGAATAACTATTAACTAAAGATTGCATTTTAGTATTGAATTCGAGTTCAAATGTTTCTACAGGACTTTGGTCTAATGTAATATTTTTTTGACTTTTACCAGTTGAGAATTCTAGTTCATTGCAATAATTCATTATAATATTTTTGTTTTGAATGTCTTGGTGATTAGAAACATTATGATGAGATTTCATTGTAGATTTATCCAGGGCGGCATCGTTCGAGTAATTACTAATATCAAACTGTAATTCATTCACATAATGATCTACGTATTTACCACTTACATCAAATTCATTTTTAAAATGTACACTATTGTTTACTGTGTATGCTTGATTATTTGTTGTAGTGTCATTATTTTGACTGTTAGGAGACATTACCTTTATTGTACTGTTGAATGATTTTTCTGAAGTGCTCAGAATAGACTCATTCTGAGATTTTATACTATTGTTATTTATTTTGCTCGTATCATTTATGAAAAAAGAACATGTCTTATCCGTGTTCACTTCTTCGTTGCTGTAGGAATTGGAAAATTGTAATTTATTGACATAATTATCAAAATCTCTATTGTCTTTCATGCTCTCAAAATTGTTACTCTGTTCTTTTTTATGCTGTAAGTTATCCCGTTGAAATGTATTCTTATTGGTTTGATTATCCCATAAAGTATTCAACTTCATGTTATAAAAATTAGTTGTTTTTTCAATATTATTTTCTGCCTTTTCTAGAATGTGCCCAGTAGTTTTACCATCTCTTTTATTAATATTATAAATCGTATGCTCTGTAGAAAAATACTCAACAGGTAAGCTAACTATTTCGGCAAAGTTAATGTCAGCTGTTTTGGTATATCTAATATTATTAATTTCAGTTTCCGTTTCTCTGTAATTTTGGCACTTTGTACTAGATTTCTTCTTGTTTTCGAAATTCTCAACTGGTAAATTTATATTATGTCTTCCAAATTTAACAGCAGCACTCTCACGTTTCTGATTGATGTCATTGTTTTCAGATGTAGAGTTAGACGTAATTGAAATGATATTCTCATAGTTTTCAAAGAAATCTTTTTTCAATTTTTGTTTGGCCTTAGAAAATTTCTGAACTTCAGTAATTAGAGGCTTCATAGGTCGAGGGAGCTCTTGAGCTCGTGCCGTCTCGAGCACGCAGTCGTCGTAGTTATCGGACCATCGCCAACAATCATCAATACTGTTAGTACTTCTGCTGCTAAGTCTCGACACTCCAGAAACTCCTGCAACCACAGACGCGGCAAACACAAACATGGCTAATGCATTAAATGAAATCGTTGTAAACAATCAATTAGACAAGACACAGCAGTAGAGCTCCCCGCACCCCTTGACGTTTTCGGACTTTCTCTTTTTCTTCTCATCTTTTTTCGAAGTTACTATTACGAGACCTCCGAATAGTTATACGACTTTCAAACGTCCTGATTATTACCTGACTAGATTTCCGTGAACTTATTTTAGATCGTAATATTTAAAATCAACAATATCAGTTAAAAAATACACTTTCTTATAAACCACTTACATTCATTTACACAATCTTATATGATATTGTTGTCATGCATACACTAATACATTTTCATTTTTGAAACAACAAACTTTTGAATAAATGAGATATTTTACTGAAAAACTATAAATGTAATTAACTGAAATATACTAATTTGAAAAATACTCCATAAAACCATATAAAACTAGTTTATACCTGATAGTGATGTGCTAAAGAAATAAATATTTTTTAAAGATATTGTTAATTTTTTTAAATAAAAAGAAAAGGTTTAAGTCAACTGAAAAAGAATGTTATTGAATGATTATTACTGAAAGGATCAGGAAGTTTGAGGTCGGGTTGTAAAAAAAAATTCGTAAACTCTTACTAAATCCATGCCATAAAGCTATTTCAAAGCATGTAAAACAGGCGAATGAAAAATAAAATATAATTGGTGATTAATAATCATAGAGGTGCGAGTGCCAACTAAAGATAATTGAATTTGAACAAAATCAAGCACATTGGGAGGAGTACTTTGAGCGTTAAAAAGCAAGTGGATAATCAAAGCAGCAATTAGCATTTGTATAGAAACAAATGCCGTTAGTATTACCTCGTCCATTGGCATTCCTTCTTGTCATCATCTCGGAGCGGCGTTGCTCATTGAGAAATTCAGCATTCACTGCCATACGAATCAAAGTTAAATTTATCAAATATTAGATGAAAATGACGCTTGATTCGGTTTCAAGTTCCTCTTTTTTTAACTAAATATATTTTATGTTTAAAGTTACTTTGATTTTAAGTTAGTATATTTATATAAGTACAATTTTTTCATTTGATTTTAAACCATAAAAGTAGATTAATTGAGAAATAAAACTGCTAATTGATGAAACAGTTATTGGATGTGTAATTATGATTAGCAACTTATTAATAGTATGAAAATAAATTAAATATGCTTATGCACATTTTATGAAGTAAAAAGCATATTTTTTAAAAAAAATATTGTAATATATTCCAAAATTTACCGAAATGTAAGGTTTATAGTAAAAAATTAAAGATGAATTCGGTATCGCGACTTTTACCTGTTTGGACATTCACTTTTTGTTGAGCTTTTAACGGCTCAGATTTTACGTCCTCCCGAAGTGCATTTGAGATTTCCATTACCGGAGAATTAATTGACCGTTCTGCGTCGAAAATGTTTGCATGCACATGCAAAAAATATCATGCATAATAGTTTGTAAGTTATAATTAACGCGTAAAGTCGCAAAATTAAAAATTGAAATGATGAAAAATAACAATAGAATACAATCGAAAAAAACCTTTGCAAACATCTCAAAATACATTTTTCAAAATGTAATGAAACTCACCATCACTAAGCACAACTTCTGGTTGACTTGGCGCAGGCACTTGTTTGGTTTCTATCCGTAATACTTTTGGTTCTATAAGAATAATAGATTTCAATAAGAATGTTTCAAAACAATCTAAATTGTTGAATAATAATAATAAATTACCATCTCGACTTTCTTCTTCCGTTTCAGATGTTACGGAAACTGGTGACTGAATAGGACTCTTGGCAGTGCTTGATTCGTGTGTGGCACGACTTATATTGAAAGATGAAAGCGCTTCAGATTCTGACTGCGATTCGTCATCTAAAGAAAAATATATTATTTAAATTATTTGTACATTGAAAATTGCAGTTGTGCACCTCTTGTAATCACAAAAAAATTTATATTTGAAAATCGATAAACATACAGATGTCTCCTTTCGTTTTACGTTCAATTTCTTTTTTGTATTGATCTAACTCTTGATCAGTAACAGCATCAAATGGATTTTTTGCGTATGGAGTTTTGTACACCATTGCGTTATGTTGAAATCCTCGTTGAATGATTCCTTTGCTAGCGGCTCCAACAAGCACAACCTGTTCTCCAGTACCACTTATTGTTGCATCCTGAAATCCATCATTTTCAAAATTAATTATGCAATTTTTATTAGTGAATATAAAGAAAAACGCGGAAAAATGTAGTGGTATATTTAGTACACTAAATATTAATTGTTTATAAAATAAAATAGAAACCAACCTGCATCTTCTTTGCTTCTTCCCATGTGACACCTTCAAGAATATGTGACTGTGGTCCAGCTGAAATCTTATCAGCTCTTCTATAGTCCTTAATCTGCAAAAATGAAAGTCTTATTTGTAAAAATTTATTGTTTAGTCATTTACAGAATAATAACTAATATTAACCTGTTGTTGAAGTTGCTTGAATTCTTTTGGATTGGTATTTTTCGGTACAAATTGTAGAGCGCCATCGATTTTAACTGGTGTGCTGCTGTGTGTTGGCGAGCCATCGGACACCCACTGCGCACAAAACCAGAACATTATAGATATTCTGACACCGCACGATGGATTTTAGCAAATAAATTTTTTCCATCGATTAAAAAAAACTCTTCGAGTACCAATGCAAAGGAAAATTAGCTCTATGGCCACTCTTACTAAACCGAGCTGTGTGCCTGCTAGTCTGAATCGTAACATGCGGAGTCATTTCAGTTTGTAGTATAAAACTTTCCACTATTTTTATCTAGTTTAGCGATGAATAAAGTTACTAGAATTACCAATTCACATCTGGTTTTGTGGATGCAGTGGATGTTTGATGCCGAGGCCATCAAAATTTCAGATGATGACCAACAGACACACATTCGTTTGAAGAGTTATATTTTAAAAAATATTCCATTTACTGTATAATATGAACTATCCTACTTGCCCACGTAGAGGACTATATAAGGGGTATACAAGTAGCTTCATCATCACGATTGAGCAGTATTTATTTTTATTGGAACATTAGCTACAATAGATATTACTTTTCACGTCTTACTTCTAGAAACAACATATATGAATAATAACAGTGACTATGCACAGGAACTAAGACTATGACATGATAATGATCGCTTTATTCGTTTGCGACACTGTTGAGTTGCACATTTAAAAAACAACAAAATTTCTTAACAAATAAGGCGACAAAATCGAAATATAAAAAAATGGAATGCATTGCTTGGAATGCTCGAAGAGTTTTTGCTTTGAGTAATACGAAAAGTCGGAACAAGCTCAAGGAGCATTGAAACGGCGAACAATGATTCTTCATATCGGTACTTTGATTGCATCACATAACGTATATATATATATTGATATATATAAATTGATCTTCATAAATTCAT
Organism: Phymastichus coffea; assembly: GCF_024137745.1. Classification (NCBI taxonomy): domain Eukaryota; kingdom Metazoa; phylum Arthropoda; class Insecta; order Hymenoptera; family Eulophidae; genus Phymastichus; species Phymastichus coffea. The sequence goes on along the minus strand of NW_026706877.1, from coordinate 7,938 downwards.
CGATAAATTCTATGTTAAAAGCGACACTAGTAAACGTGGTTAACGACTTTAAAAGCTTCATCCAGAATGCGTTATTTTTGCTTAAGATAAGTTTATATAAATTGAAGTATTATGAGGATCGATTAGAAAAAGTTAATCTTTCTTATCTTCGAAGGTTATAACTTCTACCTTAGTAATCTTCTTTGGGTCTGGAGTACCAGTCTCTAGAATTTCTACTTTCTGGTATACATTTGGTGAATTGAGCCAACGTGTTCTGTCGTTACCTTTGCGTCCACCTTTCCACAAGCTATAAACATTTTATAATATTAGTGAACTGTTATAAATGAATGAATAAATGATTTTCGTCAATTGAGTTTACCCTTGTTTGTATAACTCTTCTTCTTCAAGCAAATATCCAAGAGAAGAAACAGCTGGAGGTACTTCAACATCGTTCCTTGGCCTTGGAGGTTCACTCTTGACTAATGGATGTCTGTAGATGTAACCAGTACGGAAGCCCTGTGCACAAATATACACATTATTTCGAGATAAAAGAGAGAAACAATGTACTAATAGATTTTGTTTTAAAGCAGTGCAATTAAAACGAATACTCACTGCATTATCGAGCATGCGCATAAGAGCTTCGAATTCGGTGCCACCGATGCGCCAGCGCTTCTCGAGCTTCTCAGCGAGAGGCGAGGGTTCGGCGACGCTGCTGGTTTGTGGGACTGGTGCCTTTCGCGATGCCTCGTAGATGGCCTTCCTAGCCTCGTCGGTGATGAGGTTGAGATTGTCGACGCCGACGGGCATAAGCTTGAGTTGCGTCTCGCAGGCAAGCACCGTGTTATAGACGTTGAAGAAGGCCTCCTCGACGGTCTCACCACAGCAGAGGGCACCCCGATTGGTCAGCAGCATGACTTTGTTGATGGGTCCAAAATTGCGCGCAAGCTTCTCGCGCTCGTCGGAGTTGAGAGGTCCGGCGCTGATGTAGTGGTGCGCACTGACCTCTCCGATGACGATGCTCTCCTGGCCGAGGGGCAGAATGCCGCATTTGGTCGACGAGATGGCTGTGACGGATGGAGTGGCGATGTGCACGATACATTTGATGTCGGGTCTGGCGGCGTGGATGGTCGAATGCAGCTGGTATCCGGCGATTTGCACGCCAAAGTTGGTCGTGCCCTGTTCGACCACGCCGCCCTGCATATCAGCCTTGACGAGGCTCGAGGCCGTCACCTCGTGGTAGAGAAGACCATAGGGATTAACGAGGAAGTGCTCTTGGTCCTGATTCAAACGGGCAGTGATCATGCCTCCGACGCCCTGCGTCCAACCGTACAGATCGAGCAGCCGGAAGACCGCGGCGAGCTTGCAGCGCAGCAGCTTCTCGCCCTTTGCATAGCCCATGCTCTCTACACCTCGAATGTCGTTTATCGGCACCACACAATTCGAATCTGCAAAAGTAATAAAATACGTCAAGTACTCGTACGTCAAGTAGAAGGAGGCTAGGCTTACTTTTGAACACACTAGTATTGAAACGAGCGCCTTGATGACCCATCATTTCCGAAATTTGTTGCAACAGTCCAGACGGACCGGAACCATCCTTCATTTGGGTCTCTATGATACGTTCCAATTCTTCTCTGAACAAGCGAGAATTCATCATCATCTCTACTCTTTTTCTCCTTTCCATTTCTTTCATGTCCTGCAAAACAATCGACTCGATGAGAGTACCGTCCTTATTTTGGCAACTATATTGTTCTAAAATTAATTTTACGCTAACAATGAAACTCGATAGTTTCGGCTATTCGTTTTTGGCTGGTTCTCAAAACAAAAAACATCACAGCCATTTCAAGGTTAATTTATTAACACTTGTGTTTCGAGGTTAATTTTCACCGTAAATTTATATGCAGAAAGATATTGACAAAGCTTAATTTTATTTTGCTAAAATAAAAATGTATCGTAACTAATCAAAATGGCTTATGCCAAAGTGTATGGGTATGAATAGGTTATGTTTTTGTTGACATAGCGCTATATTAAAAATTGAATGTTTTCTACAGTTTAGATTGAAGATAAATATAATAAAATATTTACATAATTTTCGTTCAAATATTAAAAAAGCTGTTTTTTGAAACTTCGTGTTTGATTTGAGTTTAGTTTACAAAAATCTCCGAAAACACGAGAAGCTTAATGGTCAAAGTATTCAATGACAAACATTAAAAGTCATTCTTAGTCCAATTGCCTAAAGATGTTTATATTTACTCCGCAATTATTAGATGACTGCACGCACAATCGTGTATTTACTCATCAAAATATTCTTTGAAGACAATCGGGGTCGTCGGCTTCCAGCAACAAGTAGGAACTAGGGTCTACATATCTGTCTGAGGCAGGCATGCACGATAAGGTATAAGATATGTGTAAAAGTACACTTACGGCGTCAATATCTGCGGGCCTCATTTTGCTTCTCTCCTCTTCCGTAAGACCTTCGTCGAGAACGCCGTTTGTCTGCGGCGGCTCCGTCACCTCCTGTTGATGCTGCTGACTCGTGTCGGCCATTTTGTCGTCGTCGTCGTCGTCAACTAGTATCGTCTGCAAGAATAAAATAAACACTTTGTAGTTATTATCTTTTTGATTTGATCAACGTGATAAGGGCGTCGTTGTTAGCCTTATCTCGGCATGAACAGAGATAATGTTTTGTGCAAGTTTTACACCGATGTGCATTCGACTCGTTACAAATAAATTCTTATTTATTCCTAATTCCACGTGAATTATCAAGGCAATGTCGAGTTGGCTATATGAAATTCTCGAGTACTGTTATATCACAATGATTTCATATTTTTGAACCTATCTGTTGCAAGAATAAATTAAAGTTAAATATAGTCCATCACTTGAGTATCAAAATCACAATTTCTAAGACACGCAAACAATAGGTTGATAGTCGAAAACGATTATAAAGCTGGAAGACTCGAATAATAAATTCCAGCTCACTTAATTGTCACTTACCAAATCGACGCTGCTCGATATCGTCTTAATTAGTGCCCTATTTATTACGTTGGCGAACAGAGTGAAATGTAGCATAGCCATAATTGAATATTCTTGTAAACGCATTAACGAGAGTGAAGAATAGCAGTTAATAAAACAAATAGGGCGCAGCTTACATAATGCGGTAACGAGATCAATCAGAACATGAACTTTCACACGACAGAACGTAAAGAATGTAACATTAACGAAAATAAGTAATCAACATCGACGTGTGAAATGAAATAAAAACAGAAAAGAACGATTGAAAAAAAAAAATATCGAGCATTGCGCCTCGGCGCTCTCGCGCTTAAAGCAGCAGAGTTGCACGTGACGAAGCGCGAGCTTCCACGCATCTGGCAGCTGCGGAGGACGGCCGAGAAGAGGCCAACGGACACCTGGAGCACATTTCAGGCTGAATCAACTGGCACGATGCGGCTACGCGGCGGCAGAAGGCAAACTACGTGCGATGAGCAGCAGCACTCGACCGTGCGAGCTCTGCGACTGCAAAGCTTACGTAAAGGAGGCCCCGATTGATGTATGTGCCACACTTCCAGTGGCTCTTCGCCGCTCGCTCGCGAACCAACTTTACTTTTTCGCGCGCGCCTCGAACTTCTCGAGCGCCATTCTTTCTTCTATTTGTTTTTTTTTTTTTCTCATAGACGTTTTGTTACTTTTCGTCCCCCTCGATTGGTCTGGGGATCTCGACAAGCATGTTTATAGCTGCGTGGAAAATAGAACCGGCTCGTTTATTTTGTTTTCTTGTTTGTCCGTTGGAAACGTTTGACTGCCGGTTGCATAAGCTTCGATTGTGTCATTTGACCCACTGCTGGTTAGGCAGCAGACAAATAAAGAGCAAACTCTCGAGTCTCTAATCAATTTAAGCGGAGCCAGTGCGCGAAAAAAAAAAGAACGACACGTTACATCTGAATAACTGCTGCTTTGCGGCGCACGCTCTCTTTCTCTTTCAACCACCTTGAATATTCGTGCAGATGGGAAGCTTAAAACAAGGATTTGGACTCACAGTGAAAGACCAGGTTGATGTATTAGAGTATTGCTGGAAGCTTGAATACTTTTGAAACAACAAGCTTTCACGTTAACGCGGTAAAAAGGCAATGCATTAGCTTTTAGACACGAGCTTACAAAAAGGATTAGTGTATTTGTACGAAGGGCCAAAAGCATTGACAACTCTTATTTTGTGCGTAATGTCAACAAAATGAAAGGCTCGTTCACGATTCGTTCAACGTATCAACACAATGTTTCCCAAAGGATTTTTTGCAATGCCCATGCGTGTACGTTGTGCGTTACACGGTAACTTTTCTCTCTTTGCAATTGTCAAATTTGCATTTTAACAGGTTATAAGCACGACGCGATTGCCTGTTTCATTTCGAAAACATTCAGACGTATGTATTTCCAACAAGAACATCTCCACTCGATTGGCGATCGAGAATCCAATTTGTTTTGCTCTCGACGAAGCGATTTTTATCAATCGAGTGGAACGAGTTATGCGCGAAAGTCAACACGAATAGGAGCATCGGGATCTGTTTTTGTTGCTGCTGCAGTGGTAGAGTGCCGGCGTTTCCGGCGGAGGTCGATTGTGCCGTTGCACTTGAACCTTTCCTTTCGTCGCTTCCTCTCGTTTCGTCAAACGTAACGGACGCCCGCTCTGGTTTATACTGTCTTTACCTATACTTATACTGGCTTATACTCATACTGTCGATCTTTTCGGAACGTGACGACATTCACGATGAAGTTCATAGTAACGAAGTTGCCTTATCCGGCACAATTGAAAGTTCGCACCAATAGCGGGGGGGGGGGGGGGGGGTCCGGAAGGGGTCAGTGTGTGAAGACTAGGAACGCTAGAGCGCGCGAGCACAAGAAATTTCACGATGGCCGTTGCGCAAACGACGGCGAAAGGACGAGTCGCAACGCCATCGTTAAATCTCGCAGGCAATTGCAGCGCGTGCTCGCGTGCATCCCGCGCATTTAAGCGTGTAAACAACTCTCGCGATTCTCGCGGGCAAGCTAAAGAAGTTTTGCCGCTCTACGAGATATAGAGGTGGTAACCTACGTAGGCGTGGCATCTCTCTCTCTCTCTCTTTGCGGTTTATTATTAGCCCAGACGGATAATTTTCCGCGTAGTTCTCTGCTTGCTCTCACTCGCGTAGCAGCCGCATCATCTCTTTCGTTTTCCTTATATACTCGAGGACGCTGATGTCACCGTAGATAATGTCGAGTTTAATGCTGGCTCAATTTCCACATACACACATGCGGTCGTTGCAGCATTGAGAACGAACTGATGGTACAAACTTGCTCGTAGAACAGTGGCTGCTTTCTTGGCTGCGCGCTTATACGGGAGAGAGTTTACGTTCATTGAGATTTCGATTTATTTATCGTAACGACTCTTTGCCGCCGCTGCGTGCCTTTTATCTGTGTATGCACAGGTTTATTATGCATCACTTAAGCTCGGATCGAATAATCATCGTAGAGTTGATTGGCTTCGTTTGTATTTTTTTTTTTAGACTCGATAACTTCACTAAACGTGCATCTCAGTTATTTATGTATTGGAGAAAGAAAAAAGCTTGCTTTGTCTCGTTTACTATACAGTTATAATCAGCCTGATAGACGGAAGATGTCTGGAAACGGGTCACCTGATTATCAATGCGAGCGTGTGAATGTGTCCCATCAATCATCTGTGAAAACAAGAGCACTTTGTTGATATGAGCGTCAAATATACATTACTCTATTCATTCAATATAAGCCTGAATCAAACAATATTTTACGTCACGATTGAATTATCGCCTATACAATATAGCGTATAGCCTTTGTACTATGTATAACTGAATCAAGCAGTCATATAATATATAAAAATGGGTTCATCCGTGGACACGCATTCAATTCGCAATACAATACCGTGGTTCAACATTGTAAGCTTCGATTTGCCTCAGTGTAAGTGGCAAAATAATTAAAGAGAAATTTACAAAAATAACTTCATTAGCACTCAAAATTTTAATTGATAATATCAACGGACGCTATTGATTTTGCTCTTTTAACACTAGAATTTTTCAAAAATCACACGATAAATCACATCCATATCTTGTTTAGTTATCGCATTTGTTTATTCAGATAAGATGATACGGTTTTTTTCAATAACATAAATTAGAACAAGGCATTAACACTTGCCATAATTTTTTTTCATGAACGTTTTGAGGTACCAACTAGTATACACCGTGATTTAATCGACAGTTTTTGAATATTAGTTCATTAAAATGATCTTTCAAAAAAATGTTTCGATTTTAGTATTGATAACTACTGGAAAATTTCCGCGAGATGTTGTAATGAAAAATTTTTCATGTATAGCGCTAGATAAAAAATTTTTTTAACGTTTACTTTAAATTTTAATAATTTTATTCAGAGTTACGCAATCCCAAACTTAACGAGCTGTACAAGCACCTATTTAACGAAAAGAGAATTCCATTCTAAACATAAGAACTTTTCATGTAATGTAAAAAAAATTAGTTAGGCTTGTAATTATTTTGTTCGATCATTAAGAGAAACGTAATTTTCTAAGAGCATACATCAACACGGCAACTTTATTTATGTGCATGTTTATCGTTTGTATAATATTTTACGAGTGAAATAAAGAAATGTGTCAAAAAAGACAATTTGTTTTTCATTTTTTAATTTTAAACATTTATTGTGCAAAACGCACGAGGAACTTCGAGGTGGTAAATATAGTACTATAATTACTATGGTGATAATTGTGAGCTCCCTGCTCCTATTTGCCGCTCCAATAGTAATTCTATTGGACTACATGATATCCGAGAGCGACGAGTTAGAACGAAAAGACAATACAACAAGAGTGTAAAGGAGCTACACTGCACAGGGTCGAGCGTCCGCGAGTTTAGCGACCCCGAGGAGTAGTCAGCAGCAGTAGCAGCAGCAGCAACAGCAGCAGCAGCAGCTATCGGTGTGGCTTCGTTTGAATGTGGTACAAAAGTTCTGTTTCACTTTCTTTCGCCTTGATTTGAGACTTTCTGCCAGCTGCAGCGTGCGCAAGAACAGACCCACGGAGCTTCTATTTGAGTCGTGTTAATTTGATAATTTTGCGCGCCACTTATGAGCACACTCGATTTCGCCTAATTGCGTTTTTCGCTGAATCTCGATGAATTTCGCCGAGCTTGGTCTAGATCAAAATAATTTTGGTTTTAAATGAAGCACCGGTGTCGGTCGGTAAATCGCTCAACTACTACGAAATTCGATATATTATTTGGAATTAATTATTTGTCGAGCGACCGGCGTATATCACATAAAATTCTTCGAAATGATTGGTTCTCGAGTCATACGCAAAGATCGCAGCATTGGCCACGAATTATTCGGAATTATTCGATTCAAGCAGGCGTTCGTCTACAGCACTGTTGCAGGCGCGATCTCTCGCCTCATCGACCGTAGTGTCGGCGGCAAAAGCACCGGAATCGTGCTCGTCGACTGCACTTTTCCGGTTTCTCCGCGGGGAACAAGCAGCGAACAGCAGGAGGACAGAGGCACCTGTGTACGGAGAGACAGACGCCGCACTCTCGTATTATACCGCAAGGTCACGCTTGAAAAATGCCCCGCGCGCTCGCCGACAATGGCACTCAATTCACTTCCGTTGTCATACTTTTCTCTCTTCTTTTTTTTTCTAATTACACGCAACCGTGCCAACCTTGCAACGTGATTTAATCACGATCAGTTCTCTTCCTATTTTTCACAGCTCATATTTTTCCCCCCGTGCATATTTGCTTGCTTACAATTGTAGCGCTCAGTTGGTTTATCAGAGCGAACTCCCGGAATGATTTGCGCGAAAGTGTAGCGAAGCATCGAAACCACTGTATAGGCTAAAAGAGAGCTACTCGCAGCTTTACAATGGTAGCGGCAGAGGCGGCGTCGCGAGCATGCGTACGTGGCATTAAT